>NW_027263532.1:6848372-7170749 GCF_042370955.1 Sodiomyces alcalophilus JCM 7366
CCCCCCCCCCCCCCCCCCCCCCCCGCCGCCGCCTCCGACAATAAGGAATACGGCTAATCGGTTAAAAGCGTGGCTAAGAAGGCCCTCGCCTTTATAGCGGATACTGGTAAGCGTCCGGCTAAAGAGGAGGTTCGTGATAAGGCTTAATACTTCGCTATAAGGGTCTTACTAACTCTCTAATACGCTACGTCGCCTTATAAGGGTTAACGCGGCCTAGCCTACCCCCTTAGCCGCACCCGCAATACTTTCTACTATCCCTATACCGATTATATAGCTAGTATTAAATAGAAATTTAACTAAACGTGTTATTTATAAAATGGGCCTAGTATAGCCCATAATAAGCCTAAATACTACGAATACACTATAGGCTCCTATATATACCGCCCTATGAGTTCTCTACGATTCGTAGGTAAGGTAGTTACGACTAACCCTCCTAGCTCCCTGCTACCGCTATCCCATTTATTAAGCCTATAGCTAACGCCGGTCGCGCTATACGCGATAACCCTAATAACGACGATATAAGTATTCCCGAGTTCTTTTCTAAATCGCTATTAACTCTAGTCTAGCTCCGCGAGGCCTATAAACTAGCTTATAGCGATTATTACGCCTCCTTATCTAAATTAACTCCCGCCCCCGGCGCTATTACCGCCACCGCTATTATTAACCCCGCCCCCGCTCCCGTTAATAATAGCGAGGGTCTCCGCTACGAGGTAGCGGCCCTCCGCTATAAGGTTCGTATATAGGACATAATAATAACGCGCCTCCTAAAGGGTATCCTCGCCGCCCTCTAAGGAGAAGGTAATTCTGCTATTAATAGTAGTAATAATAATAGTAAAGCAGGTTTAAGCGGCCCTACCGCTAACTAGAGTCCTCTATAAAGGTATTATCTATCTCTTTAGAACCTGGCGGGGGGGCTAGTAACTTATCCCCCTTTAATTAGCTTACGACTATAGGTTATACCGCCCTCGTATTAAGCTCTCTCCGGTCTTATATATTCCTTATAGCGTATTCGTGAAAAGGCCTATTATTTTTATCCGCCAGGCTATATTTTACCTCAAAATTATCTAACGCTATAGTATTTTATATAGCGTCTAGTGGTTCCTATATAGGTTCTATATAACCCGTCTAGCGTACTAGTATTTCGCGTAGTACGCCGTGACCTCGCTATTTATTCTATACGTATAGAATACTATTTACTTTTCTCCTTATTACTATAGAGGCTATCTTTAATCGGTTCGGGCTAGGGGTTAGCCACGACTTACCCGGGAAGGGGGTCGGGGCTAGTTTATTTTAGGATATCGATATAAAAGCGGGGATATATCCCGGAGAGGATATCTAATTCGATAATATAGGAGTTAATTACTTTTATTACTCTATACTTCTAGTATAGCTAGCTTAGTTTCTTTAAAGGGCTAGGCGTGGAGTAGTTAGCTATAACTAGCTAGGCGAGGTCTTTTACTTTAAGGCGTTCTGCTAGGAGTCGCTGCTTATTCACGGTCTCTTCGTCTTATAGTTATTTCGATACTATAATAGCCTATACGAATTCTATAGCTCCTTATAGGCGACTTAGTAGATTATAAGTAGCGGCTTTTTTTAGGTATACCGGTAATAGGTTATAGGCTTAGATCGGGTTAATATAGAATCCGTGTTCTAGGACAAAGGGGCTTATCTAGGTTATTAAGCTTTTCCGGCTATTAAGCGATAACTATATAGCGGGTAATAAGCGACCCTAGTTATTCTAAGAGTAGTATATAAAGGCGCGAAGGTAGGCTTAGATATCTTAGCTTAGTCTCTCGGGTCCTTTATCGGTTTAGGGGTGGTATACTATACTAAGTCGCTACTTAATCCCTATAAGCTTTTACTTTTATTATCTCTATCGCTTTTAGTATTATAGACTTTATTAACCGGTCTATAATTTCCTTTAAGTAATAAGCCTTATATAACGAGATAATCGCAGACCTATCGGTATATAGTCGGACCGATGGCCGCGCACGGACCACCGATCCAAACTTATCTCTGTATATACGTTAAGGGATTAGTTTAATCCCTTAAGTTAAAGTCTTGGTTTAAAGTCAGCGCTTAGTTAACGAATATACTACGATCACTCTGCGATACTAAGCTATTAAGCCTTTTCTATAATATCTTTTGCTTAACTAAAGTCTACGGACTTTCTTTTCGTTATAATTCTCTAACTTCTGTACTTTTAAGGTAGTCAGGCCGAAGATACCACTAAGAAGGACTCGAGGAATGAGCGTCCCCCCGGGGAGAGCTAATAAGGCGGACGCCGAATAGGCGCTCGTTATACCGAAATTAATAATAACGGTACCTAAGCAGGGACCGGATAAAAACAAGGGGTCTATAGATACGCCGGTTACGCTCGGTCCTAAAAATAGCGGGTCGTAGGTCGATTAGCGATCCATCGCTAGCTCCTTAATATTAATATAAAAGGCGTTAATTACGATATTTTCGTAGTATCTCTAATAATAAAGCGAGATTAATTAAGTGATTAGAAAGAAGCTCGCGGAATAACCGGCGCCCCGGCGCGATTATAAAAAACTATTAGTATATAATTATAAGCTAATTAAAGAGCTATCCACGGTTATAGAAATCGACGATTAGTTAGTAGCGATAAAGGCTAGGAATTAGTTTAGACCTAGTGCCCTAGTGCTATAATAGATCGAATAGGCTTTAACAAAGCTCGAATATACCTTCTAGATATCCTAGAGGTACTATACTAGGAAGATCTCTAACCTAAATTAGAACGACTCCACGGCGTTTATCCGGTAAAAGTATCTATCCCGGGATATATAACGGTATTATTACCGTAACGAACTTTATAAGCTATAAATAACCGGCGATATAACGCTAATAAAGCTATTTAAACGGTAGGATAACCTATATAGGCTATTAGACTAGGAGATAAGCGGAAGCGAAGAGTATACCTATAACTATTTTAGCCGGCTGCCTCTACGTATTAAGGATAAGATACGAGAGCGGAGAACCGAATTAGATAAGGCGGTAACGCTAGCTTAAGAGGCGTAGCTATTCTAGGATATAAGCCTTATCGAGAAGGCGAGTAGTAAGCGATTAGATACTAGTCATAAAAGGACCTTCTCGAACTTCTAGCGTTCGGACAGTCGCTTAAGCCGGGCAGGCACCCCGGCGACTAGTCGGCGTACGCCCGCTAAGCCAGGTAAGGACTTAAAGGGGGCGCCCTTAACGGGTTAAAAGGCCTTAGGCTTATGCCTAGAGCCCTTATAAGTATAGCCTAGTATATATGCCTTTATAGGCGAGTGCTATAACTATAGTAAAAAGGGTTACCGTTCTAAGGACTACTATAGTAATAAGGAACGGCGGATAACGGCCGACGATAGGGCGGCGAAGAGTTATGCCCGCGTTAGTAATATACATACTATATATAACGACCTCGATAACGATATTCGGGTTAGGGAACTCTATTCGTCGGGAAATAAGTCGGTATAGATAGGGAGGCTAAACCTATACCTAATAACCGGCCGGCGATTATAGTTAGCGAGGTAGCGAGATTTATAGCGATAATAATCCGTTATAGGAAGGAGATCGAGTTTAGCGTGGATTTAGATACCTATACGTAGGTAGATATTATTAGCCTGGCGTTAGTGGAACGCCTAGGGTTAAGACCGCTCTTAGAGGTTAAGACTCCGGAGATTAAAGGCTTCGACGGTAGCTAGGCAAGGGTTCGCGGAGCGTACAGCTTAGCTTTCTATCTACTAGACGTAGAAGGGCGGCCACGCCTATTAAAAAGGGTCTTCCTATATACGGATCGACCGAAGGGTACCGGATAATTACTGCTTTTAAACAATAATATACGTTAAGAAGATATTATAATTAATACGGCTCGCTAAACGTTTATTTACGGGCCGATCTTAATTATAGACCCCGAGCTATAGGCTCGCGAGGTTATTAAGAAGCGAGCGAAGGCGTATATTATATATATCGCTACCGCTACTACTATTATACCGGGGACGCCGGATATAACTATTCCGTCTATAAACGATAAGGTGATATACGGACTAGTCGTTAAGCTACTGCCGGAAATCGCCGATTACTAGGATATATTTTCGGAATAGGCTGTAAAGGAGCCGCCCCTATTAAAGGACGCCGAATATATAATTAACTTATAAGATAGGAGGGAACCGCTATTCGGGCCGTTATATCCTTTATCTTAAGCTTAGCTAAAGGAGCTAAAGAAATATATCGCGGAAGGGATAGCGAGTGGTTATATCTAATAGTCGATAAGCCCCGCGGGCTTACCGGTACTATTTATACCTAAGAAGGATACTAGCCTACGACTCTGCGTTAATTATTAAGGGTTAAACGCTATAACGATTAAAAATAGGTACCCCCTGCCCTTAGTCGGCGAGCTATTAGATAGGCTTACCGGGGTAAAATACTTTTCTAAGGTGGATATCCGAGATACCTATTATAGGATCCGGATTAAGAAAGAGGACCGCTAAAAGATGGTGTTTAGAACGCGGTATAGCCACTATAAGTATATTATTATACTATTCGGGCTAATAAATACTCCGGCTATTTTATAGGCGTACGTTTACTAAGCGCTTACCGGTTTACTAAATATATATTATATCGCTTACCTCGATAATATCCTTATATATTCTATATTAAAGAAATAATATATAAAGGACCTAAAGAAGGTTTTAGATTAGCTTTATAGGGCCTAGCTATACGCGAAACTATTCAAGTACGAATTTTATTATAACCGAGTAGACTTTTTAGGGTTTGTTATAACCTAAAAGGGTATTATAATAGATCCGGAATATATACGTATAGTCGCCGAATAGCCGGCGCCGAAGTTATTTCGTGATATTTAAGTTTTCCTTGGTTTTACTAATTTCTATAAAAGGTTTATTAAGGGGTACTCTAGAGTCACGACGCTATTAACTATAATATTAAAAGGTAGTTAGGTGGGTAAAAAAAAGGGACCTTTTAAGTTCCCGGATAACGCTAAGCGGGCGTTCGAATTATTAAAGGTCGCCTTTAGGTCAGCGACTATTCTACGGCACTAGAATCTAATACTAGATATAAGGGTTAAGACGGACGCCTTAAATAAGGCTATTTCCGGGATCCTAAGTTAGAAGTATGAGACGGGATAGCGACCGGTCGCCTATTTCTCGCGGAAGCTTTTTAAGATAAAGTAATAATAAGGTATAGGATAGCAGGAGCTATTAGCTATAGTGGAAAGCCTTAAGTATTAGTATTACTATCTTAAAGGTATAGGGTAGGTATTTAGTATACTAATAGACTATTAGGCGCTTAAGGGTATACTAAACGCGCTAGCGCGGGACCTTCGCGGAAGGCTTACTAGGTGGGTATACCGATTATCGTTATTCGACTTTAAGGTATAATACCGCCCGGGTAAAATAAACCCGGTAGACGGCCTATCGAGATAGTCAGATTATATAGTAGATAAGACGCTATACGATAATATACTCCCTACCCTATTATAAAGGTTACGACTAGTTAGCGACCTCCTAATAAGCGTTTATTAACGGATCGCGAGTATCCACCTTACCCTAATAAGTAACGCGGTAAAGATCATATACGTTTAAGCCGCTTAGGTAACGCTATCCGAATATAGGCCTAGTAAATATAAGCGGGTATAGACTCTATACGAGGGGGCCCTGCCTAGCTTAAGAGATAAGGATAGAAGAGGGCTATAACCCCTGCGTCCTATTAACGGCACCCGGCATGTTATTATCGTTATTATTACCCGCTCTTAAATATAAGACGTGGGGTATAGGGTGACTGCCTAATAAAGGGTCGCCGATAAGATATCGCTAATACCCGAGGCTAATAAGGCTAGGGTTACTATAATACCGGATTAGTATATCCTATATTCTATAATCTAAGAGCTAGGTAGGAATAAAACGGTAGGTCGGCGTACTATTAGTAAGGAACTAGAAGATCTGGTTAGAGGGCTATAGACTATTAACCCGGATTATATATCCTTAATTAAGAATATTCGCCGAGGGACCGGAAAGGGAGCGGGGTACTCTCTTAGAGAAAAGGATATACTACTATTTAAGGGACGGTTAGTACTACCTATATAGGGCTCCCTAAGGGCGGAGGTCCTACGATAGCCCTATAATAACCCTAGGGCGGGGTATATAGGAGCGAATAAAACGCTTAAGCTGATTTTTAGGAAGTTTTACTAGGTGGACTTAGCGGCGGACGTTCGCGACTATATCGCCGTATATTTAGCGTGTTAAGGGGTATAGGTATTATAATATAAACTGTACGGCTAGCTATAAACGCTGCTATTACCTATATATCCGTTCTAAGAGATTCGTATAGACTTTATTACGGGTCTGCCGCCTATAAAAGGGGCCGATAGGTAAATATATAATATTATTTTAGTGGTAGTTAACCGGTATATATAATACGCCCTTTTTATTCCTATAAGAAAGGACTTAATAGCACCCTAGCTAGTAGCGCTATTATATAGGGAAATTAAGTGCCGATTCGGTAGCCTAAAGGGTATAGTAATAGACCGGGATAAGCTATTTACTAATTAGTTTTAGATAGAGTTCTGCCGTAACTAAGCGAACGCTTAGCGATTATCTACCGTATACTACCCGTAGACGGATAGTTAGACGGAACGAATATATTAGTTCCTGATTAAGTACCTATAAACGATCGCCGGTGATATAATAATATAGTGGCCTATTTAGTTATTAGAAGCAGGGTTCGCCTATAATAATAGCGAGTATTCCTCGCTTAGTATTTTACTATACGAAGCGTTATACTGGTACTATCCACGTATAGTAGAGTATATTTGACCTAGGGACGATACCCGGGTATAGGGTATTCGAGAACGTATTAAAAAGTTAGTAGAGGTTTAGCGGAAGGTCCGCGACTATTAGACGCGTGGTATAGAGTATTAGGCTCGGCACTATAATAAGCGCTATTAACCGTAATAGTATAAGGTAGGCGATATTATTAGACTATCTATAAAGAACTTCCGGTTCTAGTAAGGGTCGAAGCTAGCGCCGCGATATATTCGGATATAAGTAACCGAGAGAATCGGTAAGTAGGCGTATAGGGTTCGCCTTCCTGCGTAGTATATAAGGATACACGATATATTCCTAGTATCCTTATTAGAACCGTGGAAAGACCGAGTGGCTATAGAGCTATTAGCGAAGGATCTCCCGCTTCTAGAGGAGGAGTAAGACGAATAGGAGGTAGAAGATATTATTAGTTATAAGGAAGAAGAAAGGAAAACGTTTTACCTTATAAAGTGGGCGGGTTAGCCGGTAGAGTATAATACCTAGGAGCTAAAGGACTACCTAAACAACGCTCTCGGGATCCGGAAGAGGTACTAGAAGTATAAGAAATATATATATAAAAAGTGGGACGACTACGAGATAGTATAAGGCGCCGAAGGGTTATTAGATATAAAAATAAAAACTAGATTATAGGCTATAATAACCTTTTTCTTATAGTGACTTAATAAACGGGGTTACTACACCGATTAGCCCTAAAATCCTAAACTATTAGTATAAGGTTTAACGCTATTATAGGCGATTAATACCGGCGAAGGCTTAGCGGGCGAAAGAAAAGAAATTAATCGTCGAAGCTATAAAAGTTAGTCTCCGTGCCCGAAGTGGCGCCGGATAAACGGCGGTAATAGTTAGGATAGAAAGGTCTAGGGACCGTTTCGCCCTTATCGTTATCGTTAGTAGCGGAGAAGGCGGCGGATATATATCGATAAGGGGTACGAGGAGGCTCTAGCGTAGGCTTAGCGGCAGGGAGCTGCTAGCCGACGGAGGTATAGGGGGCGTGACTATGATAAGAACTCGCCGTGCGGCCAGCGAAAAAACGATATCTAAGGAGGGGACGGCGAGGCTTATTAATAGCCGCTAATAGGGCGGCGAGACTAGGTAACGCGGGGAAAGCCTTAATGCCTTCCTAGTTATCCTTATTAGGGTAAGGGCAGCGATATATAGCGCGTAAGTCGGTAAGGTAGCGCCGAAAAAACGTAATATCCCGTATATTATCCTTATAGGGGGGGCGAATTCAGTCTAAAAGGACCGCGGCGTTATTATTAGTAACGCGGCCAAGGCGGTATATAAACTCTAACGTTATAACCGAGCATAGAGATATAACCTTATTTAAGAGAAGCTGCTAATTCTACTAATACTTAGTATAGGGTCGCCGAAGGCTTAGCGGAAATAAAAACTTATAGCTTCGACGGGAAGCTTATAGTCGCTACACAGGATAACTGCCCGGAATTATTTATAGGCATTAAAAATATCTATAGGCACGCTAATGCTAAATTAGCGTTAAATCGTCGTTTTTATCGAGTATAGGCTTATTATAGTTCTAGAGTAGCTAAGCTACGCTTATTAAAAACTCCGGGATCTAATATTTTTTTTTAGCACGGAAATAAGAATTCGCTAAAAGGTTATTAAATATACGGCGGTGTATTACTATTAGTCACGGGTATAAGTAATATAACGATTAGCGTCTACGCGGCTATTGGATTTATTAAGGCACTCGACCTCGATATAGCTGCCTAGGCGGGCTATATAACGCTAGTATAGCGCCTTATCGGCGATAACGCTAAACCACCCTTAAGCCTCGTTAAAGGGACGTTCGCTTAGAGCGATAACCACATATAAAGAGATATCCGATATAATACGGCGAATAGACGGCGAAAGAATAATAATAAATTAATAGAATAGTAAATAAAGATTATCGCTATATAATCGGCGATATGACGATAATAGAAGATGGTTATAGAGGGAAGGTTAGAATTACTACGAGGAGAATTACGTGACGGAGCTATATACTCGTCGCAGAACGGTTACCTAAGGCTAGGCATAATACCCGCGAAAGGTTAGATAACCACTAGTAATAATAATAAGCATCGCGGAGTTTCTATAGTAATACTCGGATAAATCACGAGGTATAGTCGGCGATAGAACGCCGACGAGTAGGTAAATAAAGGAGCGGCTACTCTTTTTTCCTACGGGTTTTTAATAAGGGCTTATATAGAAGTAAATAGAGAGAGGTAATTAATCGCGATAAACGCGTAATTAAAGGTATTATAATAATACGAGTCTATAGGACTAGACTCGTTAGGAGGGGGGGCAGTGTAATAAGATAATCGTAGACCTATCGGTATATAGTCGGACTGATGGCCGTGCACGGACTACCGATCCGAACCTATCTCTATACGTGCGTTAAGAGATTAGTTTAATCCCTTAAGTTGAAGTCTTGGTTTGAAGTCAGCGCTTGGTTAACGAATATACTACGATCACTCTGCGATACTAAGCTATCGAGCCTTTTCTATGATATCTTTTCCTTGGCTAAAGTCCACGGACTTTCCTTTCGTTATACCTTAGCTATATTAGTAAGTGGTAGGTTTATTATAAAGTCTATCGCGATATAGCTATATATCCGCTTTAGTATAGGTAGTGGTTTTAGTAGTCTATGCTTTATATTCCGCTATTAGTTACTCCTATTATATAGGTTATAGTTATAAATAGATTTCTGGATATCCTTATTTATACCTGGCTAAAAGAATTATTAGGCTATTATAGTGATTATATTCTCCTTACCTAAGTAGCCGCCGATAATCAAATCGTGGATCGCCTATATTAAGCGTCCTCTTAATAGCGAGTTATCTCCGGAGCCCGGGACTTAGAGGCGGTGCTGGAAGGTTATATATCCTGCTAGGTTAAGACAGTACTCTGCGATCTATAAGTTTAGTCCGAGGGATAGGTTAAAGCTATAAGCTCTCGCGGTAATTATAGTAAGGACCCCTTAGTACTAGGGGTTAGTCGCTATAATCTTATCCTAATGTTATTAAAGGTCTTTATGTATTTCGAATACGCGCTTAATAGATACCCTCCGTATAGCCGGCTTAAAAATAGTTATAGGGATCGCGGAGTCGTGGATTAGTTAAATTACCCGTCCTTATTCCTAATTACCCTAATTATCCTTCGGGGCGTCCTATTCGCGACGGGATAATATATCTGCTATGAAGTTCTTAGTACCTTGCCGGTACTTTAATATAAAGTGAAACTAACCTAGTTCACTAGCCTAATAACTTTACCTTTCGGTAAGTGACTATTTGTTTATAAAGTACTTACGTACTTTATAGTCTAATAATATCGTAAATTATTCGTAGCTAGTTAGTTCTGCTTTTTAACTTATAATAGCTAATATCTCCTTATTATAAATAGGGTAGTTATACTCTGCTAGGGTAAGCTTATGCGAATAGTACGTGATTATATATCGATATCCCTATTCGTCTACCTAGGATAAGATACTACTTAACGTATAACCCGAATAGTTAGTCTCTAATATAGTATTACGGTCTAGGTGCTATAATTATAGGACGGGTTCTATTTAGAAAAGTCGTTTTAGCTCCTTAAAGGCGGTATCTTCTCTAGCCCCCCACCTAAAGAGCCGGTCCTTTTTTATTAGTGCTAAGAGGGGCGCTATAATACCTATAAAGCTAAAGATAAATATTCGGTAATAGTTCGCGAACCCTAGGAAACTTTATACCCCCGTTATAAAGGTAAGAGCCTCTTAATCGCGGATAGCCTTTAACTTCTCGGGGTTATTAAATACGCCTTTATCTATAATAATAAAAAATCCTAGGTACTTTACTATTATAACGCTAAACTTATACCTAGCCGGGTCTAAGTTTAGGCTAGTATCCGCGAGTCTATATAGTATTAGCCGGACCTTTGCTTCGTGGTCTTTATGAGATCTGCTTAAGTAGATTAGGATATCGTCGATATATATTATAATAAAGTCATTAAGGAACTCTTATAGCCTTTAGTTAATATAGCGCTAGAAAGTAACGGGTACGCCGCTTAGCCTATAGGGGTATACTAGCTATTTAAAAAGTCCAAAGCGTATCCTGAAGGCTATCTTGCTTTTATATCCGGGGGCTATAAGAATCATATAACAGGCTATAACTATATTAAGCTTTATAAACCACTTAGCGCTAGCTAAGATACGTAGGGTCTTAGTAATTAAAGGGACAGGGTAGCGATCGTATTAGGTAATCGTGTTTAGGGCTCTATAATTATAATAAAAGCGTAGCCTAGCCCCTAGCTTCTTTATAAATTAGACTAGCGTGGTAGCCGCTAAGCTATTAGCCTGTATAAATCCTTTATCTATTAGATCGCTAAGCGTTTTCCGGAGTATTAAAAGCTTTTCCCTTAATATACTATAAAGGGGCCTTTATAGTAAAGTTGGTTCGAGTTTATTAGGACCTCGCTTTGTAGGTGATTTCGTGGTTAATACCTAGTCGGTAAGGGAGTAAGCTATTAGCCTTATGAGGCGTAAAAAGGTCGCCAAACTCTTATAGTATACTCGCGGCGATATAGTCTTAAGGGTCTACTAGCTCATTTTCACAGAGAGACTTATCGATATCTCGTATACCAATAGCGCGGATAAAGGTATCGAACCCATCTCTCTGCTTTCCCTTTAGTCCCCTCCTTATTTATCGTATCGTAATAATAAATATAGATCCTAAGACTAGTCTTACTTCCCGGATAACTTAGACATCGGCTAGCTTATCTTCTCCTATTGGTTATAGGTTAATATCGGCGCCTCCGTGGTCTAACCTATAATTCTTCGCGTAATATATAACGTTATTATATTCTACCCACGGCTTCCCTAGGAATATATCCTTATCTAGCCCTTTTATTATATAAGCGAATACTCGTTATATATAGCCGCTAATCTTAAGCTTAAACGCGGTAATCCCGGCGCTAATAGCTGGCTTAGATATATCTAAGAATCCTTTTAATAGTCGTTTTCTTTTATCGACTAATGGTAACTAAAGTCTTTAAGCGAAACGTTTATTTACGGTAGCGTAATAGTTATAACCCGTATTTATAAAACTATATATATACCTTTTATTTACTCGCGTTAATATTGGGGCTAAGTCGCTGCTAGCTAGGTATTTAAACGCCTCTAACTCCTGCTATAAGGCGGCTATCGGCTTTAACGCCCGCTTTCGCTCTAGAGCTAATCTTTTTCTAATACTTTATTATCCGAGTCCTCCGAGCTTATAGTAACGTCGCTATCCCCGGCCTATACCTTCGCTATACAGGCGCCCTTAGCTTTTAAGCCCTTAGCCTAGGACTTATGATTTATACGGATATACCCTTTTTTCCTATACTCTTAGTATTCCCGGTTATTATAAAGTCGGTCTATAATCGTATCGGGTCGGACTTAATTAATCCCGCCTATTATAATATCTTTATTAGTATTCTAAGTCTCTTAGTCCCGGGTTCGATTTAGTATATAAGTATTCCGGCTAATTAGGCTTAGTCCTTTTAGCCTCTAAGCGATACCCTAGACCTCGGTAACCTAGCTCGGGTAATTATAAGGTAACTTCGCGGTAACTAAGGCGCTATATAGCTTCTGGCTTAGGGCCCCCTTAAGGAAAGTGATCTTCGCCGAGTTAGCCTATTCGTTATCGCTTATATATATAGTTTGTTTTTCGAATTTCGGTAAGAACTAGGCGAAGGTTTATTCCTCGCGTTATTTAAGGAAATATAGCGCGTAGGCCGCGTAAGGCGATTCGTTTTAGTCCTTATACGTGTAGTGTATATAGGTAAGGAACGCTTTATAGTTGCGGGTACCTCCTAGTCTTTTAGTGGCGTAGTGGGCGGATACTACTTACTAAGCACTCCTTTTTAGGCACGAATTAATATAATACTATATTTTAGCTTGGTTATTAAATAGGTGTTTATTTAAAAAGGAGCTTATCGTGTATTTATTATAACTAAGTGGGATACTTTATTCGTTTTCCGCTAAACTTCGCGGGTATAACGAAAGGAAGTCCGTAGACTTTAGTTAAGGAAAAGATATTATAGAAAAGGCTTGATAGCTTAGTACCGTAGAGTAATTATAGTATATTCGTTAACTAAGCGCTGACTATAAACTAAGACTTTAACTTAAGGGATTAAACTGATCCCTTAACGTACGTATAGAGATAGGTTCGGATTGGTGGTCCGTGCGCGGCTATCGGTCTGACTGTATACCGATAGGTCTACGATTATCTCGTTACACTGCCCCCCCCCCTGATAAGTCTGGTCCCGCAGACTTATATTATCGTGATACCTCTAATTACGCGTTTATCGCGATTAATTATCTTTATCTGGTTCTACGCGAGCCCTTATTAAAAACCCGTGGGGAAAAAGAGTGGCCGCTCCTTTTATTTACCTCTTTAGTATTCTATCGCCGACTATATGCCTCGTGATTTATCCGAATATTATTATAAAAACTCCGCGATGCTTATTATTATTACCTATAGTTATTTAACCTTTCGCGGATAATATGCCTAGCCTTAGGTAACCGTTCGGCGGCGAGTATATAGTTCCTTATATAATTTCCCTTATAGCTCCTACTTTTCTTCCTATAACTATCTTTTATTATTATAATCGCTAACCGTTCGCCGATTATTAGTTTGCCTATCTTAATTCTATTACTATTAATAATATTAATATTATCACGCCGACTAATCGCTATTATATCGTCGGTTAATTTATAAGTTACTATAGCTCTTCGCGAGCTATAATATACTACCGATAACGGGTAGGAATCGGTTATTAGGGATAAGGCTCCCTGTTTATTTTATATTTCTTGGCTAGATTTATATATTAGTATTAACTGTTTCGATAAGGCCGGCGACGGCACGGGGGCTAGTCGCTACGTTACCTATACCCGGGGTT
Source organism: Sodiomyces alcalophilus JCM 7366 (assembly GCF_042370955.1). NCBI lineage: Eukaryota > Fungi > Ascomycota > Sordariomycetes > Glomerellales > Plectosphaerellaceae > Sodiomyces > Sodiomyces alcalophilus. The sequence continues at coordinate 6,862,139 of NW_027263532.1, forward strand.
ATTAGTAATACGTTACTATAGGTTCGCCGACTTTTCGGCGTTTTTCTATACTAATTAGTCGTTAAATCCCTGATTTTATACTAGGTACTACTTAGTTATTATAGAATAGCAGTAAGCGTATTTATATAATAAATAATAATTTAACGCTAATAGCCCGGTATCGCTCTTATAAGCGTATCTCTAAGGCCTATAAATAGTTCCGCGTGGTTATAGACCGCGGTAAGAAAAAGCTTACCGCTAAGGATATAAGTTTAATCGCTAACCGCTTAGCTATCTATTCCTAACGATTAGTAGTCTTAAATACTAGTTCTAGACGAAATCTCGTCCTTATACTCTATAATAACGGTTAACTTTATGCACCGTCTTAGTCGTATTAATAACGCCGAAGCGTCGGCGTTATTAGATTAAACCCGCCCGCCTTATAAGGGTAACCTCTATAACGTTAAATCGCTTATTTCTTTCGTTAAGGACTTAGCGATAAACGGTTACCGCCTATTTAATCGTGAGGATCGCCTTTAAGGCCTCGAGGCGTTTCCGTCTTTAGATAGGCTCGCTAACCTTTTAGCGGCCGTTAATAATCCCCGACGCCCTGCTCTGGCTTATTATTTTGCCGGTCGCTTAGCGGCTACTCGTTATAGTTATACCTCCGTCGATAATAATAATAATCCTTTTAGCGATAGTTCTGATAAGGCTATCGAACCTGTTCCTTATCCCGCTACGGCTTACCCCCGCTATCCTGCTTATTATCGGGCTTCCGCCGCCTTATTAGCCACTAACGCCCCGGCTCCCCCTAATAATACCGCGTACACGCTGCCAGCGTTTACCTTATCGGATAAGGACGATATCCCTTATCGGTGTATTCGCACGCCCCGCTATTATACCCCTACCGCCTAGCCGGCCCCCGCTAATAACGACGATATCATAGCCGCCGCTATCGGTAATAAGACCGACTTTTTTAGTTTTAGTAACTAATTTTTTTTTTTTTTATTCGCCGAGCCACCGCCAGTAATAATCGCCCAAAATAGCGTTAAACTTTATACGGATAGTTTTATAATTTTAGGATTAGTTAGGGCTTAACCCTATTTTATCTAGTTATCGTTAAGGAAAAAGGTTATTATAACCTATAATTAAGTTCTTATTTTTATATCCGACGACCCTTCGGCGCCTTATACTATCTTATAGTCGTCCTACTTTTTATATATATACTTTTTATGCTTCTAGTATCTTTTCCGGATCCCTAGAGCGTTTTCTAGGTAGTCCTTTAGTTCCTAGGTATTATATTTTACCGGCTAGCCTGCTCACTTTATAAGATAGAACGTTTTCCCTTATTTTTCTTTATAACTAACGATATCTTCTACCTCCTATTTATCTTACTCCTCCTCTAGGAGCGGGAGATCCTTCGCTAATAACTTTACGGCTACTTAGTCTTTCCACGGCTCTAATAAGGATACCGGGAATATATTATATATCCTTATATACTACGCAGGAAGGCGAACCCTATACGCCTACTTACCGATCCTCTTAGTCACCTATACCCGAATATATCGCGGTGCTAGCTTCGACCCTTACCGGAATCAGAAGTTTTTCGTGGATAGTCTAACGATATCGCTTACCTTATACTATTACGGTTAGTGGCGCTTATTATAGTGCCGAGCCTGGTGCTCCGTGGCACGCGCCTAGTATTCGCGGACCTTTCGCCGAACTTCCGCTAGCTTCTTAATACGTTCTTAGACGCCCTATACCCGGGTATCGTCCCTGGGTCGAATATATTCTACTATACATAGATAGTACCCGTATAACGCTTTATACGGCGAGATACTAAGTAAGGAGTGCTCGCTGTTATTATAGGCGAACCCAGCTTTTAATAACTAAATAGGCCACTATATTATCGCGTTACTAGTAATCGTTTATAAGTACTTAATTTGGAACTAATATATTCGTTCCGTTTAACTATCCGTTTATAGGTAGTATATAGTGGATAATCGCTAAGCGTTCGCCCGCTCGCGGCAGAACTCTATCTAAACCTAACTAATAAATAGCTTATCCCGGTCTATCACTACGCCCTCTAGGCTACCGAATCGGCACTTAATTTCCCTGTATAGTAGCGCTGCTAGCTAGGGTGCTATTAGGTCCTTCCGCGTAAGAATAAATAGAGCGTACTTTATATACCGGTTAACGATTATTAGGATAGCGTTATATATTTACTTATCTACCCCTTTTATAGACGGTAGACCCATAATAAAATCCATACTAATCTCTTAGAACGGATATATAGGTAACGGTAGCGTCTATAGCTAACCGTACGGCTTATATCGCGGCACCTATACCCCTTAATACACCGAATATACGGCGATATAATCGCGAACGTCCGCCGCTAAGTCCACCTAGTAGAACTTTCTTAAAATCAGCTCGAGCGTCTTATTCGCTCCTATATACCCGGCTTTAGGGTTATCGTGGTGCTATCGTAGGACCTCCGCCCTTAGGGCGCCCTATATAGGTAGTACTAACCGTCCCTTAAATAATAGTATATCCTTATCTCTAAAAGAGTACCCCGCTCTTTTTCCGGTCCCTTAGCGAATATTCTTAATTAAGGATATATAACCCGGGTTAGTGGTCTATAGCCCTCTAACCAGATCTTTTAGTTCCTTACTAATAGTGCGCCGACTTACCGTTTCGTTCCTAGCTAGCTCTCGGGCTATAGAATATAGGATATGCTAATCCGGTATTATAGTAACCCTAGCCTTATTAGCCTTAGGCGTCGGCGATATCTTATTAGCGACCCTTTATTAGGTAATCGCCCTATACCCTATATCTTATATTCGGGAGCGGGTAATAATAACAACGATAACACGCTATATACTATTAATAGGATATAGGGGTCGTAGCCCTCTTCCGTCCTCGTATTCTCTTAAGCTAGGCAGGGCCCCCTTTTATAGAGTCTATACCCGTTTACGTTTACTAGGCCTATATTCGGGTAGTATTACCCGAGCGGCTTAAACGTATACGATCTTTACCGCGTTACTTATTAGGGTAAGATAGATACTCGCGATCCGTTAATAAACGCTTATCGGGAGGTCGTTAACTAGTCGTAATCTTTACGATAAGGTGGGAAGTATATTATCGTATAGCGTTTTATCCATTATATAATCCGGCCATCTTAATAGGCCGTCTACTAGGTTTATTTTACCTAGGCGGTATTAAACCTCGAAGTCGAATAACGATAATCGGTATACCTATCTAGCGAGCCTTCCGTGAAGGTCCCGCGCCGGCGTGTTTAGCACGCCCTTAAGCGCTTAATAGTCCGTTAGCACTATAAACGCCTATCCCGTGCCTTTAAGATAATAGCGCTAATACTTAAGGCTCTCTATTATAGCTAATAGCTCCTGCTATCCTATACCCTATCGTTACTCCGTTTCGGAAAGCTTCCGCGAGAAGTAGGCGACCGGTCGCTATCTAGTCTTATACTTCTAACTTAGGATCCCGGAAATAGCCTTATTCGAGGCGTCCGTCTTAACCCTTATATCCAGTACTAGGTTCTAGTACCGTAGAATAGTCGCCGACCCGAAGGCGACTTTTAGTAATTTAAACGCCCGCTTAGCGCTATCCGGGAACTCAAAAGGTCCCTTCTTTTTACCCGCCTAACTGCCTTTTAGTAGCGTAGTTAACGGCGCGGTGACTCTAGAGTATCCCTTAATAAACCTCCTATAGAAATTAGTAAAACCGAGGAAAACTTAGATATTACGAAATAACCCGGGCGCCGGCCACTTAGCGACCGCACGTATACGTTCCGGGTTTATCGTAATACCCTTACGGGTTATTATAAACCCTAGGAAATCCACTTAGTTATAGTAAAATTCGCACTTTAATAGTTTCGCGTATAGCTAGGCCCTATAAAGCCGATCTAAAACCTTCTTTAGGTTCTTTATATACTATTCCCTTAACGTGGAATATATAAGGATATTATCTAGGTAAGCGATATAATATATATCTAGTAAACCGGCGAGCGCTTAGTAAATATACGCCTAGAAGGTAGCCGGAGTATTTATTAGCCCGAATATTATAACCGTGTACTCGTAGTGGCCGTATCGCGTTCTAAACGCTATCTTCTAGCGGTCCTCTTTCTTAATCCGGATCCTATAATAGGTATCTTAGATATCCACCTTAGAAAAGTACTTTGCCCCGGCGAGCCTATCTAATAGCTCGCCGACTAGGGGTAGGGGGTACCTATTCTTAATCGTTATAGTGTTTAACCCTCGATAATCGATATAGAGTCGTAAGCTACTATCCTTCTTAGGCACGAATAGCACTAGCGAGCCTATAGGGCTCGTTAACCGTTAGATACGACCGCTCGCTATCCCTTCGGCGATATACTTCTTTAGCTCCTTTAGCTAGGCTTAAGATAGGGGATATAACGGCCCGAATAGCGGTTCCTTCCCGTCTTATAAGTTAATCGTGTATTCGGCGTCCTTTAGTAAGGGTAGCTCCTTCGTAGCCTGCTCCGAAAATATATCCTGATAGTTAGCGATTTCCGGCGGTAGTTCGATAACTAGTCCGTATATCACCTTATCGTTATCTATAAATAGAATAATTATATCCGGTGTCCCTAGTACGATAATAGTAACGGTAGCGATATATATAATATACGCCTTCGCTCGCTTTTCGATAACCTTATAAGCCTATAGCTCGGGGTCTATAATTAAGATCGGCCCGTAAATAAATATTCGGCGGGCCGTATTAATTATAATACCTTCCTAACCTATACTATTATTTAAAAGCAGTAATTATCCGGTACCCTTAGGTCGATCCGTATATAGGAAGACCCTTTTTAATAGGCGTGGCCGCCCTTCTGCGTCCAGTAAATAAAAAGCTAAGCCGTACGCTCCGCGAACCCTTGCCGGGCTGCTATCGAAGCCTTTAATCTCCGGAGTCTTAACCTCTAAGAGCGGTTTTAACCTTAGGCGTTCCACTAACGCCGGGCTAATAATATCTACCTACGTATAGGTATCTAAATCCACGCTAAACTCGATCTCCTTTCCGTGATAGATTACTATCGCTATAAATCTCGCTACCTTACTAACTATAATCGCCGGCCGGTTATCGGGCGTAGGTCCGGCCCCCTTATTACCTACGCCGACTCGTTTCCTAATAAATAGAGTTCTCTAACCCGAATATCGTTATTAAGGTTATCACGTATAGCGTGTATATTATTAACACGGGCGCGAGCCTTCGCCGCCCCGTCGTTAGTCGTTTATCGTTCCTTATTATTATAGTAGTCCTTAGAACGGTAACCCTTTTTACCGTAGTTATAGCACTTACCCGTAAAGGCACGCGTACTAGGCTACGCTTATAGAGGCTCTAGACCCGAGCCCGATACCTTTTAACCCGTTAGGGGCGCCCCCTTCGAGTCCGTTTTACCTGGCTTAGCGGGCGTACGCCGACTAGTCGCCGGGGTGCTTACCCGACTTAAGCGACTATCCGAACGCTAGAAGTTTAATAGGGTCCTTTTATAACCGGTATCCGATCGCTTACTACTCGCCTTCTTAATAAGGCTTATATCCTAGAATAGCTACGCCTTTTAAGCTAGCGTTACCGCCTTATCTAATTCGGTTTTCCGCTCCCGTATCTTATCCTTAATATATAGGGGTAGCCGACTAAAATAGTCGTAGGCATACTCTTCGCTTCTGCTTATCTCCTAGCCTAATAGCCTATACAGGTTATCCCACCGTTTAAATAGCTTTATCGGCGTTATATCGCCGGTTATTCGTAGCTTACAAAGTTCCTTATAATAATAATACCGTTATATATCCTAGGATAGGTACTCTCGCCGAATAAACGCCGTAAAATCGTTCTAATTCGGGTTAGTGATTTTCCGGGTATAGTGCCTCTAGGACGTCTAGAAGGTATATTCGAGCTTCGTTAAAGCCTATTCGATCTGCTATAGCACTAGGGTACTAGGTCTAAACTGGTTCCTAGCCTTAATCGCTATTAACTAATTATCGATTTCTATAACCGTGGATAACTCTTTAATTAGCTTATAATTATATACCGGCGGTTTTTCGTAATCGCGCCGGGGCGCCGGTTATTCGGCGAGCTTCTTTATAATTACTCGATTAATCTCGTTTTATTACTAGAGATATTACGAAAATATCGTAATTAACGCCTTTTATGTTAATATCGAGGGGCCGGCGATAGATCGCCGATCGGCCTACGAACTACTATCTTCGGGACTAAGCGTAACCGGCGTGTCCGTTAACCCCTTGTTTTTATCCGACGGTTCCTATTCGGCCACCGTCGTTATTAACCTTAGTACGGCGGGCGGCTGCCTGGCGTCCGCTTCGCTAGCTCCCCCCGGGGGGACGCTCGTTCCTTAAGTCCTTCTTAGTAGTATCTTCGGCCTAACTACCTTAAAGGTATGGAAGTTAAAGAATTATAACGAAAGGAAGTCCGTAGACTTTAGTTAAGGAAAAGATATTATAGAAAAGGCTTAATAGCTTAGTACCGTAGAGTAATTATAGTATATTCGTTAACCAAGCGCTGACTGTAAACCAAGACTTTAACTTAAGGGATTAAACTAATCCCTTAACGTACGCACAGAGATAGGTTCGGATCGGTGGTCCGTGCGCGGCTATCGGTCCGACTACATGCCGATGGGTCTGCGATTATCTCGTTATAGCGGGGTACGCCAGGGGCTTAGTATATAGGGGTCGCGGTTCTTATAGGACTTTAATTTAGAGGGGAGTAGGAGTTACCGGGGTAGGAGGACCCGCTATTAACTCCGTATATATATTCGTGGGGGCTCCCTCCGAGGGTGGCGCGAGGTGAGGGGAAGGTTATTATAAGACTTAGACTTTTATAAAACCGTTCATTAGTTATTAGTATAGTTCTTATTATTAAGCTATTGATTCTTATAAAGGACCTAGTATTATATTAATAGCTTTAGTAATCCTTCGGTCCGTCTACTTAGCTAGTTCGGCGGGGTTTATAGGACCGCCGCCGCCTAATAGCGCGTTTATATCTAAGGGTATACTAACGTAGCGTATAGGGTTCGCTAAATTCTAGCTATATAAGCGGCTAGGTATAGGGTAATAGCACTAAGTAAGGCCGAATAATTATATTAGCTAGAATTAAGGAAAAGGAAAGGAAAAGGTGTATAGAGAAGTATAGGATTTACTAGGTTTATACGAATCCGCGGTAAGGGCAGCGCGAGGTCCGAGCAACGGATCTACGCGCTAATTAGCAGTTCCGGCCTTATACGGAAACTAGATACTCGAGGGGTTAACCTGTGATATATAGGCGAATTAATCAACGCCTCCCGTAAAGTGGAACGCTTCAATACTACTTTACTCTTAAATAAAGGATATAAAAAGTCCTCGAAACCTTAGAAACAGACTAAGGGAAAACACTAAAACTAGTGGAATAAAGCTAGTTATAATACCACCGATTACTTTAAACTATACCCTAAGAAAAAACCTAGTTAGTTTAAATCTAGGGGAGGTAAATAGTAAAAAGTCTTAAAAGAAAAAGATAAAAATAGGGACACTCTAGGGAGACCTTATATTTCTATAGAGAGACCTTACACGTGATAAATTTATTAGGCTATAACAAAGCCGTGAAGCTCCCTAAGTATTCTATATAATTTCTATATATAGCTTAAGTGGATACCTATACTTAATATTTCCATTTAAGTTCTTCTATTTACGGGACTTTTTTAGGATTATTCCCGCGGGGCCCGGCCATAGTACCTAGGTACTTTAGTGGCTATAATTTCGAATCTACTAGTAAGTACTATTATTCCTATGCCCCTTTTCTTCCCTGTACTAGATAACTTAAGGGCTAGTTTTAGGCTGCTTATGCCTTAAAAAATCACTGCCTTTAGAGAATGTCGAGTAGTGGTGTAAGACTAGTATAGTATAACATACAATGTATAATTAGGCGTGTATATAAAAAGAGGTATAGTACTAAAGAAAGGCGAAGCCGTCACTATGCAGAACGGCTCCGCGTAGAGCCAAAAACAAACAACTAACTAATAGGCTAGCCGAACGGAAGGGTTAGGCTCGTCACGGGTCCGTATCTAGAGCTAAGGGTCCCGAAGAGACGGTCGCCGGGCCTCTAGAAGGGTCGGCAGTGGTCCGATCAGGGGAACGAATAGCTAGATAGGCAGGCGGGCCTATAGTCGGCTCTTTAAGATCGTCTAGATATCGGAAAAAGGAAGGATAATATAAATTATAATTATAATAGGTGATAGGTAATGATCGTGAAAAGATCGGACAAAAAGCTAGCTAGATATAGTGGGTCTATTCCGAAGAATAGCCGCATATAAGACCAGGTCCCTAGGACCGCGTATATGGTCACGTAATATCCGACGCCCTAACCCGGAACACGGGTCTGCCCCTCTATAATCGGCCCTAAATTATTAAGCCACGCCCCGTGGTCTTAATAATTTCATTATAAATAAGCAACCAATAGCAGAACCATCCTAAATATACCTCTATTACCCTAATCAGGGTATCCATAAACAGCCTATAGAGTAATAGCTTCCGTATCTTTCCTTACACGTGTGTATTCCTAAAAACATCTCTCGAAGACGCAGGCCCGAAGGACGGTAACCTTAAAGATAGGGGTGACCTCGTAGGTCCTTTATGCGCACAGAGCAGGCGGCGGTGGCGGCTTCCTCGGTTCCGTATAAGGAACAAGCAACACGGCGGCGGCAGCAGTAGGCGGCAGCAAACAGGCGGCGGCCCCAGCGTAGTCTTCAAGAAGACCGTGACAATGAACGCACACACAGGGCAGGCGGCGGCCCCTCTTCGGCTCCTGGTCATAACAATAGGAACAAAGCAACGCGGCGGCCCTAGTAAAAAGATCAACGACGTAATACGCAGAACCAGGCGATAGCGTAGAGTATATCCATCTCTTTCCACTACCCTAGATAAAGGCAGGCAGTCCACTTCGGTTCGTAGGCGTAAAGCACGCAGGTCGGATCTTTTCGGCGGCGTGGCACGGCACACAGGAGGGTCGGTTCGTCGGTTCTTCGTAGAGTTAGTAGGCGAACAACGGAATCGGGTCTCGCGGCAGGAATATCGGCAGGACTCTTTAAGGCAGCAGAATTCGTGGCCGGGCTCGAAGTAATAGGAAGAAGAAGCAGGATCGACGGGATCAACTGGATTAATCGGATCAACTACAGGCAGGCGGATCAGACTCGGGCTAATCAAAGGAATAAAGATATCAGGGAAAAGAAGGGTAGTAAAAGGGTAGGAAAAAGAGGGAAAAATAAAGAAAACCTCGGTGGTGACTCTGCTAGCAGAAAACGGCAGGCAGGATCGAAAAAGAGTAGGCGGGATTAGTGGCATATGGTCTGCTTCGAATATAACAAAGATATCCAATGCGTACCACTAAACTAACCGATAACAACTCAACAACCAGCGATCCAAATCAATCAAAATCGGAGCCATTCGACTCGTCTTCTTCTAATCAGGCCAACGCAGTTACGAGCAAAAGAAAAGGTGGAAAACTATAAAAGATACAGTCAAAAAAAGAGCTAAAAAATCGGCAGGACTCCTATAGACTTATAGGCTAGGCCCCGGGCCTAGTTATCTATCGGCCCTAAAGCTGTACAAAGAAGCTCCTACGCGTATAGCTTTCTAAAAGGAAAAGAAGAGAAGGGAATAAAAATCGGGCAGGGTGAAATCGGGGGAGGGCAGGACTCTATATTCATCGGCCCCAAAGCTATACGAAGAGGTCCCCCTCCAGGGCAGCTTTCCAAACAACCTAAAAACACAAAAAGATCCTAATTAGGCCAACGGAGTAGCTTAAGGAAAAAGAAAATCCGGCTCCAGGGCGTAGTTAAAAAGAGACGCGGCCCTAGATACGAGTCCACGAACGCGGCCCCCGTTAATTAGAAGACGCGGCCCCCGTCAGGAACTAGAAAAGCTCCCACGGACTCCACGAACGACTTCTGCTTCCAAAAACGATTCTATTACCCTGATCAGGTAAAGGAACAGGTGGAGGGAAAAGGACAACAAAGGGAAAAGGCGGGAAAAAGGAAAAGGGAAAAGAGGAATAGGTGGAGGGGGGAAGATAGCAAGGAAAAACAGGATCAAAAATCCCTTAGCCCCAGAGGTAAATCCACCCACGCGGCCCCTATCAGGAACTAGAAAAAGCTCTTATAATATCACGAACGTTTTCTGTTCCCGAAAAGGACTACGTTAATACCTAATTATAAAGGCTCTGCTTACGCCACACTTTAGCTTCTATCACCTCTATTACCTACTATAAAGCTTAAATCTCCACCTTCTTCACCTCCTCTTCGAGGGAGGTGCCGAATATCTCTTCGATATATAGCCGGCTTCGACTATAATAGCCTATATACCACTATAGATAAGGATTTTCGAAGCTATCTGGCAGAAGGAAACCCGTCTACTTAGGTAGGCGGGTAAGGAGGTTAACGAACGGGTCGGCAATAACGGTCTTTACGGCAGGAGGCAGGCCCATAGTGTATCGCCGCTCCTCTTCTTCTTCTTCTTCCGTATACCTATCGATATATACTTATATTTCCTCCTCTAAGCCTAGAGACAGGCGGAAAGGCTAATTGAGCGGGGCAAAGGCGGACTAATCGGTGGGAGTAGGGGCAGGGGAATCCATAGGAGGACTCTTTTCCACCACGGGAACGGTAGAGTCCACGGGAGGACTCTTTTCCACCACGGGAACGGTAAGCGTAGCGGGCGTCTTCTTCTCCTTCATAGAGTTCACGGGAGGACTCTGGACTAAAGGAACGGCAGGAGGGGCGGTGGCAGCGGCAACGGCAGGTTCCTTCGTCACGGGGTCCACGGAAGGACTCTTTTCCACCACAGGAACGCTAAGCGCGGCAGAGCTAACACAGGAGCTCTACGGTGGAACAACGGGCGTCTTCTTCTCTACAGAGTCCACAGAAGGACTCTGGACCAGAGGAACGGCAGGAGGGGCGGCAGGCTCCTTTGTCACGGAGTCCACGGGAGGACTCTTCGGAACCGGTGCCACGGAATCGGCGGAGGCGGTGGCGCTATTCAAAGCCTCGGGCGCGACAGAGCTAGCACGGGAGCTCAGCGCCGGAATAACGGGATTAATAGACTCAACGCGCTAGTTCTTCTAAAGCGCGGAGCTATCACGGGAGCTCTTCCGGATCATAGAGCCAACGGGGCTCTCCTTCTTCTTCGGGCACGTATACCGACGGTGACCTTCCTAACCGCAGGAATAATACCTGATTAGACAAACAGCAATATACCGGGCGGGACTCTCTTCCTGACTCTACTATAGAGTCGTACTTCTACCGCGGCGGCGGCTCTTCCGACTACTGCTTCGGCTACGACTACGTGGACTACCCAGAACGGTGGGCTGCCCACGGGCAACGACGTCACCGTTAGTCTGATTAGACGCATAGGAAGCAAATCACGGTAAAGAGATATCGTGGCTAGACCTTAGAGCGTAGAGCTCTTCTAAGGCTCCTTTATAGCCATAAAGCATAACTCTCGCGAGGACCTTAAAATAACAGGTTAACCCGATCAAGAGCAACAGGAATATATCCCACGCGCGACCACCTCGAGGAGGCTGACCGTCCCGGTATTATATCCTCCTTTTTCCACGACGCCGTTATCGTGATGCCTTCCTCTTTATATTCGACTATTAATATACAGGTAGTCTCTACGTCGGTTCGGGGGACTATTCTTTCTAAGCAAGCAGTCTCTACTCTTCCGGATCCATAGTACTCAGGACCGTTTAACCGGATCTTTAGGACTATTAGTATACAGGTAGTCTCTGCGTCAGGATAGATTATAGCTGTTAATAAGCAGGCAGCCTCTATATCGGGATAGTATGTGGCTATTACTAACAAGCAGACAGCCTCTACTCTTCCGAAGCACTATCTGGATCGCTCTTCCGGAGACTCGGGCCCCAGGAAACTGTTTTTAGTGTTTTTATTATATATAGTGTTTTTATTCTTTTTATTATTAATGTATCGTAACCGGAATCAGAACTCGTATCGTACTCTTTTTCTTCTTTTCTACTGCCCACGTAACGCGTCATTCTTCCGGGCCTTAACTTAAGCCCTTCGGCCGCTATTAAAGGGGAAATCTATAACTAAAACTATATCGTATCTAAACCTATGCCGTATCCAAAATAGTATCTTATCTAAAGCTATATCGTATCTAAAACTATACTATATCCGAAACTATACCTTATTCGAAGCTATATCCAAACCAAGACTTAAAGACTAAAAACCGAAGACTTAAGACCGAAGACTTAAAGGGAAAACCGTGACCGTATCGAATTAAGACCAGCACGTGTTAACAAGCCGTTTATTTAGGCAGGCCGGAACTACCCTCGTGCGCAGGAAGATAGATAAAATCCCCCCACGCCGATTATATCCGCCTCTAAGGACTAATTAAAGAAAGGCGAAGCCGTTACTATGCAGAACGGCTCTGCGTAGGGCCAAAACAAACAACCAACTAATAGGCTAGCCGAAAGGAAGGGTCAGGCTCGTCACGGGTCCGTATCTAGAGCTAAGGGTCCCGAGGAGACGGTCGCCGGGCCTTTAGAAGGGTCGGCAGTGGTCCGATCAGGGGAACGAATGGCTAAATAGGCAGGCGGGCCTACGGTCGGCTCTTCTGGATCGTCTAGATATCCGAAAAAGCAAGGATAATGCAAATTATAATTATAATAGGTGATGGGTGACGATTATAAAAAGATCTGACAAAAAGCTAGCTGATATAGTGGGTCTATTCCGAAGAATAGCCGTATACAAGACCAGGTCCCTGGGACCGCGTACGTGGTTACGTGATATCCGACGCCCTGACCCGGAACACGGGTCTGCCCCTTTATAGTACTTAAGCGGCTTTATGGCTTTATTATGGCCCTATAAAATCCCACGAAGAAGTCACGTATAAGGTCTCTCTATGGAAATATGAGGTCTTCCTAGAGAGTCTCTAAAAATACTGAATCTAAATCAGTTAATGTATATAAAAGAGATCGGCAGATTCTAAATCTTCTATCTAAAAGAGACTAGTTGTCTGGAAAATAATAAAAGGTTATAATCTAAACCTTATATCTTATAATATAGACGAAGAAAATGGTTTAAACGACTCTGAAGTTATTAATATTATATAATAACGTTAATAAACCCCTATTATTAATACTAGAAGTCCTAGTATTAATAAAGACGTTCTTTTTAAGGATATATATTCTTTACCTATCTATACGGAAAAATTGGATATAATACAAGATAAAGAGGAGGTATTAAACCATTAATCTCCTTTATACTAACTATAGTTCACTGATTTAAATATCGATCGAATAGTGGAAACAATACACAAAGTTTAACTGTCTTCGTGCCCTTTAGATCTCGAACAGAACTTCTGTATCCATAGTGGAGCCACGTCTCACATTATATCTAATAAGGGATTATTTATTTCTGTTAAATCTACGTCTAGAATAGCTAAATAGGGACGAGTAAATAGTATTTTAACTACTTAAATTACAGATGCCCTAGCTAAATTTAAGGATACTAGTAAACGGCTTCTTTTAAAGAACTATTTATATATTCGTAAACTAGGTATAAATATTATTAGTCTTCCCGTTTTTAAAACTAAAAATTATCGAGGTCTTATAGGTAGTAAAAGACTAGTAATTTTTGATGATAAGTCTTTAATAAAATATACTGCTGCTTTAGTACATAAAGGTCCTTACTAGACCATAGTACGGGCTATACGCGCTGAAAAGTCTAAGCGACTTATATCTGATAATAAGCATTTGAAATAAAGAAGAAGGAATTTAAAAAGAAGATCCCTTTATTTAAGAGATACACTATCTTTATAGTACAACCGACTAGGTTATATAAATCCTAAGGCTTTAAGTAGTTTATCTTAACATACCTTACTTCTAAAAGATATCTCTATATCTAAGGAAGAGTTATAAAAGATTAATAGCTATTATGCCTGTAAAAGCGTAAAACCTATTACTCCAGCTAATAGGTATTCGGTTAATAAAAATGGGGTATACACCTATTTAGAGCGTGTTTATACAGACCTATATAGTCCTATTTCACTTATAACCCATCACCGAAAACGCTGGATCTTATTAATTTAAGATCGATTAACTGGATATATTTAGGTGATGTTATCACCTGATAAATCTAAGGTACTTATTACTAAGGCCGTTGCCGAATACAAACTATAAGTTGAAAGTATATCTAAAAGTACTATTAAAGAAGTGGATACCGACGGGGGAAGCGAATTCGTTAATAATTCCTTTAAACGTCTTTTTATAGGTGCTATACTTCATATTAAACCCCTTTATACACACGACCGTTAAGGCTCTATTAAAAGAGCTATAGGTATTATAATTATTAAAATTAGGACACTATTATTTGATTCAGAGCTACCTTTTTATTTATAGAGAGAAGCAGTAATAGCTATAGGTTGTATTTATAACCCAACCCCTAATTCAGCTATGGGCTTTAAGACGCCTTATAAGCTAAACAATAATAAAAAGCCAGATATTTTAAATGCTAAGGTATAGGAGTCTATAACGTATTATCGAAATATAGAAATTAGGCCCACGAAATCTATGTGGTGCTTTAATAGGCTTTAATGATTATAACTATAAAATATATAATCCAGATTTATAAAGAATGATCTGGGTTCGAGATGTGTATATTATTGAAAATCGGGTTTTAAAGTCTTTTATATAGCGCGAGGAGTCTGATTTGGTTATACTAATAAATCAGACTAAAACTTCCCCTTAAAGCAATCCTATAGAAACTACCTTTATCTAAAAAGAAGACGATTTACGGGCTACCTCCTATAGTAGTAATAGGGCTCTAAGCGGGACTATAAGTTCTAAAAAAGACCCACTATAAATAGGATTATTAACCCCTTATAAAGGTGATAATAAGGCTATTATATATTCCAGAAACCCTCTATATAATCTAGAAGTGGTGCTTCTACCTTTTACTAAAAAGGGCAGCTATAAGGATTTTATCTCTAAGTCCTTAGGTTAATTTATAAATTAAATAAGTAAGGCCTTACTATATTTATCAGGATATACCCTGTAAGGAAGTTGTTAGTAGCTTAGTATAAGGTCTATACTCTTAACTGCAAACACTATACCTAAACCAGCTATATATAAATAAGCCTTAAAAAACCCTGAAAAAGACTACTGGATAGAGGCTATAGAAGCTAACATTTAACAATTAAATAAAAGAAGGGTAGGGTTAGTCCGACTGGGGCACTTGGTTATTCCGACTGGGGTCCTATGTTGACAGCCGGTGATACCCGCCCGCGTGTTCCGCTTATACCCAGATACTTTCATATACCTGGGGTGGGCGTAGGTTAGAGCTTGAACAGAGGATTTCGGAGCCAGGTCAGAGATTAGCTGCTAATATAATGTTCTAAGACTATTAGTAGTCTGGCCAGCTATCGGGCTCTGACCTTTAAACCCCTAAACCCGTGTAGGTACTATAAGATAGCCGCTTTATTAATCGTAACAACGATACTCTTAATCGATCGTAGCGACGGTCCCGACGATACACTTAATTGATTATAACGACGATACACTTAATCGATCGTAGCGACGATACACTTAATTAATCGTAGTGACGATACACGTAGTGACTCTTAATTCATCGTGACGACGATACGCTTAATACGTGTCTGTAAGTATCTAGGTATAAAAAGAAGTCGTGGCGGCTGGCGTTAGGTGTTGCCAGTACTGCCCTAGTCGGAATAACCAAGTGCCCCAGTCGGACTAACCGTACCCTAAAAGAAACACCTAGAGTATTATTAACGTTAATACACTTATAGAAAAGGAAAAACCCAGCCTACACGCCTTAGTAGGGCGGTGGGTCTATAAAGTTAAATACGATAATACGGGAAAACCTATAAGATATAGGGCCCGCTGGGTTATATAAGGTTTCAATTAGGTACTCGGTATAAATTACTATAAAACCTTTAGTACTACCTATAGACCAGAAGGCTATAGGTTAGCCCTTATCCTTAGAGTGCGTCTCGGTTAGAAATTTAAATTACTAGATATTATAAATACACTCGTACACGGTAATATAGATATTAAGAATATCTATACTATATAGCCTATTGGTTTTTAAAAACTAAAATAAGGCTAATAGTCGAATATGCAGGCTTAATAAGGCACTATATAGGTTAAAATAAAGCCCTCGTCTATAGTATTAGTACCTTACCAAAATCATAAATAATTTAGGAGTTAAGGTATTACCTATAGATAATAGAATCCTTATATATTACAAAGATAATGAAAAAGCCTTATTTTTATATCACGTTAATAATATAATTATAATAAGCCCTAACGAAAAGACTATAAATTGGTTCTATACGGAATTATCTAAGGATATATCCCTTAAAGATTTAGAAACCCTAAGTACGTTTTTAGTCTACTAAATTACTATTAATTCCGAGAGGAAAAAGTAATATATATATGTTAAACGGCCTATACCGCTGGAATATTATCGCAGTATAAAAGGCAAACCCTTAAACTAGCTAATACTCCTACTATTACTGAAATAACTCTGTTTTCTAACCAGGAAACTGCCTGCCAGGCTAATATAAATCAATATTCACAGGAAATAGGAGCACTACTATATTTATCACTATATACTAGACCTGATCTAGCCTATGTAGTTAATAGATATATAAGATATATAACAATCCTTCTAAAGACCTTGATATATTTGGCTACTCTGGTGCAGGCTGGTCAGATATACCAGAAGACAGAACTTTAACAGGCGGTTATACCTGCTGTATAGGGTTAAATAATTCTATAAGCTGGAATTCTCAGAAACAAAAAACCATAGCCTTATCGTCTGCAGAAGCCGAATACATGGCTTTAACTGAATTCTATAAGGAGGTCGTATATGTCCATAACCTATATTAAGACCTTATTACAGGTTTGGGGTTAGATATACCTTTATAAACCCCTATAGTTTTACTTAATAACGAAGGGGTAAAGAAAATAAACTAAAATCCCGAATTTTATAAAAGAGTAAAACATATCGATAGGTAATATTATTACTGGCGTTAATTATACTTAAGCAGCAAGATTAAACCTGTATATAGTAATACGGATCATAATATAGCCGATATATTAACTAAGGGCTTAGCTGCTCTAAAGCATAAAACTCTTAGTGGCTACATAAATTTGTGTACTATAAAAGAACTTCTAATAGAGTATAAGAAACCTGATTTTACCTTATTAACTGAATTCAAATATTAATAGTTAATCAATTGATAAAGTCAGGGATAACTATGGGTTTTTTATTCCTAAAAAGGGGATTTTCCTATAAAATTCAGTGCGTTGTTCATCTATATACGTTTTTGCCACCATAAATATACTTAGGATATGTTTTCCCTGGTATCAGGGTTTTTTACCTAAGTTAAATAAAAATATCTTTTATAAGCATAAATTGCTTTTGAATTTATTGTAACTATTAAGAAGGAATTAAGAAAAAGGAAAGAACTCTAACACCTCTTATAACAGTTATTAAGTTAATCTAAGCTAGATAGTCTAGCTTACGAGGGGGTGTTAATATCTGCTATTAATAACTACTTTATAGTTATAGGCAGTGGAATCAGGAGTAAAAAGATATATATCTTTATACTGATTTACCTATCTTAATATCTAATTATTAATATAGGTAATTAGTAATATAGAGATATAAGATATAAGCCGAGACAAAAAGTCTATTACGTAATAAAGACTCTACTGCATAATAACTAAGTCCACTATATAATAAGCAAAGCTTATTATTACTGTCTTAGGACTAGTCTCTCTATACACTGTTTGTCTATATAGATCTGCTTTATCTCCTTCTTCTTTTACTCCTTTTCGTACACTTCTTATATACTATTACTGTATTCTACTGTTAGTATTATGAAATATTACTCTATTGAATTCACTTAACCTTTTATTACCTAAGCACCTCTCACCCTCTCTTTCTTTAACCTACGGCTTCTAGTTAAGCTTGTAAATTTTATCCAAACCCTTACACTATCTAGTATTAAGAGTTCGCTAAAAATAGGCGCCGTCCTCTTAGAGTTTTTGAACTCTTCGCGTTAACGCTTTTAACCGGCCTTATCTCCTTTCTAAACCTATTTATCCCTTATCTTACCCTATACGTTTTTATTAATACACTATATATAGATTTGCTATAAAGTATCGTTAAATACTATTCTAGTAGCGTTCTTAAATACTTTATTAAAGTCGGAGATAATTATACACGGCTACTAAGTACTAAGGGCGACACGATATAAATCTAGTTATTACAGAACCTATTCGTATATATCCTGGTTTTCCTTATTAATAAGGCAGAAAACAAGATTAAAGATGCTTTAGATATTACTAAGTCTATAGATATTAATAAAGGGCATCTTAAATTTATTAGTCTTATGTATATTATCGCTAATTATAACTTCGGGATTAAGCTTTTATATCTTTTCGTATTATAGATAAGTTTAGATAATAAAGGTAATAGATTCCGTAAGCTATCGGTAATTATACCTAATTTTATAGGCCTCGAACTCGCGATTTAATGCTTATATCGGTGTATAGCTATCGAGTAGCTCCTCGCGTGCCTTAGATATCTCGTTAATAATGTTTCTTCTTACCTAAACCTAACAGAAAAGGAATTAACGGAATATATTAGACGGGGAGAGTTAAAGACGATACTAGTATTGACCTAGTCTGGATAATTCTCGCGTATTAAAGAGGTAATAGCGCGAGCTAATAAGAGGGTTATACGGAATAGCCAGCGGACCTCCTCCCTCTATTCTTCGGTCTAGGTCCTCGTCCGATAGATAGGATAGGCCGCGATATCGAGGGTTACCTCGTGATTATAATCAGGGTTTATAATCACTATAAACAAACGATCGCTAAGAAGATTAGCTTTAACCTAGAAGGGGCAGGCAGTGTGCCTTAACGTCACGTTAGGCCTCGCGCCTATAGTAACCGAAGGCCGTATAGGGCTTCCGCAATTATAGTAAAGGTTATAGCGACGATATATACCGTCTTTGGCTAGGTTAGTTCGATATCGGATTACGATTATGTATCCGTTATCGCGGGCCTATTCGCTACCGTGCGTAAAAAGCTCCTTAATATCTTTATATCTAAGGTTAAAGAACTAAGGCGGTAAAAGCGCTATTATAACGTTATTAAGCGTTAAAGATAGATAGATAAGTATAAAAGTGGAAAAGACGATATAATATTATAGTTATATAGTATAGTATATAAATTAAACTGCCTGCCTACGTAATTAATAAAATGTTTATAATAGTGGGCGGCTAGCACCGGCTATAAAAATAGTGCTCTAGTCGGAATAAAGAAATGCCTTAGTCGGAATAACCGCACTTTAAGATAATAGCTACCGCTATGGCTCCCGTAATAGTAGCCCCGGGCCTATCCATCTTAACGACTCCTGCGGCAGCTACTTAATAGCCGCCTCTACCGGCTGCCCGTCTATCCTCTTCCGCATCGAGCGCCTATCTATTATCGGACTCTCCAGCGCCGGCTGCTCGTTTATCCTCTTCCACGACGGGCGCCTATCTATCTTTAGCAGCCACTACGCCGGTAGCTGTCTCTAGGCCGTAACGTAACCGCCGGCACTATAACGATACGCCGACTCTGCCTTTCTTTATGTTAACTGCTTTAATATACCGATAAAACTACTGCTAAGCCTGGATATACCCGAAGAGCGGACTAATTAGAGCTAGGTAATACAGTTACTATACAGAGTGCAGTAGATCCTGGCTGGCCCTGAAGAGGTGCAGGGTCTTATTAAGATAGACACGTTTAAAGCTATTAAAACACCGTTATTTTCTGCCCTTCAAGCCGCCCTTTAGATCTAATATAACGTTAATCTATCCGGTTATATAACTAAATTTAAGGTACGCCTCTGCGTTCGTGGTGGTTAATAGCCTTAAAATCACCTTAACGCCGACGCCTTTATACTGGCTGGCAGTACCTTTAAAACGCCTATAGCTATGACTGCCTACTTCGATCTAGAGACCCGTACCTTAATACCGTTAACGCGTTTATAAACGGCGGCCTTAACAAAGAGGTCTATGTTAAAGACCCGTCGGGATAGAATATCTTATACACCGTAGTATACGTTATTAACAAGGCCGTATTAGAACCGTTTTTAAGCCTCCCACGCCTAGTAAACCGTGGGATTAACCGGCTACGCCGAGCCTTATATAGGCTACGCTAACCGCCTAAGCTATAGTACTAGGAGCTCTTTTCTATTTTAGGGAAGTATAGTCTTAAGTAATTAAAGAAGTATAATTATGTTTCCGAAGCGATAAGCTGTTTATATTCCTTTACGTTAACAATATAGTTCTACTATATCGAAAAGAGTATATTAAGACCGCCGAAGACCTAATTAAGTAGCTATAGGAACGCTTCTAAATCCGGGATTTAGGGCTAATTAAGTAGTTCCTTAGTCTCCACGTTATAAGGGATTATAAACGCCGAAGACTATAGTTATCTCTTAATAACTATATTAACGAAAAGATCAAGGCGTTGAATATCGTGACTAACGAAAGGGTTACTATGCCGCTTACCTTTCCCGATATCCTCGAACGGAATAGTAAGTAGGCGTTACAGGCCTCTATCTACCTATATCTTTAAAAAGTTATATCGATTAATTACGCTAGCTATTAAATAAGGCTGGATATCTTAAAGGCTACTTTTAGACTAGCCGAATTCGCTACTACTCTATCTAGTTTGTATCAGAAAGTCGCTGATACGTGCCCTAAGTACCTTGACTTAATAAGATAACTCTGCCTATCCTTTAGACCATGGGATTCCGAAGAAAACCCAGTAAAATACGCCCTCGTTTATATAAGCGACGCTACCTTTATAGACGATCATAAGACTTGGCATAGCTCCTAGGGATATATAAATATACTTTTTAGAGGTCTTATCGATTAGAAGCCGAATAAGTAAATACGCATTATGATATCTAGCACTACAGCATAGCTTATAGCTCTAAGGGCTGCCGCCCGCTAGTATATCGCGATGTTTCGCCTAATAAAGGACCTAACGTTACGCTTTGAGGTCAACCCTATTACTATCTATTATACTAATAATTAGGCCCGTTAGCTATTAGAAAACCCTTGCCTAAAAATAACGTCGAAATTAAAGTATCTTAATATCCAGGCTCTATAGATCCGGCAGGTTATATAATACAAGACAATCAAGATTAATATTAGATCGCTATTAACAAGAGAGTTAGCGATAGGATAATAAAGACGTTACCACTTTAAAAGCATCTTATATTCATTAGGATACTTGGGATAGAAAAGAGCCCTGCCGGCTTAGTTTAATCGGATTAATTGTTATCAACTTAACGGTGGATTAGATTAGATTAGATTAGATTACGATCGCGATCGCGATTAACGCGATTATTAGCTTGATTATAATTATGTGATAATCGTTATGTTGTTTTTGAGATTGTAATAAGGCACGAGCTGTTTAATAAGCCATTGACCTTTGGATTCATATCTAGGCTTAAAGCCCCTAGATTTTACGTTATTTTTAACCTTTAATTCGATCAGAACCGTTAGGATTAATTCTACGGCTTTAGGTGGGGTATTAGATATTTATACCTACGGTCCCCGATAAGGCCGTCGGAGTATAATCCAGTGCGACGTCAGCACACTACTCCGTATCCAGAAGTACTTCTAATGGATATACTGTAGTGCTTTTTCCCCTCTTTGATTTATATATTTAACATCTCAGACTCGTCCTCTTTTATAGTCTGCAATAAATATAAGTCACACTTCGTACTATATTAGTGTCCTGATATAAATAATGATATCTAACTAGGGAATATAATAAAGCCCTATAGAGCTATTTATTATAGCTGTTGGTGAATAAGGGGAAGGAATAACTAGGCGTTAGATAATAAAACTAATAAGCGCCTAGCGTGGTATAAGATACCGGAAACCTATAGACTAAGGAGCCGCGAACTCGCGGCGACACGAACTCGCTTAATATAAGGACCAAGCGCACCTTCCTGGCGCCTAGTTAAAATAAAGGGTGGATTGGCGCTTTAGTATTATGGCCCGGAAAAGGAAGCAAGGGATAGTATTACAGGTTCAGCTCTGTAAGGGTATATATTTAGTATAAGACCGGAACCACTGATTAAGGCCCGGGTCCTATACTCGGACCGCGCGCTGCTTTTATAGGGGACTTATATAAATACAGGAACATACAATTACACAGGTATCGTATAGGGGGATATATAGAAACCTAAATACAAAGGAAGAGAGACTCGCGACTTTTCGTAAAATCGACCCCAAGGTGACGAAATACCGGGAAACACAAGAAAACGAATACGTATTCGGATTCAGGGACCCGGAAAGGCCTAGGAACCGATAGCATAGCTAGGCCGAGGAGTAAGCGGGGGGATAGGCCGAGGAAGAAGCCGCCCCGACACGTTAAGAGGAAATAATATATCGTAGCCGGACTAAATAGAATAAGCCGTATCGAACACGCACCAAGGGCGTTATAGTAATATATTAGACGAGGCTACTAAGTATTTCTCCGGTATACTAGCTAACGGGGTAAGCGTCTAAGAGGCGCTTAAGCTAGCCTAGGAAATCCTGAATATCCGCTACTACGAGATAATCGAAGGGGCACCGCTACGGCTTCCGCCTAATAACTACCCGCCCCTTTTATCTAAGGGTATAACTAAAACTATTTAGATAGTAATTAAGGAGGTATTATAAGGAATAGGAACCGGAAACCCGAAAACCTATACCTAAGTCGCGGGAGTAGCCGCCTATTACCGCTTTAAGACTATACTATCTAAAGTTATCCTTATATAATACGTATATAAACTTAATATACGCTACGGTACTAATATGGGACTAGACCTATATAAAAGAACGCTACCAGAGATAGTATAGGCGGTAAATTACGCTAGCGGAAAAAGTAATATAAAGGTAGCGTGGCGCTTATTCAACGGGGATATTATAATTATATTCGACCCTAATAATACCTAAAGGAAAGTATATAAAGACTAGGTACCTATAGTCTTTAGGCTAGGGGCCGCGATATAAAAGAAAACCTATTAAATAATCGCGAAAGGAATCGTAATAAGGCACCTATGCGATTATAATAAGAATAACGTTATTATAGACCTTAAGATAAATAACCTCTTTATTCACTTTAATCGGATTAGGATAAGGATCCTATATATTAAGAACGCCTATATAGCGTTCCTCCTAATAAAGATTAATATACCGGAAGCGGCGGAGCGTATAGTAAAGGAGGAGATCTTCTTTTATTAGGGCTATTATCGCTACAAGCCCTATAACCCTAAGCTATTACCGCTACGCTATTATAAATACTTATAGTTCGGGTATAAGGCGGGCTAATATAATACCCTAGAACGCCTTTATAGCTATTATAACGGGCCTAAATTAGAATATAATAACGAGTTTAATAACTATAAGGCGCGCCGGGGTAAAGCCGGGAAGCGCTATACTACTTATAAGGGACCGTACGCTATACTCGGCGATAGCTGCCCCCTCCTAGCTAGGGAAAAGGCCAGGACCAGGGAAGTGTATACTAACCGCGCTAAGGAATTCGACCTTACTAAGATCGATAGAGTAAGGGCTATAGTACTAGGCGAGTAACGCGTTATTATACTAGTAGAGTAAAGACTAATATTGCTACTCCAGAAACGGCGTTAGAAAGGGCGACCCCCTATAGGATTCTATATCTTAATCGCGGAAGCCGCGGATAGGGTAGGCGAGAAGGAGCGGGAGAGGGATATAGCGGCCGTAAAACAGGCGGCGAAAAAACAAAAGAGTAGTAATAATAGCAGTAATAATAACACTAATAATAACGATAATAATAATAACGCTAATAGCGTAGCGACTAATATTATAAAATTCTTCTTTATAACCCTTAAAACCGCCTAAAACACCCCGATACCCCTAGCTATAAAGCTAGCCGCGCCCGCTAATAAGGCGGGAGCGTTATAGAACCGCGATAAACCGACTCTGGAAGTAATAATGATTAAGGCTATTTAATTAGAGCCAGGCCCGCTAAAGGCCACCTAACTCGTAATAGTTAAGATAGAGACAGATATACGGCTAAGCCTATCCTAATAACTATATAGAAATTAATATCCTATAATAGAATATTATAGCGAAGGTGGACCTGATATAATAGGCGCTTTATAACCGCCGTGGGTATAATATAATAGCGATCACGGAACCAGGATTAGATCGGAGAGGGAGGCTATCCTGCCCGAAGAGATACGATTATAGGATAGTTTAGGGAGGAGGGAAAGCCCTCCTGTATATATATAAAAGACACGAACCCGCTATATAGACGTGGTGGGCTAGAGATAACTAGGCCTAAGTAATACTAGGGGAAGGGGCCTAGAAGACGAATATATAGGTAATTTACTCTATAAACTATAAAGGCGCGGGATAGAATACCCCGATCTATTAGCTAGTAG
Organism: Sodiomyces alcalophilus JCM 7366; assembly: GCF_042370955.1. Lineage (NCBI taxonomy): Eukaryota > Fungi > Ascomycota > Sordariomycetes > Glomerellales > Plectosphaerellaceae > Sodiomyces > Sodiomyces alcalophilus. The sequence goes on from NW_027263532.1 coordinate 6,886,668, forward strand.
CGGAACCGCTACGGGGATATACTATCCTTATTAAGGACTTTAATCTTAAGTACCTACTCTAAGGTAGATATAATAGATATAATCGATAATCCGAAGACTTACTCGCTATAGCGTACCGATAACGCCTTAACCTTATAACGCCGAAGGGGCACTTAACCCGGATAATAGTAGACCCGGGCCGGCGCTATAATATACTCGACTTAACCTGGATTACCGGGGATATATAGTACGACTATAAGGGTAATAACTATAACTTTACCAGATCCTATTATATTGTATAGGCGGTGTTAGTCTATATAGACTGAATATAGTAAAAGCGAACCAAAACCTTAGGATAGTAGTAGAGGAAGATTGACCCTATTAAGGTCTAAGCTAAGGCGGCTAAGATATATATTAACCCGATTAAACTAGACCTAATAGAGATCGAATAAGCGACCTAGTAACTAACCCAGGCTCTCTACGATATTACTAACGCTATAGTACTGCGTAAAGGACCACCCTGTTTATAACCCCTGCTATTATAGTAGAACCCCGAGATCGTTATAGCGAATAAAGAGGTTACGCACCTAACCCGTAGGTTCTATATAAGGCGGTTATAGGGGAGGTAGCGGGACCTTTAGGAAGTAACTAAGGGAAGAGACTACCTTATTAGGAGGGAGAAGCGTAGATACTAGTATAGTATAGTTAATCGGATAGCGTTAGACTATAAAAGCCTTTAGTTACTCTAAAAGTGGGTATAAATAGCCGGATATAAATAACCTAAGCCTCCTTTTATCCTAGCCCTATACTATAGCGGGGCTAGACTATTAGTGTAGATATACTTATACAAGGCAGATATCCTAGCCCAGAAGTTCTTCCCGGCACCGAATACTATAAACCCTAGACCCTTAGGTATTATAGTATACCCGAGAACTATACGTATCAAAGACTTAGTAACGGAAAAAGATTTTAAGCAAGCTATATAATATACTACTAAGTGGAAGGCGCCCGGGGAAGATAGCCTGCCTAACGGATTCCTATAGGCCTATAGCCCTCTACTCTAAAAGCGCCTCGCCTAACTCTACTCTACCTACCTTAGGGCCTTATACTTCCTACGGCGGTTCCGTAGCGTAAATGTTATAGTCCTTAAGAAACCTGGGAAACTATAAGAGGCGTACTACACGGCGTCCAGACAGCGGCTAATCTCGCTCCTTAGCTTTATAAGGAAAATCCTTAAGAAGATCCTAGCCGAACGCGTTATAGCCGCTATAAAAAAGCACCGATTACTCCCCTCCGGCTAGATAAGGAACCGTAAATATAGGAATATAATAATTATTATAAGAGTAGTAATAGAGGGAATCTGCATAGCGTGGGATTATAGCGGTATAATAGCGATACTTAAGTTTAATATCTAGGAGGCCTTTAATATAGTCCTATACCTCCGCCTAGTAGAAGTAGTTAATAACCTAGGCTTCTCGACTTAGTTTATAGTATAGCTCCGAACCTACCTAAGTAAAAGGAAAGCGCGGCTATACTTTAATAGCGGGATAGGACTATATACTAAAATAAGAGCCGGGGTCCCTTAAGGATTACCCCTATTACCTATCCTTTTTATCTTACATATCGGTACACTTTATTAGGAACTCTATATAGTGGCTAGAATAGCCGTAGTAGGCTTCGTAGATAATATAAATATTATTATGCTCGGATATAATACTATAGTTATTATAGCGCGGCTATAACGCGCCTAGGAAATATATAAAGACTAGTTAGAGATGAGTAGGCTATGCTTCGAAGCTGTAAAGTATAAGCTTATATACTTTACGCGAGCTAGGAAACCGGAGGCGCTTAACCTCTATATCGAAGGCGTCTAAGTACCGTAAAGAAGAGAGGCCGGCCTGCTTAGAGTAATCCTTAACTATAAACTTTTATTCCGAGCCTACCTAACCTACCTTAAGGCGAAGATCTAGGTATAGAAATACGCTTTTACCCGCCTTATTATATTAGCGTGGGGCTATCGTATCGAAGACGTATATAAACTATACTTAAGTGTTATTAGGAGCGTAGCTATATACGCTATACCGGTTTTCTATACCCTTATAGAGAAGGGTAAGACACCTAGAGGTATTATAAGATAACTCGCCGTAGAATAGGCACGGTGCCTATATATTATTACCGGCGCCTATAAGGCCACTATAACTAAGATCCTAGAGAGAGAAGCGGGTGTTCCCCCTCTTAACCTTTATAGTAACCTCTTAGTTACGAAAATAGTAGAATATATAGAGGGGACCCTTATAGAGGAATTCCTAATAATAACCAGAATTATAGCCGAAGCGGCTATATATATTAGGCGTAAAGACCCTAAGAGGTATACGCTAGGGGGATAAGAATACCTAAAGGACTAAGTATAGATATAATACCTAGGGCGAGACCTAAAATATAGACTACGCGATAAATAGCGCTATAGATAGGAGAATATAAGCCCGCGATAATATAGTAGCGTGGCCGCGGCGTGGACGCCCCGCTTCTTAAAGACGGGACTTAGGAAATATAAGGGCCTTTTTAAACCCCAGAGCTTAATCCTTATATAGATACGGATAAAGAAGCTTAGCCTCCGTAAATTCCTTTTTTAATACGGCGTCCCTAGTATAGTAACACCGCGCTACCCTTATATAGATAAGGGAGTAGAAATAGCTAAGTATATCGTATTATAGTATATAGATATAAATAACCGGATATAGGAGGGATTATAGGGCGTAGCGGGAGCGGAGCTAAGGAGTAAGGTAGGCTGGCTTTATACCCTTAAAGATAATAAATAAACGGGAGTAGTAGCGAAATAGTTCTTATAGGTGGGTATGCTCTAGGATTTCCGCCTAGTAAGGGCCCTAGACCCTAGGGGGATAATAACGATATAAGGATAACTACGGGAATATAGCGAAGGGCACGATTTATACGGACATTAATAGGTTTCTTAGGGGGCGACGCGCCTACGCACGGCTAACCCCCTACTATCTTAGCTATTATCTAGGTAGCCTTATTACCGGCACCTTATATAACCTTAGCCTTATAGCTCTTACTCTTATCGTTATTAGCACTATTTTCCTTTTTACTAGAGGTAGTAGGATCGGTAGTAGCGGGGATTTTAAGATTCTAAGCAGATTAGGAATGGGAATATAGCGGGAATAGAGCTAACCCACTATTTAGCAGCTAATATTCTTAACTATTCGTTTAACTCTAGTAAATTAAGCCTAGGTTATAGGACGATTATTTATAGCCGTAGCTTTAGCGGCGGCGCTAGCCCGATGCTAGGAGCTACGGCTAGCGCGTACAGCCTATAACTAACGCTTACTAGCGGACTTATAAGCATAGCGAGTCTAAGATAATTAGCGGAAGCCTATATAATAACCCCGCGATTAATACTTATAGTGGTAGTATTATTATTCCTAACACGATAAACGGTTTATATTAAATAGTTTAGGGCTATATAATAGGTTATTAGCACTGATCTATAACCACCTCTGTTCCCTTTAGCATAATAGTAGTAATAAGCCCCTATACTAGTAACGTTATAGTATTTATTAATTAGTGGATTAATGGTAATAGTAGAGATATATCGGGTATAAGGCGAGGCTTAGATAATTATAGAGATTAATTCCTATCTAAGTTAGACACGCTATATATATAGAGATAGTATACAGAGAACGTATATTCTTTTTACTAATAGGGCCGGCCGGAGCGGGGGTATTATTAACGCTATTAGCGCTGTTATTAGTAGCTTAGTTAATAATAGAGGTTATCTAGAGTAACGGACGTTAGCTTAAATAAAACGGACTAGAACTGGGTATACGGATAAAGTAGGCTGCCTATAGGGATAGCGCTAAACTCACTTTAATAAGATAGCTTAAAGAAAAAAAGAGGGAAAGGAAGAGGGAAGAAGATTAGAGAAGGACTTTTTATTAAAAGGGCTCCTATAACCCGGCGGCTATAAAGGAAGGTAGGCGCGATCGTTATTCTGGTGCCTATAATAAGGTAGTCACGGATAGGCGGAGCGGTAGTATAGTAGACCCGTACCCTACCTAGGGGTATACAGGATAAAGGGGGCTATATAAGGGAGGCACGTAATAAAAGCGACTATATAACACAGAATAGATAGGGCTAGGAGGCTATAGGGCTATTAGGGCGGTAACGCACCGCCCTAATACGGGCGAATTATAAACCCGACAGTAGATACCCTGTTAGCTATTATACCAGAGGTGAGATCCGGAACACGCACTAAGTCAGTATATAGCCATATAGCGTTATCGTAGCGGCCGGCCTAAGGGCACCCAAACTATATTTATATAAGGGGAGGGGTTTTTATCCTAACCGGTTTTCCCCCCTCCTAAATCAGCGAAGGACTGTCGCCTAGAGGGCTAGCCTATGTAATTAGGTTAAAACAGCGTAATACATAATAATAATGATATATAAACCCAGTGAATCCTGCGCCCTATTATAACACTATTCTTCTCTTTTCTATAATTCTAGCTAATATAATCACTCGACCTTACTTAGTGTAATTAACCTATGACTAGCCGCTTATAGCAATCTCCTTAAGTCACTTATATAGATATTATTAACCTGGTTATAAGCCACTATTCAGATAAGCTTACTAAACATAACCCTCTCTAGTAGCTGTCTAAGGCAACTCGATCGGTTCCCCCCTCTTATATTAAACACCCTTCTCACTGCTACTACTTTTATGAACTTAATTGTAACTTAAGCTTCTTTTCCTGCGATTTCCTACACAATATAAGCCGTATATAGTGCCTCTTTATTACTCCATAAACAGCTCCTCCCCTTCTCTAGCTGTGACCTGATATCTTACTAATAGATTATACTTATAGAACTGCCAGATTTAATATACCTCTCTTTAGTATATATAGTATCACGCCTTTTTAAAAGGCGTTCTAGTTTACGTGTATTTTACTGCCTAAGCGAACCGAGGCCTAATATAGCCAGCCTTTAGGTTACCTTATCTTAGCTCTTAAGTAGTGATTGTCCTTATCCACGCTATATTATTATAGATTGTGAGCTTACCCTACTAAACGCTTTACAAAAAGACCTAATAATAGGCTTAGCCTACTTGATCTTATATACATAGTATTATAACACGAATATAATCGCTAAGACTCAGAGTTTCTTTCTAAAAGGTATGCGAATAACTGTTAGTTAAGTTGAACGCCACTTATGGTTTAGTGCTTTACTCTAGCACTAGAGTATCGTAATTGGTCATAGTATAAAACGAGACTTTCACGAATAGCTAGCCGACTTCCTAAATAATAGCATATACCTAGCTAGTATAGTTAGTTATGCTATAAATACCTAGATCATACTATAAAAAAAGAAGATCGTCCTATGTTAGCTAAATTAAATCCTCTATTTCGGAACTCTTATAATATTAGTTACAGAGTCTTCCTATAAAATCATTAAGTTCTTCTTTTACTCTTTTATAGGCGACCTTCTTTTAGTATTTTAGAAGAGACGACTATACTAGCAGCATTTAGAATAAGGGATTACGATTAAGCGGAGTAAGTATTAAAATAGTGCTCTATTTTTAATATAAGTATCTCTTTTTTGCCTTATCCGCTACTATGTTATATCTTCTATTCTTAGTATTTAATAGCATAAAAAGCTCCCGAGTATATAATAAATATAGAATTATACACCTTACCTAAGCCTTTAAACCCACGGCCTCCCCTAAGATTATATACCCGTTTATTATTTACGCGATAATAAGCTGCTTAAGCTTTAATTCTTTAATCGCTATTAGTATTAAAAAGGGATACCTAAGCTCTACCTACTAATATACGTACCCGTCCCTAGGTGCCCTTTAATCCAATCCTAGTTATAAGCGGCTGGTCACGAGTTATTCATAAGGTAAGGCCAAGTATTGAATTATCTAAAGCTAAGGAGAAAAGGAGGAAAAAGGAGAAATCTCTATAGGCGCTTACGATCTACGTATAATATCGCGGCGACCCATAGGGAACGCGATATGATTAGTCGGAAGATCCGGTGCTCTACCAGATTATATCCACGGGGTTAACCCGTAATATTACGCCCCTCCTCCCCTCGGTAAGTGATTGGTTTTCGGTATAGGTTAGTAAAGCGTTATTACTTAATTGAACAACGCCCTTTTATTAATTAAATAATAATCTCTAGCAGCTCTTTTCATCCTAAATAACCCTTTATAGTTTCTTTTATTGGTTAAAGAGTACTCGAGGCGAGCCCCTTTATAGTTATACGATTAATTAATGTTCCGAGTAAGGATAGTATTATTATTTATAGCCGAGTCGTGTAATCATTCGTTTTATAAAAGGAGGCCTTATAACGTACGTTCCCTAACTATATAACTTACTTATACCGATAATACTAACTTCGCCATTACCTTTATGGTTCTGTTTTTTCTTTTGTCCTTTAATAATATCTATTATTATTAATAGTACGTTTTCCCTCGCCTATAACTCCTTCCCGCGCTATTTTATCGTTCTAACCTCTTAATCCTCTTTATAAGAGATATTTAAGTTCTTAAGATTATCTCTGGCCCCTAAGGTATATCTTCTTATTCTTCCTATAAGCTTCGCGCGACTTTTAATAACTTATACATAATAATAGGGGGCTAATAATAATAATAATCATAATACAGGCGAGGAGGCACCTACTTCCGCCCTGGCTAATAAGGGGATCACTACCTCTGCCTCGGCTATAAACCGGCCGCGCCTATCTGGCCCGAGCCGCTAAGGCTAAGGGTAAGCGTCCCGCGAGCGATACTCTTACGGAGGTTAAAAGCCCCATAAAGCGCGCTTATAGGATAAAATATCCTCTTAGAAGAGCCCGTAACGACTTGTACTACACTTTTATAAAAACAGTTACCTTCGGCTGGGATAGGCGGCGCTACCGCGACTAATCGGGACCCAGAGCGAGGTTAGCTAACCCTAAGTACTATAACTACTCGAAAGGTTGTTATAAATACCTCCCTCCTCTACCTAGGATAGCTAGTCTGGTAATAGTACTCTTAGAGGTAGTAAAGGTGGTTAATAATAACCCCTTTTATAGTCCTAAGGCGACGAAGGCGCTCGCGGCGGCTTATTCGGCCTTCTAGAAAGCGTTAAGAGTCTATAAAGAGACTTTTAGCCTTTCGTAAAAGGATAAATCTATCTCGATACCTATTAACTCGGGAGCCGGAAGCCTTATTTATTAGTCTATATTACCACCTCCCCCCCTATAGGGACTCCTATATTATAATAAGTGGACCTATACCTATCGCAGCGCCTCCTACTATTATTACGCCTACTCCTAATATAACGATTACCTTTATAAGGGTAAAAGTCCTATACCTATTTCATTAGTTTATATAGGTGATTAAGATTATTATAGGGGTTATAAACGTCAAGGTAAAGGATATAAAGTCCTTTAAGGGAAAGGGAAAAGGGTGGGTAGGCTAAGGTTACGTTCTTTATACTATCTCCCGTTATCCCTAAAAGCGATAATAGTCGCGAGGGTAGTCGTAACGATATTAATCTCGACGCCTAAACCCGGCGGCTAGGGGCAGGGCTTATCCGCCTTAATTTAACTAACCTAGGCGGCCTTATTATTATTCTAACCTTTATTTAATTCTTACTATCTTTCCTATAACTCCTTTTCTTTTTATAACATTCGCGGGGTCTATGATTAGTCTTAACCGGGCCGTACCTCTCTTCGTAACAATCTAAGGCGCTTAGTGCTTATAGGGACTGCGTCGGCTCCTAGGATATTTAGGCGTATCCTTCTTACTTTACTAACGCGTCTCTTATCATGCCTGTACCTACTTTCCTATTTCTAGCGTATAGGATCTCCTTTATAGTCTATTCATCTTCCTCTAAGCTATCGCGGATTAGCCTAGGTTAAGGGTCGTATAGAACTTAGCTAGGTAGCGGGTCCTTGCTAACGCGTCGTAGAAGGTCTATATAAAACCTCGGGTATATATTTAAAGGTATATCTAGCTCTACTATATATAAATTAATGACATTAATTACTCTATACTTTTAGTATAACTAGCTTAATTTATATAATAATCGCGGGGTAAAGTAGTTTATAAGCGAGAGCTATATAAGGTCGCCCTCTCGGAAGCGTTTAACGGAAATACGATATTTATTCGCGGACTCTTTTTATTATAATTATAGAGCTACTGTCGCGGCTTAGGCGAACTCTATAGCCTCTTAAAGGCGGCGGAGTAAGTTATAGGCGGTAAATTCCCGAGTATCGCTATTTAGTTCTTTATAGATCTGGATCGGGTTAATATAGTATCTATGATCTAAGAAGAACGGGGTTATCTTCGTGGTTAAGCTTTCCTAGTTATTTGGCATTAGCTAAACTATAGGTAATAACTTATCCTAGTCGTTTTAGGCGTAATAAATAAAAGCTCGGAGGTACGCCTCTAGTTCTTAATTAGCTTACTCGGTAACGCTATTAGTCTAAGAGTAATAGGCTATGCTTAATCGTTATTCGATTATGGCTAGTTTATAAAAGTGTCGCTAAAAGCGACTCGTCTAGTTAGAGCCTTTACCGCTTACGATTAAATAAGGTATACTATAGAATCGGAAATAATAATAAAGGAACCATTCGGTATAGGCTTCTGCCTTTGTAAAGTCTATCGCTTTAAGGGTAATAGCCTTTATTAATTAATCGGTTATAACTTATAAATACCTATATTTCTTCTCTTTAGCGGGTAGCAGGTCCATTATAAAGCCTATTAATAAGTCGCTTCTTCTTTGTTCGGGGACCGGTAATGGCTTTAACAGTCCTCGTCTAGTATTCCTCTACGTATAGCTTTAGTTATAGATATTATAGTTCCGTATAAACCTATACATATCTCTATTTATTCGTAGCTAAAAGAGGCGTTTTATTATAAAATCGATTATATTCTTTTACCCTAGATAACCTCTCATTATGGAATTATATATAGCTTAGATTACCTGGGTTTATACTATACTCCCTTCTTAGGCTCCCGGTACCTATAGGCGGTCTTAGAACGTTAATAGCCCTTATAAAATAGTCTCGTGCTCTATAATCTAAGCTCGGAGACCTAATAAAAGGGGGAATTATCGATTACCTCCGGATACGGCTTAGGTAATTAGGCAGTATTAATCGTCTTCCTTCGTTATAGAATCCTATGGTTTTTATAGCTTATTATTAACTTCGAATATATATAGGTTCTTATAAAGGAGGCGGATCCTTTTTAGGACTAAAGTCTATAGGATTAATTATATATACCGGGCTTACTCCCTTTTATCTAAGAAGTCCTTTAGTTTATCCTATTCTCTCCGCGAGGGAGCATTAATTGTATAGTTATTAGCACCCTTATAGTATTCTAGTATAAAGTCGAATGAAGCTAGCTTACTAGCCTATTAACTTTATCTTTTATTAAGTATTTTTTATTATAAAGTACTCTAATACCTTATAGTCGGATAAGATTATAAAACAACGGCAAGTTAGGAGCTTAGCTCTCTAGTATACTATATAACTTATAATCGCTAGCATCTCTTTATCGTAAATCGGGTAGTTATCCTTAGCTCCTATAAGTCTCCGTGAGTATAAGCGATCACGTAGCGGCGTCCTTATTTATCCTCTTAGGTTAAAGCGCCCCCTAACACGAAGCCTAAGCAGTTGGTCTCTATAAAGGTCTTATTACTTAAGATCTATTATTATCAGATTAGTTCTTCTTAGAACTTCCTTTTAACCTCTTCGAAAGCTACTTACTTATTAAGCCTTAGGTAAATATCTAGTTTTTTTTATTAGCCTCATTATTACCGCTATAATATAGGCGAAGTTCTCCACGAATATACGGTAATAGTTTATAAAGCCTAGGAGGCTTCGGAACCCTCTACTAAGGGCAGGGCTTCCTATTCTCGGATCGCTTTTAGTTTATTAGGGTTATATAAAGCGCCCTAACCGGTAATAACTATAAATCCTAAATACTTTATAGTCTTTGCGCTAGAATTATACTTCGCTAGGTTAAGTATTAGACTAGTATCGCTTAGAGATTATAGTATTAATTCAACTTCTTCTTATCGTCGCGGAGAGATCTACTCGAGTAAATTAGGATATTATCGATATACGCGATAATAAAGTTATTAAAGTAGCGTTAAAGGGTCCTATTAATATATCGCTAGAAGGACGCAGGAGTGCCACTTAATCTGAAGGGGTATACTAATTATTCGAATAAGCCGAACCGGGTCTGGAATACGGTCTTTATTTTATACCCAGCGGCTATTCTAATCTTATAAAAAGCGGCGACTATATTAAGCTTCGTAAACCACGTAGCTTATTCTAGGCTCCAGAGTATCTTAGTGATTAGGGGAAGAGGGTAACGGTCTCTTTAAGCAATCGTGTTTAGGGCGTGGTAATCGTAATAAAACTATAACCTACCCCCTGGCTTCTTTATAATTAAGACTAAAGCTTTAGCGGTAGAGCTATTAGGTTATATAAACCACTTATCGATTAGGTCGGTAAGGGCTTTCCGTAAGACTAGTAGTCCTTCTTTTAATATATTATAAAGAGAGCCCTAAGGTAGCTTTAGCTCCTTATTATCGGGTCCTTATATAAGGTTCACTTTATAGTTAACTCTAGGTTAGTAGGGAGGGAGCCGGTTCGCTTATAAATCCGAGAATAAGTCAGGAAATTATAATAAGATCTTTTCCGGGATATACTTCCGGGGATTAACTAGAGACTTACCACGGAGGGCTTTATCGATATCCTTAATACTAATTACGTAAAGCGCTAGTTCTTTATTTCCGAACCGTTATTTTTATATAACCGATATATAATACTAGTAAATACTGACCCGGTTATTACTTAAGCTCCACGTATTACTCTAATATTATTAGGCTCTTCTTCGCCTTTTAGTCGGATATCTATCCGGGTTACTTTATGATAAAGGCGGCGCTTTTTTATATATTAAATCATATGATTATATTCTATCCAGGGCTTCCCTAGGAATATATCGTGATCTAATCCTAGTATTATACAAGCGAATAGTTATTATATATATGTACCGATCTTAAGATGATATACGGTAATAACTAATCTCTTAGTAGATCCTATAGTATCGGAGAACCCTAAGAGGGGTCTCCTAGTCTTATCGATTAACAGGAGGCGGAGGGACTTTATAAGATATTCGCTTATAGCTATATAATAGTGATAGCTAGTATCTATAAGAGCGGTAATTAACTTCTTATTTATCCGCGCTTATATAAAAGCTAAATAATTACTACGTGACTAAGATATAAACTCTTTTCAATCCCTTTATTCCTTTATAGTTAGCTTTAGTACCCGCTTTCGTATTAGAGCTAATCCTTTTCCGAGTCTTTATTATTATTCGTAACTCCTATATAAATTATCTTATCGTCCAAGGTCGCCGAAACCTTAGCTCCGCGGGCCGCTTTTTAGTTATTAGCGTCTTTCTTTTTAGGCGGTATTTCCTAATAAGGTATCCCTTTCTTCCGTAGTTATAGCACCCTCTTATCGCTTTTCTTTTAGTCTATACTTAATTAACTCCTCCTATCTTTATATCGCTATTATAGTCGCGAGTATAATTATTATTATTATTATTATTATTATTATTATTATTACTAGGAGCTTAACTAAACCGTGGTCTTATAGTAAGGGCTTCGAGCCTCTAAGCGATCCTCTATATTTCGGTTACCAAGGTATAATAGTTACTTAAGAGTTTCGCGGTAATAAATACGGTATAAAGGCGACTATTAAGCGCTCTCTCTAGGAATATAATCTTTAGAGGCAGGATATTCCGACTATACCACTTGGATATTCCGACTATAGTTCCGGTGGATCCACTTTTCCGACTAATTAACTTTTACGTCCTAGACTATACACACACACATAAAGTTACGATCGCTAATTTAACCTATTAAGCCATTATCACACGCAACCTTAATCTGCTTTAATTAATAACGCGATTACGCTTCTACTACCTATTTCCTTACCTTAGAATAATAACAACAATAATAATAATAAGGTGATATCCGTGGGCGTGGGCGTGGAAGAAGTCGTGGAAGAGGTCGTGGAAGAGGTCGTGGAGCTGTTATTGCTAGGAGTACCACTATTTGCAAGCGGCCTGTCTACTATTTGCAAGCGTCCCAAACCCAATTAGGAAGGTTGCGCGAGCCCGCGCAGTAGTCTGTATACGCCACGATCTTGGCTGTAGATGTCCCGTATAGATATATTATATCACGATAAACGTTTTGTAGACGTAAGACAGCCGTTAATCACTGTGACTTATACTTAATGCCCTATGCTATAAAATCGCAGCTGTTCTAACCTGTTTTCCATTGTGTCAAAGTACCCTAAATTGTATTATGTCCTTAAGGTAGGAAAAGGAGGTGTGGAAAAAGAGGTGGAAAAGTGGTGGAAAAAAAGCTGGAAAAAGGAGGTGAAAATTTTTCAAGGTGACACGTAGTAGTGGGTGGTTACGTAACCTTATCTATCACACAGATAAGGTCTTATCTATTACACAGATAAGGTTACATAATCATCCACCACTACGTGTCACCTTGAAAATTTTTCACCTCCTTTTTCCACCTCCTTTTTCCACCTCTTTTTCCACCTCTTTTCCCACCTCTTTTTCCACCACTTTTCCACCTCTTTTTCCATCACGACATCGTATATTCTTATTAACTAGAGCTTTATGCAAGGAGGTCAAAATAAGCAGTGAATTTACAGTAACGGACATTCGTAATAAGCAAGGGAGAGAAAACCTTGTCGTGATACATAGTATATACCGGTACGGGACATCTGCAGCCAAGATCGTGGCGTATACAGACTACTGCGCGGGCTCGCGTAACCTTCCTAATTGGGTTTGGGACGCTTGCAAATAGTAGACAGGCCGCTTGCATAAATAGTGGTACTCTATTACTAGCGAAGGTCGCGGAGCTATTTCTTCTACGATCGGCTTTAATTGTTTCAGTTACTGCCTTTAATTAATCTAAGCGATTAAATTAATTTAAAGCGTTAAAAGGCGTCAAAAGGCGTCAAAAGGCGTTAGAGTGGTTTACGACCGTAGCTATATCTGTTATTCTGAAATAGGAAGAAAGTGGGCCCATGTCAGAACTATAGTCGGAATATCTAAATAGTATAGTTGGAATATCCTGCCTCTAATCTTTATAGTATTATCCTATTAGCCTTTATTAGCGATAGCTAGTTATCCCTTAAACCCAGGTATAAAGCTCCTAAACGCTTAGTCCTCGCGCTATTATGGTATCCTTAGGGCGTTAGCTATGCGAGGTTATTCGTTAATATCGTTATATATATAGTTAAGGTAGTTAAGGAAGTCTTCGGGATTATATTAACTATTAGTTTCGCCTATAGCCTAAAAGGACGCGATAACGCAGTAAGGTACTTTATTAAGGCAGGCGTTAATAAAGTATTATTTCTCGTAAGGGCTCTAAAAGAGATATTAATCTAGTAGGAGCTTTTTACGAATCTCGGATAACTAACTTATATACTCTGAGTATTTACTGTTAAACTTCCATAGTAAAGGGAGTACTTTAGTTTAAGGATTTAAGATAGGCGTTAGATAGGGCATAGACGCTAAGCCTAATAGTTAAGGGCCTTATATAGCCTCTTTTAATAGGGTAGCTAGGCGCGGCGTAGCCGTATATTATTAGTTTTATATCGCTTATAGTAGCTAGTTAAGATCGTTCTGTTATTCCTGGATCTAGGTAGTTAGGGTTACGACCTAGGTCTATAAAGGGTTCATAATTTCCCTCCTCTACTCCGTAGTCTTAGGCGACTCTCCCGCTAAGCGTGACGGAGCGCTGGGAGGTGGATTAAAGTGATAGTCTATCTTTATTAGCGTAGCGGGTGGGTTTCGCTAAGCTTTAGATATATAAGCAGCTAGTCACGAGCTATTTATAAGGTAAGGCTGAATATTAAATTATCGAAAGCTAAGGAGAAAAGGAGGAAAAAGGAGAAATCTCTATAGGCGCTTACGACCTAAATATAATATCGCGGCGACTCATAGGGAACGCGATATAATTACTCGGAAGATCCGGTGCTCTACCGCACTATATCCACGGGGTTAACCCGTAACACTAGTTCGTGTTAGAGGCCGCCTAAGGGCCGCCCTAGAGATATCCAGTTTGAGTCGCGTAAGGGGCCACGGGGAGAATAGTATAAAGAGAGAGGCTTTTATTAGGGTTTAAGATAACCTAGAATAAGGAATACAACGAAGTAGTTATGCCTTTATTAACGGCATCGCTTATCTTACCTAGTATTAATATATATAAGTCTATAATAATAGTACTATGTTAAAGCTATAGGATCTACGAGGATAATAAAGAAAAGGCCACTATTCCCATCTATTTTAAGAGTATAATTACTACCCGAATACAGAAATTAGCGTAGAGTAACAAGTAGTTAGTAAAATTCGAATAACATAAAGAGATTATATTTATATACTTATATAATTAACAACAACCTTAAATACGCAGTTTAGTTAATATAATAAAACTACTTACACTTATATAGCGGGAGACCCTACCTTAGTATAGATAAATATACGGTTTATATATAAAAGCACTTATAGAGTCATAACCCACTTAGTAAGGGCCTGCTATTAGCAATTAGGCGCCTATTAAAGTTTCCCGTATTTAAAGTTAGGCAATAATAATCTTAATAATAGCTTAAGGGTTATATTAGGAATCGTAATTAATATAGTTAAATTACTTTATATATAGTCTAGGAAATAAGAGTAAATTGGCTAGAACAGTGGTTCGTTCGGTCGGCACTACACTCGGAATATCCAGTGTCTTTGTTTATCGAGATCCCGTCCGTGGCTATATTACCTGCGCCGGCCCTAAAGGGCACCGACTCCGGCCACAGACCGCCTATATGAGGTAGAGTAAATGATAACAAGCCAAGCAGCCACAAGGTTAAAGACGTAGTGTAGCATGTAGGCGTACGAGACACCGTATATAGCAGCGCATACGCCTGTCCCGAACAGGAGAACACTCGTGAAATGCTTGAAATTTCCCGGGGCACGGGGTACCATCCTCCCCGTTGTCATATTTTCTACCAAGACGATGAATGGCAAAATGGAGAGTAAATTGTGGTGGGACGAAAACGGTGTCAACCAATACACGGTAATGTTGCGTATCCATACAGCAAGTATGGGCAAGTTGATTGGGAGAACCCAAAGCATGAGGAGAAGTATCGAATGGGTATAGTTGTAAAAGTCGCGGCTTGCCGGAGAGCCCGCACTCGTAGCTATCCGGAGGCCGCGTGCAGTGGTGAGGAGTTGGACAAGACATGCGACCAAGTAAGCAAACTGGTAGGGAATGAAGGCCGAAACCAGGAGCATGAGGATTGTAGTCGTAAGAATTCGCCGCCTGAGTGACGATGGCACCCATGCAAGTGGTTCAGCCCTTATCATGTTGTCTTGTTTTGGCAAAACCGACACGGAGCCAGCCCATTCCCATACTGCGCCCAACAACAGCGTCAGGGCAACAGTAGCATAGTGAAGAATGGCGCAGACTCCGGTACATATCACACCTATAAGGGGCACTAAATACCAGAAAAAGGAGTCTCGAGTACCAATGAGGAGGTCGTTGCTGTGGAAATCCAAGGCAGGGATATCTGAGAACCACCAGTGCCACGAGATGCCTAGAATTGACGACCCGGTGCCTTTCAGTGAAAAGGACAGGATCGTGAGAAGTGAAAGAAGCAGGGGCAGGGAATGCCTCAGGCAAGAATCCAAACTCTCAGTGAAGGAGATGAAGACCCCATGTGAGTCGTATATCATGAACTGGTTTCGAAGCACCAGCGACATGACAAGCAGAGGAAAGGCGACGAAGACAGTACGATATCTCAGGACAAGCTTTCCTAAACTGCCCAGAACATCTACTGTCAGCCGGACTTCTAGATTGGACGAGCATGTCGGGTCCGTCCAGAACTGAAGACTAAGGCCTTGTCTGTTAGAACCCTTGGGCGGCATGGGAGGCGGAATAAAAGGAGCGACCCCGTGTATACTGAGACTGGCATATTTCGCATTGGTAAAGAATTTTGACTCGTACGGCTGGGTGAGATGCTGGCTAATCGCAGGCGCAAAAAGGCCAGGTGTGCCGTTACATTGCTCTCCAATAATCTCGAGATCATAGGCAATGAGGCTGGACTGAATACTAGGTATGCTGATCTCGGTTGCTACTGGACGACCTGACGGCAAGGTCCACGACATTCCAAAGAGAAGTAGTCGGCTCAGGCTGATAGTTTGGACTCTGTAGAACCGGGCCAGGTCGCTAAACTCGGCTACCACAAACGCGTCGGTACGTTTGACAGCCTTATCTATAACAACCACGAAGTCATGCTCCACAAGATCTTCAATCTCGTACTGTAGGTATGAGAACGGTTGATTTGGCCGTTCATGGCTTAAGTCCGGGCGAGATAGTGTGGCCAACGCCGGCAGTAGAGCCGAGTCCGTAGCAGCATTCTTGCAAATCAGTTCCGTTGCCCTCTTGCTTCCCTCCGAGAGCCTGATGCTAGCCTGAGGGAAATCCATGCTCTGCTTATGTTGCAACGGAGACGCACTGCAAAATAGAACTTCGATTTCCCCGTACTCTCCGGGTCCATGTAGTAGACCATCTGCGAGTAGAGTTAAGCGTGTACCCTTGAGTGACCCTTGGGGTGGAATGGGCAACAAGTACGCGTGTGGTTTCGGGCTTTCGCCCAATCGGCGCAAGACTAGACGTTCGCCTGGCGGCACGATGGCACTCATGTCATCGTCAAGGGCAAGCGACGTGGTTGGTGCAGTCAGAGGGAGCATCTTCTCAGTGCTGCTTTCCATGCCCGTGAGAAACCACTTCCTGAAGATACGCATGCGTTCGGCTCTCGGCTTGGTTTGAGAAGGCCTGTGAACGTCTAACACGTCATATAAAGCACGCGCCACAACCTTCCTGAATTGATCGCACCAAAGGATGGCTTGGTGGTCCATGCTCGTCCAAACCCTCGGTATGCCACTGGTGAAAACAGTGAATCCATGCGTCTCTGGGACTATGGACTCTATGCTGGCGAAGTCAGATGGCACCACAGTATCAAGGTCACCACCCGCGATTGAAACAAGCGTGACATGCCAAAGCGGATTGTCACTGGCCCATTTCTGAGAATACGCACCGCGCCAATGACCATTGATATCGTTGTAGATGCTGACAATTCGACTGTCAGAGGTGACAGGTGCACGAGCATGAGGCGCGGACATGGTTATTATGGTGTTAATAGAGTGGGATTGATAGTTGGGCATGGATAACATGGCGCGGGCCACTATTCCTCCCATAGAATGACCTAAAATTAGGACCGAGCAGGGGTCAGGAAGGTGTATATTCCTCGCTGCCAGGTTGGGGTGCATATAAAGTGAGAGTATGTATCGTATCGCCTCGTTGAGGTATTCTGCCTGGTCTAGAAGCGTTTGGCCATGAAACGCCGTAATATCTTCGTTGAAGTCGACGGTGAAGAAGTCGAGATTATGTTGGTCGTTGCCGGTGCCGCCATGGCGATGTAACACCTCCTGAAAATAATTCGCCGCTTCGGCAGCGATTGGCCGCACTTGCCTGTAGCTGCCAGCGTTGCCCGGTATGAATAGGACAGGCACACCTCGTAGCTAGAAGCGATAGTTAGGCCTTGCATAACCGATAGAAATGAGGTGGTGAGAGTAAAAGAGTGAGTGGGAGGGGTATACATTATATATGGATGGGGAACAGAAGGGGCGGCGGAAGGAAGAAAGGATTTTCGAGGTATTATGGATGGGGGGAGAAGCTACTTTCTGTTCATGGTCAATGCCTTGTTCCCGATACAGATAAAGCGAATATTTTGCCGCGAATCGAGTGTGCTCGGTATCAAATTCCCGTAATGGAATGTATGAGGGTCGCATGTACGACATCCGACAACCTTTATCATCCATTTGGCGGGCCCAAGACGAATTAATAATGGTGCAGAGCAATGATACCCCGAGGAGAGAGGTGACGAGCACAAGTAGAGTCGTTGAATACGGTCTCCCAGCAGGCCGCGTTCGCCGGATGGGATATTGAGGTGCTATTATCTCGTTGGAAAGCACCGGATGATCACCGTCATGGTTTTCTTTGTTTTCCTCGATATATAAATGGCGTGAAAAGGCACCTGCTACCACCGGCGGGTGTTGTTGGTAGGTCTCATGCTCCCTGTCAACCGGTATCTCTCGCGCAAGGATTAGCTCCCAATCCACACTAATGGGATATCGGCTTCTTGCTCGCGAGGGCTCCGAGGCAGGACGTCGCTTGGTTTGCTGGTCGCGGCTTGCGGTCGTACGAGGGTCGAAACGCGCGCCGACGATGGCGTTTGAGCGAGATTGGCGTTGGTTGTTTAGATGTCTCCCAACTCCTGACAGACACACGTCGTCGACATCCCCGCTCGGCCCAGGCGAACTCCCGTTCATTGAAAATAGACCTTCCTGGGAAGTTCCCGAACGATGAGGGGCTCCAAGGATGCGAGGCTTGCTGGGTTTGACGGTATTCCGGGGATCATTATATACATAGTTATGAACATAATTAAAAGTAGCCAGCCTCTTTTTATTAGATAATTCAGGCTACTTATAAGTGACCGCCGTAGGTAAAACATTAAGGGCTTAACTGGAACGACCGTAAGTCCTACTATTCCGACCGTAATTAGTGGGTTATAGTGGGTCTACGCGATAACGCAAAGTACTGTATATACTTCGTATAACTACTTCGTACCTCTATTATAACGTAGGTATACCGTACACCTACCTATATAGGTAGAACGTCTATTTAATTTGCGTCTTCTACCCTTACCTCCCTATTATAGAATATATCTATATTGCCCCTAAACTTAGCTAAAATAAGCCCTGGATTATAATATAGCAAGGAATTTATCTGCCTATATGCCTGGTTCCTATCTAGTATATTATACCTATATACCTATATACCTATATACCTATATACCTATATACCTATATACCTATATACCTATATACCTATATACCTATATACCTATATACCTATATACCTATATACCTATATACCTATATACCTATATACCTATATACCTATATACCTATATACCTATATACCTATATACCTATATACCTATATACCTATATACCTATATACCTATATACCTATATACCTATATACCTATATACCTATATACCTATATACCTATATACCTAGGAAAATTATAATAGTTAATAAGATAAGGGAAGTGACACGATAGGCGGTACCTATATACGTACCTCTATAGTGATTATATATACCTACTTAACTTCTATATATAAATTAGGTATAATACTTAGGGAGATCGGACGTTACGTTATTAGCCTACTAGTTACGGTCGCGGTAATAGGACTTACGGTCGTTCCAGACAAGCCTAATATTAAATATTATGCATTTATGCCTAAGGTCCCCGATAAGCCCGATAGGTTATATTCGAAGAGCCACGTTATGCACTGCTCCGAATATAGCGGTACTTCTATTAGATATATAATAGTGCTTTTCGCCCTTGTTTACCTATATATTTAATATCGTAAACTAGTACTCTTTTATAGTCTGTAATAGATATAAGTTTAACTTTATACGATATTAGTGTTACGGGTTAACCCCGTGGAGATAATCCGGTAGAGCACCGGATCTTCCGACTAATTATATCGCGCGTCTAGTGGGTCGCCGCGATATTATATTTAGGTCGTAAGCGCCTATAGTGTTTTCCCCTTTTCCTTCTTTTCTCCTTAGCTTTAGATAATTTAATTATTCGGCCTTACTCTATAAATAACTTATAACTAGGCGCTTATATATCTAAAGCTTAGCGAAACCCACGCGCTGCGCCTATAGAGATAGACCACTAGTTTAATCCACCTCCCGGCGCTCCGTTACGCCTAGCGGGCGAGTCGCCTAAGGCTACGGAGTGGAGGAGGGAGATTATTAACCCTTTATAGACTTAGATCGCTACCTTAACCACCTAGATTTAAGAATAATAGAACGTTATTAACTAGCTACTATAAGCGATATAAAACTAATAACGTATAGCTACCCCGCGGCTAGCTACCTTATTAAAGGAAGTTATATAAGGGTCCTAAACGCCTGCCTTAATGTATACGCCCGACCCGATACCCGCTACGAACCCATAAACCAAAGCACTCCTACCATTATATAAGTTTAATAGAAAACGCTTAGAGTATATAAGCTAGTTATCCGAAATACGCAAAAAGCTTCTATTAGATTAATACCTCTTCTAGAGCCCTCGCGAGAAGTGGTACTTTATTAACGTCTATCTAGATAAAGCCCCCCGCCGTGTTATTACCTCCTTTTAGGCGGCGGGTGGAACCGATGGTTATTATAACCCCGAAGACTTCGTTAATTACCTTAATCGTATATATAAGGATATTAACGAATAACCTCGCGCGTCTAATACCCTATAAACGTTATAATAACGCGAAGACTAAGCGTTTAGTAGTTTTATACCCGGCTTTAAACGATAGCTAGCTATCGCGGGCGGAGGTTAATAGGATAGTACGGCGAAGATCACGTTCCTAGAAGGAGCTCTTAGTAGCCGCCTCTATACCGCTCTTATTATTACGAAACTCCTAAATAATTACTATACTTAGGTGGCCGAGGTATAAAGTATTACTTAGAGACTCGAAGCCCTTAGTATAAGGCCGCGTTTTAGTTAAATACCCCGTAATAGTAATAATAATAATAATTATACCCGGGATTATAATAGTGACGTAAAGATAGGAGGAGTTAATCGAGTATAGACTAAGACGAAAGAGACGAGAGAGTGCTATAACTACGGAAAGAAGGGATACCTTACTAGGAAATACCGCTTAAAAAAAAAGGACGCTAAAGATTAAAAGGATAGCCGCGTAGCTAAGGTCTTAGTAACCTTAGACTATAAGATAACCTATATAGGAGTTATAGATAATAATAAAGACTCGGAAAAAGAATAGCTTTAGTATAAAAACGGGTACTAAAGCCTACTATAAAGGAATAGAGGGATTAGAAAGGGTTTATATTATAGTCGCGAAGTAGTTACTTAGCTTTTATATAAGCGCGGATAAATAAGAAGTTAATTACCGCTCTTATAGATACTAGATATAACTATTACGCTACTATAAGCGAACGTCTTATAAAGTCCCTTTACCTCCCGTTAATCGATAAGACTAGAAGACCCCTCTCGGGGTTCTCCGATACTATAGGGTCTACTAAGAGTTCCGGTATCGCCGTATACGATCTCGAGAGCGGTGGATATATATAATAACTATTCGCCTATATAATACTAGGATTAGATTACGATATATTCCTAGGGAAACCCTAGATAGAATATAACGATATTACCTATTACGTAAAGAGACGTTGCCTTTACCACGGAGTGGCTTAGATTAATATCTAACTCTAGGGCGAAAAAAAGCCCGATAATATTAGAGCTATTCGCGGAGCTTAAATAATAACTAGGTCGGTATTCGCCGGTATTATACGCCGGTTATAAAGAAAGTAACGGTTCGAAAAAAAGGAACTAGCGCTTTATATAGTTAGTATTAAAGATATCGATAAGGCCCTTTAAGGTAAGTCTCTAGTTAACCCCCGAAAGTATATCCTAAAGGAGATCCTATAACGATTTCCTGATTTATTCTCCGATTCGTATATAAACCGCCTTCCCCCCTATCGACCCGTGGTTAACTATAAAGTAAACCTTATACAAAGGCCCGACGGTAAGGAGCCAGAACTACCCTAGGGCCCTCTTTATAATATATCCAGAGAAGAACTGCTAGTCCTACGGAAGACCCTTACCGACCTAATTAATAAGGGGTTTATATAAGCTAGTAGCTCCGCCGCTAAAGCTCCTATTCTATTTATAAAGAAGCTAGGAGGGGGGCTATAATTCTATTATAACTACCGCGCCTTAAATATAATTATATAAAGAGACCGCTACCCTCTCCTACTAATTATAAAGATACTCCGAAACCTAAAGCGAGCTAAGTGGTTTATAAAACTCGATATAGTTACTGCGTTCTATAAGATCCGAGTAGCCGCTAGCCACGAAGCGAAGATAGTATTCCGAACCCGATTCGGCTTATTCGAATAGTTAGTATACCCTTTCGGACTTAGTAGCGCCCCCGCATCCATTTAACGATATATTAATAAGACGCTATAGCGTTACCTTAACGATTTTATTACCGCCTATATTAATAATATCCTAATTTACTCGAGTAAATCCCTACGCGATTATAAAAAGAAGGTTAACCTAATACTATAATCGCTAAGCGATATAGGGTTAACGCTTAACCCGGCGAAGTATAAGTTTAGCGTGAAGACCGTAAAGTATTTAGGGTTTATATTTACCGCCGGTTAGGGTATTTTATATAACCCTAATAAACTAAAGGCGATCCGAGAATAGGAAGCCCTAACCTTAGTAAAGGGAGTCCGAAGCTTCCTAGGCTTTATAAACTATTACCGTATATTCGTGGAGAACTTCGCCTATATTATAGCCGCCCTAATAAGACTAATAAAGAAGGATCGAGTATTCTCCTAGGGTCTTAACGAATAAGCGGCCTTCGAAGAGGTTAAGAAAAGGTTCTAGGAGGAACCGATCCTACGGTAATAGGTCTTAAGTAATAAGACCTTCGTAGAAACTAACTACTCGGGATTCGTATTAGGAGGTATATTAGTTTAAGAAGACGAATAGGGATATTATTACGTGGTCGCCTTAAGTAGTAGGCGACTTATAGGAGCTAAGTATAACTATCCTATCTATAATAAAGAGATATTAGTGATTATAAGTTCTATAATATATTAGAGGGTAAAGCTCCTAAGTTATAGTCGCTTTACGATCCTATCCGACTATAAGGCCCTAGAATACTTTATAATAAAAAAGATACTTAATAAGAGATAAAGCTAATAGGCCGGTAAGCTAGCTTAGTTTAACTTCGTGCTAGAATACCGTAAAGGTGCCGATAACTATACTACCGATACTTTCCCGCGAAGAGAATAAGACGAACTAAAGGACTTCTCCGATAAGCAGGAATAGGCACGATATATATAGTTAATCCTAGAGACCTTAATCCCCCTAAAGATCGGCCTTCTTCCCGAATTCCTATAGGTATTTAAAGCCGATAACGAATTATAATAACTATAGGACGCTATAGTAAAAGAAGATAACTAGTATCGCTAAGCTATATAAGCCGTATTTAAGGGCGATTAATAGTTTCCTCCTTTATTAGGTCTCCGAGCCTAGATTACCGAATATAGGACTACCTTATAAGGACTACTAATATTCCGAGATCGCCTATAAGTGCCGGGAGCTTAAGAAGGGAGTGTATTATAAACACGAGTAATCTAATCTATACACGACTCCACGATTAAAGGTTATCTAGGGCGAGATAATATAATTACTTTTATAGCGAGACGCGTTTTCTAGCCGGGAATAAACGGAGACGTGTATAGGTTTATATATAACTATAACGTCTATAACTAGAGCTATATATAGAGGAACGCTTAACGAGGACTCTTAAAACCGCTCCTGATTCCTAAATAAATAAGGAGTAACCTATTAATAGACTTTATAACGGATCTACCTCCCGCTAAAAAGAAGAAGTATAGGTACCTATAGGTTATAACCGATTAACTTATAAAGGCTATTACCCTTAAAGCGATAGACTCTATAAAAGCGGAAGTATACGCTAAACGGTTCTTATACTATTATTTTTAGTTCTATAGTATACCTTATTTAATTATAAGCGATAAAGGTTCTAATTAGATAAGTCGCTTTTAGCGATACTTCTATAAATTAGCCAGAATCGAATAACGATTAATTATAACTTACTACCCCTAGACCGATAAAGCTATCGAATAAGCGAATTAAGAAGTATAGGTATACCTCTAAGCCTTTATTTACTACGCCTAAGACGATTAGGATAAGTTACTACCCGCCGCCTAATAAGCGTTAAATAACCGGGAGAGCTTTACTACTAAGATCAGTCCGTTCTTCCTTAAACACGGATACCATATTAACCCGATCCAGATTTATAAGGAACTAAGCAGCGACGCTTAGGAGTTTATAGCCTATAACCTACTCCGCCGCCTCTAAGAAGCTATAGAGTTCGCTTAAGCCTTAATAGCAGCTATATAGCTATAATAGGAAGAGTTAGCGAATAAGCGTTATATCCCCGCCGAATAGCTTTATAAAGGCGACCTTATATAGCTCTTACTCGCGAAGTATTCTACCCTATAATTATCGCGTAAATTAAGCTAGTTATATTAGAAGTATAGAGTTACTAAGGTTATTAACCCGTACGTTATAGAACTAAACGTACCTTTAAACGTATACCCGAGGTTCTATATAGACCTCCTATAATATACGAGCAGAGACCCGCTTCCTAGTTAAATCCTATATAACCCTTAACCCGGATTAATTCGTAATAGTCTAGAGGAAAATAAATAGATAGTAGAGGAAATCCTATACGCTCGGAATAGGAAGGTAGGCAGAGGCGTGGTAAGAGAGGCGTTAGTAAAGTAGGAAGGATACGCCTAGATATCTTAGGAACCGATAAAGTCCCTATAAGAATTAACCGCCCTAGACCGCTATAAAGAGAAGTATAGCCCGATTAAAGTTAATAATAGACTACGCGAACGTTACGAAAAGAAGAAGGGTTATGGGAAAGGCGGTAAGGATTAAATACAGGTTAGAATAATAGTAAAGCCGTCTATATTAATTAAGTCGGGGCGGATAAGCCCTGCCCCTAGCTACCGGGTTTAGGTATTAAGATTAATGTTATTATAAGTATTCTTATAACCGTTAACGCTTTCCGCGATAATAGGAGATAATATAGACGCCGTGACCTTAGCCTGCCTATCCGTCTTCGTTCCCTTAGAGGACTTAACGTCCTCTACCTTAACGGCTATAACCCCTATAATATTCTTAACTACTTATAGGAACCGGTTAATCCGGTATAGGCCTTTTACCCCCGTAAAGGTAATCGTTATACTAGGGATAGGCGTAATAATAGTAGGAGGCGCCGCGATAGGTATAGGTCCACCTACTATAATATAGGAGTCCCTATAAGGGGAGGAGGCGGTAATATATACTAATAAGCGAGGCTTACTAGCTCCCGAGTCGATAAGCGTTAAGATAAGCTTATCCTCCTATAAAGTGCTAGAAGCCTTTTTTAAGACCCTGGACGCCTTTTAGAAGGCTAAATAAGCCACTATAAGCGCCTTTACCGCCTTAGGGCTATAAAAGGGGTTATTATTAACCACCTTTACTGCCTTTAGGAATATTACCGATAGATTAGTTATCCTAGGCGGAGGAGGAATACACCTATAACTGCCCTTCGAGTAGTTATAGTATTTAGGATCGGGTATCGTCGCTCCGGGTCCCGACTAATCGCGGTAGCGCCGCCTATCCTGGCTATTAGTAATTACTTTTATATAAGCGAAGTAAGAGACTAAACGGGTCCCTCTAGGAGGATATTTTATTTTATAAGCGCGCTTCGCGGGGCTTTGAACTATTATAGAAGCTTTGCCCGCGGAACGCCTACGCTTAGCCTTAGCGGCTTAGGCTAGCTAGGCGCGGCGGTCTATAGCTAAGGCAGGAGTAATAATCTCCTTACTAGCCGGGGCGGGAGTAGGTGCCTCCTTACCGGTATTATTATTATTATTATTATTTGCCGCCTATATTATATATATAAGTTAGTAAACGTTGCGCGAGGCTTATAAAAAGAATAAGAAGACGTACCTTAGGGGCCAGAGATAATCCTAGAAACTTAAATATCTTCTAGAGAGAGAGATAATAGGTTAGAATGATAAAATAGCGTGCGAAAGGGTAGTAGGCGATAGAAAACGTATTACTAATAGTAAAGGATATTATTAAAAAAAAGAAGAAAAATAGGACTATAGAGGTAACGGTAAAGTTAGTATTATTAATAAGCGAGTTATACAGTCAGGGAAGGTACGTATATCGGTTCCTTATATAAAAGGAACGACCCTATAACCCGCCTATAAATAATAATAATATCCTTATATATAACGTTAATTAACCTTATAACTATAAAAAAAGCCCGCCTTAAGTGCCCTTTAACGAATAAAAGGGTTATTTAGGGTAGAAGAGCTGCTAGAGGTCGTTATTTAATCGATAAAGAGGCGTTATTTAATTAAATAATAACGCTTTACTAATACACCGAAAATCGACGGCTTACCGAGGGGAGGAGGGGGGTAACATTCCGGGTTAACCCCGCGGAGATAATCCGGTAGAGCACCGGATCTTCCGACTAATCATATCGCGCGTCCAGTGGGTCGCCGCGATATCATATTTAGGTCGCAAGCGCCTATAGAGTTTTCCCCTTTCCCTTCTTTTCTCCTTAGCTTTAGATAATTCAATTATTCGGCCTTACTCTATGAATAACTTATAACCAGCCGCTTATAATTAGTATCCTAATAGTTATAAGCCCGGGGCTCTAGTGATACGCCTTTATTCCGGTCGATCTAATAGTTCTAGGCTCTATGCCTCTCTCTTTTAAAGCTGTCTTTTTAAAGCTCTTAATCGTTACGATTAAGCCTCTTTTTAAGTCCCTGCTCTGTTACGGATAGAGTTGTCCACTAGCCCGTCCACCTGCCTATTATTATTTACCCCTTTAACCGCCTCTATTAATTCCTCCTCCCTTTTCCTTCTCCTTCTTATCCACGCCGTCACGATAACCTTAGTTATATTAACCTCCTTTAAGGACTAGCACTAGTGGTATCTGTGCGTAATAGAAGTCGCCCTCTTTAACGAGGTTACTAAGCTCGTGGACCCGGATCTTAACGTTACTAAACTAAACGTCCGAAACGCCTCTAAAACGCCAGCCCCCCTGCCGAAAACAAAGATAGTAATTAGGACTAAAGATATAAGCTATAGCTTTTCGCCTATAACGAATATCAGCAGGAAAAAGCTACGATTAAGGCGATACTAAACTATATCACTCCTATTATAAACCGGAGCCTCGCGGAATCCTTCGCCGGTAAAGACGACCCGAAGGAAATCCTATGGATCCTAAAGGCATACCTTAAGCCCACTAACGCGGCCTAGAGGTTACTTATTAAGCGCCGTTAGGATAATTATATATAATCTATTAGCAAGATACCTTATTAATACTAGCTTAACGATTTCCGTAAGTTATATTAAAGAAAGGCGAAGCCGTTACTATGCAGAACGGCTCCGCGTAGGGCAAAACAAACAACCAACCAATAGGCTAGCCGAAAGGCAGGGTTAAGCTCGTCACGGGTCCGTACCTAGAGCTAAAGGGTCCCGAGGAGACAGTCGCCGGGCGTCTAGAAGGGTCGGCAGTGGTCTAATCAGGGGAATAAATAGCTATAGATAGGCAGGCGGGCCTACGGTCGGCTCTTCTGGATCGTCTAGATAACCGAAAAAGGAAGGATAATATAAATTATGATTATAATAGGTGATAGGTGACGATCGTGAAAGATCAGATAAAAAGACTAGTTAGATATACTGGGTCTATTCGGAAGAATAGCCGGAATAAGACCAGATCCCTAGGACCGTGTACGTGGTTACGTGATATCTAATATCTTGACCCGGAACACGGGTCTGCCCTTCTATAATCGGCCCTGAATTATTAAGCTACGCCCTCGAGGTCTTAATAATTTCTAAACATAAATAGCAACTATCCTAAATATATCTCTATTACCCTGATTAGGGTATCTATAAGTAGCCTATATAGTAATAGTTTCCGTATGGTCCACCTCTTCTAGCTACACACAGTAATAGTCCTTCTTTCCTCGCGCGTATATTCCTAAAGATATCTCTCGAAGACGTCGGCTCGAAGAATAGTAACCTCGTAGGTCCTTCGTGCGTATAGAGTAGGCGGCGGCGGCGGCGGCTTCTTCAGTTCTGTATAAGGAACAAGTACTATAGCGACGGTAATAGTAGTAGGCGGCGGCCCTACTATAGTCTTCGAGAAGACCGTGATGTAAAAGATATAACCGTGAACGTATACAGGGTAGGCGGCGGCGGCCTTTTCGGTTCCTAGTTATAACCGTAGGAATAAAATAACACGGCGGCCTTAGTAAAAAATTAATAACGCAAAACGCAGAACTAAGTAACGGCGTAGAGTATATCTATCCCTTTCTACTACCTAGATTAAGGTAGGCAGTCTATTTCTCGGTTCGTAGGGTAAAGCACGCAGGTAGGGTCTTTTCGGCGGCGTGGCATAGTATATAAGAGGCAGGTCGGTTCGTCGATTCTTTATAGAGTCAGTAGGCAAAGAATAGGATCGGGTGTCGCGGTAAGACTCTTCGAGGCAGTAGTATTGTGAGAGGCATTAAGAAGAGCTTGTTAATTCGTGTTATAAGGCTCTGGGTTTCCTATTAGTGCTGAGTACGGGAGCTTAAAGTCTTATTATATAAGCTATAGAGGCCTCTCGTGAAGAGGTTCTAGAGGCTTACGTGCTGACTACTAGGTGTGTTCGTATTTAGAGAAGGCTTATCGTGTATGCAGAATACGAAAGCTAGCTTAGAGTATATAGAGGGGGTGGTAGCCTTTATAGTAAGGCTACCTAGTTAATAAAGGTTCCTTAGTTACTCAGAGAGGAGATTATATAACTAATACCTTTCTATTAAGTAGTACCCAGAGGTCTATAAGTAAGGACCTCTATGTCTATATCTTCTTAACAGAACTTAACGAATAATCTTATTATAGTACCCCCTCCCTTAGTCTATTAGTAGGCCTCCTTTATAGTCTTATAATAGCTTCCTTTACTCCTTATTTAAATCTTATAATATTTTATTCGTTCTCCCCTTTTATACAGGTATAACGGCTATCGGAAGCTATTAGCAGACTTTAATTAAGCACCTTAACCTTTTCGTCGCTTACCCTCCTAATAGGATCCTTCCTTCTATTATAATATAGGCCCTAGACGCCGTCCTCCCCTTAGTCCTAAACCAGAACCAGAGAGCTCTGGCCTTAATAACCCTCCTTCCGATTCTAGGGAATCTAATAATAACGCCGTTATAGTGGCCTCCCGATCTTTACCCCTTAATAAATAGCCCTAGGCACCCTTAGTCCCGCTATTATCACTACTATACTGTCTTCGCACCGTCCCCCGGAACGGTTCTAGCCTACGCCTATTTATTATTCTTAGGGAGAATTATTAAGAGCGGCTCGCCCTACCTAAGTTAAATACTCTAATCTTATATTAAGAAGCCCTAAAGGGAAAGGTAAAAAAACTTCCCTACCCCCGTATAACCCTAGGTCCCGGCCCTAAGTTCTACGAGACTATTTAGTCGGGTATTATAACCCCCGGTACAAGGATACTCCCCCCAAAAAGCTTACTAATAAATAACTGAAAGCTATCCTGTTATATATATCTAATCGAAAAGCTTAAAAAAAAAAGACTATATCGTTTATAACGTGGAGAAGAGCTAGATAACGACTATCCCCTACCCGACTATTATAAACGCTACCGTTACCGAGACCCCTTTTTATCGCTATATCGAGGCTATTTATTATCGCTATAGCGCGAGCGTAATAATTAGGCCAGAGTTAATTACCCTTAGCCGAAATAAGATAGTAAGTCCTATAACTAGTTCTAGACCTTCGTGGAAAAGCTATAAGAAAGGTTTGATCTAGATTATCGTTAGTTTACTACTAAAAGGCAGAGAGTATACTATACTAGTAGATATCTATTACCTTTAATAAAGTCTAGGTAATATACCTAGTAATAATAAGTCTATGACCCCATAAAAAGGGGGAAGCCCGCTTAATAGATTAATATTTATAATTTCCTCGCTAACTAGCTAATAGACCATGATACTCGTAAAATATCTATTACGAAATAGCTTTTTTTAGATTAGACTATATAAAGCTCTAACCAGTCCTATAGCCAGTTCCTTAATCAATTAGACTCTCTTTTTAACGAAATCTCTCTGGAGTTCCCCAATAAATAGTATAGATAGCTTATTCTTATAAAGCTATAAAAGCCACTTTATAATCAGGTTACTCTTAGTAGCCTCCCCTAGAACTACGAGTATCTAAATATATTAGCTTATTAAGCCGAAGTTAATTCATCCCAATTAATAAAGGTCGATTCGCTTACCTCTAACCGCCCCTTAGCCTACTATCCAGCTTTCCGTTAAGGGCCAGCTACTACTAATAGCTCGCGATCCTCTTAGCCCTCTACCTCTACCCCCGTCGCTTTATCCTCCTTTACCTTAGCTTATACCCTATCTACCTTTACTTCCACTCTGTCTTCTCCTAATAATCCTCTTTTTATCCTGTTTATAAAGGGTTAGTCCTCAGACTCCGCTAAACGCTAGCCCCTCTTAGAAATTAAATACTACTATTATTATTAGTTCGGTTATTATAAGTCTATATACCCTAAGTTAGCTAATTCGTTTTCTATTAATACCTCTAGTTCTAATACGCCGGGTAGTAGTAACTACCGACTATATAACACTTATACTCCCCCTACCCGCTATATACCCCTACCTTAGTCTAATCCTAATAAACAGCCTATTAATTTAAAGAAATAAGTTATTAATTAGGCTTAGGCTAATAACCCACTAGCCGCCCCCTAGGATTAGTCTCTGCCTAGCTCGCTATCCCTAGAAACTAGGACCCTTAAGACTAATCTCTTAATAAGGCTAGGTGGTAATTAGAAATATTACCTCGCGTCTATAAATCATAAAGCCAGTATTAACCTTATTAACTGCCACGCCCTCCCTTTAGGTATTAACCTAACTAGCCCCCTAGAATATCTAAATTAAGGACTTTGCGAAGTCGAAAAAGACACCTACAGTTTTATTACGTTATTTATAAAGGCTATTAATAATTAGGGCCGTACTTATATATATAGCACTTTATTTCGTATTATCGACCTTACTAAAGGTTTATAAGTTCTTTTGGGTATTCCCTAGTTAACTACCTATAATCTATATATTAATTAGGCCGACCGCCTTTAGAATTTCCGTATCGATGAAGAAGACTTTAGATTAGCGACTAGTAAGAGAGGGATAGTTTAAAGCCCTAAGGAAATAAAAAAAGAAAGGAAGCGCGCCGCGCTATTATCCGCTTAGTTAATTTAGATATTATCTAAGCTAAAGAAAAAGCCCTTTATATAGGCCGTGTTATAGCTCCAGACCCAGGATAAGCCATTAATTCCGATTTAGTCCCGCCTAAACCTCCTATTCCTATAGAGGATATCGCCTTTATCTATAATACCTTTCCGAAATTACCCGAGACCTGTGTATCCGAATGGTACTAAGATTTTACTGATGTTTTTAATATTATTAAAGCTAGCCGCCTCCCGCCGTATTAGAGGTAGGATTATACTATTAAATTATAAGATAGTTAAACCCCACCGCTTAGTCCTATCTATGCCCTTGCCGAGGAAGAGTTAGAAACTCTATAATAGTATATAAAAGACGCCTTAGCTAAAGGTTAGATTCGATACTCTATTAGTCCCACTAATACCCCCGTATTATTTATTCTAAAGAAAGGAGGTAAGCTTTATCTTCATATTAGCTATAAAGGACTTAATCAGAGTACTTATAAGGACTATACCCCCCTCCCCTTAATTTATAAGATTCTGGATAACTTATCCGAAACGAAGAGATATACTAAGCTAGATTTAAAAGGTACCTACTATAGGCTCTATATAAGATAAGGGGATAAGTAGAAAACTGCTTTTTATACTAAGTATACTTATTTTAAGTATTTAGTTATGCCTTTTAGACTTTTTAATACCCCTACTAGTTTTTAATAATATATTAATAAAGCACTATATAGTCTTATTAATACTATATATATTATTTATTTAGATAATATTCTAATTTATAGTCCAAAAAAGGATACCCACCGCGTATCTATACACGAGGTCCTTTAGCGGTTAAGAGATTAGTCTTTATATACGAATCTGGAAAAGTATATCTTTAAGTATTAGGACTTAGAATTTTTTAGTTTTATTTATAAGCCCGATAATATCTATATAGATCCTTAACGGGTAAAAGCTATTCGCGAGCAGGAGGAACTAAATTCGGTTAATAAGGTGCAGGTCTTTATTAGTTTTACTGGTTTTTACTATCGCTTTATTAAGGGGTACTCTAAGATCGCTAGGCCACTAACCGACCTCTTAAAAGGGGGTAGCTAGCTAGGGGTATTTACCCTTTTAGATAAATAAAGAGCGTCATTCGAAAAGCTCCGAGATACGTTCTAAGACGCTCCTACCCTACGCTATTTCGATCCCCGTCTTCCTATTCGAATTAAGCCAGACGCCTTTAACTTTATAATTAGCGTATTTATTAGGTAACTAAAGGACTATACGTAGCGCCCCGTTATATTCTTTTCTTATAAGCTTCGAGGAGCTAAGTTAAACTATCTAACCCCTAATGCTAAGCTTATAGCTATTTATAAAGTATTCCGTTATTAACGATACTATGTAGCCTACGCTTAAACCCTAGTTAAAGTCCTTATTAACTATTTAAATTATCGTTACGTCTTAAATAAGCCTTGTATTAAAGTATAGTATACCCGCTAGTTAAAGGAGTTAGCCGTTTATAATTTCGAGATTCGATACTATCCAGGTATCTAGAACCCTGCTAATAA
Organism: Sodiomyces alcalophilus JCM 7366; assembly: GCF_042370955.1. Taxonomy (NCBI): domain Eukaryota; kingdom Fungi; phylum Ascomycota; class Sordariomycetes; order Glomerellales; family Plectosphaerellaceae; genus Sodiomyces; species Sodiomyces alcalophilus. Next base: position 6,919,308 of record NW_027263532.1, read on the forward strand.
ACTATCCCGTAAGCCCTAATATGCCGCTAACCTTACCGAACTCGATTAAGAAAGGCGCTATCCCGTCGAAGATTTTATAAAAAAGTTTATTATTAGTCTCCTATAGCTCACTAATAAGGAGAAGCCCACCCTACTAAGTCTAAGGAAAGAAGTTTTTAAGGTCTAGAAAGACGACCCTATTTATTCCGCTAATAATAACCTCTCTACCTAGTAGACTCGGGATACTAATAGTATAGTCTATTTTGGTGATCTTCTCTTTATCCCCGATAAATCTGGTTATCGAGAAATACTTATATAAGCTCTTCATAACGCCCCTACTATTAGCCACTATAATACTAGCAGAACTAATAAGCGTATTTCTAATACCTTTTTCTAGGAATTTATATCCTAGGATATTAAGAAGCTTATTATAAGTTATCTTATCTATTAGCGTATTAAGTCTAGGCATTATAGGCCCTATAGCCGTCTTACTAGTTTACTTATCCCTAGTTATCCCTTTTAAGAGATATCGATTAATTTTATTACTAGCCCCCCTCCAGTTACTTACTAGGGTAAAAAAAATATAGTATTAGTTATTATTTACTATCTAAATAAGTACGCCCTATACGTCCCTTATAGTAGTGGGTTATTAGCAGATAGGCTCGCCGACCAATTATAGTTATATATCTTTAGTATTTTTAGTCTCTCTAATAGAATTATCTCCGATTAATACTCTCTCTTTACTAGTAAGTTTTAGACCAGCCTTTATTATCGGCTAGGTATCCACCGCCGGTTATCTACTATATTCTATATATAAAACGATAACTACACGTAACGCTAGAATCAGAACTTAGAATACTACCTTCGGTCCCACTATTACCTTTAGTAAGATAACTAGGTAGAAAGGTTATCCCTTACTTAGTTTTTATATAATATAGCCTAGTATTTCGCTATCCGCTAGGCCCCCCCCTTTACTCTAATAGGTTTTAACCCTTAAGGTCCCGATAAGATTAAGTTACCTAAGTATAGAAAAGTCCGCGCTGCCTAAGCTAAATGGTATACTAGTCACCTAGTGTAAAACCGCTAAGCTATATAAGTCCTTATCTAGCGTGCGTAAAGAACCTATAAACGTTATTATAAGGCCGGCCGCACCTATTAGCACTTCTAAGTAAGTGACTACGTATTACTTTCCTCGAAGAATATTAAGTGAAGCCGGCTAAGTCGTAAAATTTCTGATAAATACCTTAGTCATTTTAAAGTTATCGGCGTAGTAGGTAACCACGGGTTAGCCTACCGGTAAAAACTCCTCTCGTTTATAAAAATCTATAATATCTTCCCTATCTCGCTTTTAGAACTTTAGGTCTCCCGCGATAATTAGCCTGCACCTATCCCTATAAAGGTTAACGTTAAGCCTTAAGACTCGGATAAGTATAAAGTCGAAAACATTCTTAGCCACTATTATAACAGGAAATGCTATAAGTATCTTATTAAGTAAGCAGACTATAGGTTCGAAGATTATACCTAGGAACCTAAAAGCCACCTACCAGACTCCCTTTTAAAACAGTACTATGGTTAAGCATAACGTTAAGTCAGTTAGTTATCGTTAGTATAGGTCTACCATATAGTGCCTGCTACCAACTACTATTCTATACTATACCAGCACTAAAGCCCGTATAGCGCTAGACTAATACTAGTACTAGCTAAGATCTGGATAGACCGAGGTTCCCCCGCGGCTATATAAAGCGGGAACCTCGCCCTCTCCTTTAAGGAATATATCCTATTTATATATTATTTTACTATACCCTAATATTACCTAACTTAAATCCTCTTATAGGTCCTATAATACTAGCTAGCCAGAGATATATACGGTTAGTGTATATTAAATAATAGTAACTAAAATAAGATTATTCCATCTTAGTAAGATTCGTGTACCGATCCTATTAAACGACCGTGTAGACTATTCTAGTTACACGATCCCAGGGTAAGTAACTATCCGTTATTAATAAAGTGCCTCCCCTTAAATAGGACTAGGCGATAAGCAGCGACTATCGAGCTATAGCCTAATAGCACCGATAAGGAACTACTTACCCACCCACCCCTTACTACGTTTACTAGCCCTTTAGCATGATACGTAAAGGTCTGCGTACTAAAACCCTATTTAGTTAAATAGCTATATATAGCGCCCTAAGCGGATATATAGCTAAAGCGGTACCGGTTACCCGTAGTCCACTAAGTAAAGCGCCTCCCCTTTATTAGGACTAGGCGAGTAAGCGATAAGTATAAGAGTCTATAAGTACTAGTTATCCGATAGGCCCGTAACTAAAATAACCTATTAAACACTAAATAGTATTATTATAAAACCCGCTTAATAATAACCGACGCTCCTTACCCTATTCTCCTAGACTCTCCCCCTATACTAAGGGATCTAAAAGGCGTACTTCGCCTCGCTATAATAATAAACGCCTATCTGGATATAGCCGAAAAGGTTCTTATACCCGAATATCGGCTACTCCTCTTTATAGCTAAGCGAGCAGGGAACCTCCCTAGCACTAGTCGAGCTAGCTATACTATAACCTTTAAAGGAAGAGTCTCTAAAGCTATCCTACCTCTTTAGCTAACCTATCCTACTAAGTGGGTTACCTATCACGACTCTTTTGTAAAGGTATTCTATAATTAGCTAAAGAAAGAGCCCGAGTATATCGACCTTTATAAGTCTATAGTTATACCCCGTAGTATAATAAAGGGAAAGGAGCTAGCCCCCTTTACCGCTAGCCACGAGTCTCTACCGGTAAAACTAAAGATTAAAGTTAAGGGATTAGAATCGCTTTTAATCCGCCCCGCTATAAGTATAGTCGAATAGCCGGTTAGAAGTTTCCCCGAAGATATAGCGGAAAGCCCTTCTCTAAAGTACGCTAAACCTTTTAAAGGAACGCCCGACTATACCCTAACGCCTAATAACTATATACTATTCTCCGATTAGGTAAGTCACTAAGCCGATACTATAAGCCACCGCGATAAGCGTATAAGCCCTACGCCCTCCGATATTATACACTACCCTCGTGATAAGACGGAGGATATCGGAACCGGGAACGGTAGGAACCCGGAACGGTAGGGACCCGGAGCGCTAATAGCAAGCAGGCCCTCCGGGTAATAGTCCCCCCGGATATAATCCCCCCGGCATAGGTCCTCCCCTAGGGAACGCACCGGGTACTAGCTACCTAGAACTATACCTATATATACGATAATCGGATTTACTCGCTATCCTTAGCTAGCGCGATAATCGGACGCACCGATTTAAGGGCGATAACCTAGGCTACTTTAAGCCTCCCTTATATTTCGCTACCGACCAGGATCTTAAGACTAAAGGAACTAACTAATCTATATAGATATCTTCCGCTTTACCGACGTAATAGACTAGTATACCGGCCTAAGTGCCTAGCACCGCGAGTCCTTTCCACGTAGACTAGCCCGCTATCTACTAGGCGAGGCCTCTGTATAGTTTATAAGCCTTAATAAGGGACGATATTCGTACCTTACTATAATAGTAACCGTTATAGAATAGAAGACCGCCTTATAGGAAAGATTCTGACTGCCTCGAGAAAAAGCCGAGTATAAGCTAAGACGCGAGCGATATATCTTGGATAAACGGATTACTTGTAAGAGAAGAGGCAGACTATATACCGAGTACCTGATTCGATGGAAGGACTGGCCTGACTAATGGAACGTCTGGATGCCGGCAGACGTAATAGAAGCCCCGGATTTAGTAGAGGAATTCGAAGACCGTTAAAGAGCTTTAGAGGTGCTTCGTTTAGTATTAAAGGGAATAAAAGAAGTTGAAAGACTAGAGCCCGGCGAGCTCTAAAGAACTAAAGGGACCTATTCAGCCTCGCGGTGACGCTAGGCTAGAGCTAAAGAACCGTCCCCCTTAATAACGGAAACACCTTTAGAAGGCACGACCGATATAAAAAGAATAATACTATCTGATCTCGAACTAGTAAGAGCGGAAGCCTTACCGGCTATATAGCCCCGGCGTATATATAAATCAGTATAGCGGGCTCGAAAATAAAAGATTTCTCCTGGCCGCCTATAGCTTTACTATTTCCCTCTATCCTTTATCCATAGCTAAGCGATTATAATAAATATCCTGACTATAAACCCGCTTAGCAATCCCCTTATAACCGTCCGTATTATAATTTCTATATCCCTTATAATTAAAGCTTTCCCCTTTACCGTCTTCCTATCACGATTTCGCTATCTATCTAAACCGACTAATACCTAACGCCGTAAATTTCTGTGTTACCCTATACCTAACTAATATACACCGGTCGAAAGACTAAACGCTATAGGACTTATTTACCAGATACTTCCGGAACGGCCGTAAAGACTAAGGTTTACTATATAACGGCTACTTTAGAGCCATTTCGTTATTCGGGGATGAGAATAGAGTTAAGATATAGCTATAAACGCTCGGCCTAGCCTTTACCGAGTAGAAGAATAATAATAGCGGCACTATTACCCGATATAGACAGGAAGCCGCGTAGGCAGGATACGACTACCCTAAAGACCGCGGCACCGATCGTACTATCTTCGCGCCTAACCACCTCGCTAATCGCGTAGGAAACGAAAATAAAGCTAAGGATATCGTCTTAAACTATCTCTAACCGTAATTCCTGCTCGACTATAGTCGGGTTATTACTAAGTGGCTATAAGCGGAGCAAAGCTTCGAAGAATACCTTGTTATAGCCAGGTATAACGCCCTAAGGGGCCCTAATAGATAGTTCCTCTATAGTAGCGCCTTAAAGGCGATACCCAGTGCTATAACCGCCACGGGCTCCCCTATACCGCGACCTTCGGGCATCACGAACCCCTGCTAGTAACTAAATATCCCGCCGACTACCTTATTTAATAAAGCCATAGTCGAAACCATCGACTAAGCTAATAAGCTTGGTTTAGAAATAATTACTATTATTAAGTATTTATAGGATAAAATAATAGACCAGGCCAGCTTCCCGATAACCATAGCACTATTCTGTAACGCGCTTAAGCCTCGGGCTAAGATAATTAAAGCTTACTTGGACAAGCTAATATCGTAACGTATACCTCCTATCAGGTCTATAATAGATATACTCGCGAACACGTCTATTAGCCACGGGTCGCTAGCTATTCCCGCCACGGGCTCTAGCCAGCCTATACTACCTCGCGCGGCCGGTACTAAACGGGCTATGACGGATAATACTAACTAGCTTATCGTAAAGCGCCTGTTTATATATCGCACGAGTAAGGATAAAGTCTGGGTCTAAACAGCGAAGAGCTTCGCGTCCCGGCTATATAACACTATAGCGCAGAGCCGTATAGAAGAATTTATAGCGAACGGCTAGACCCTCTATACTATTCGCTGTCGCGCCCACGGCGCGGTACTCTTATTACTAGCCGGGAGGTTTATAGAATAGTTTATCTCTAACTATATAATAAGTAATACTATCTAGAATACCGCCGATCTACTACTGCTAGTAACGCTTTAGCGTATAGAATCCTAGATCTATATCGTATATTTAGAGGATAACGGCTTGCTCGATAAGAGTAAGAGGAACGTAATAGCCTAACGCTTTATCGACGACCTAGATATAAGTATTACCCTGATCTACTACGCCGTGACGGTTTAGGAATATAGTAATAGCCGAGCCTATAGGGCCGTCCTCGCTTTATATGATATAATAATAACCGAGTTTAAGGCTAGGCGTAGTAAAATCACTATAGAGGAAGTGACGGCTATTACTGGCCTTAAGCCGGATATATAGGGCGTCCCGATTAATAAACCAGATAAGCCGGTCGTTACTATTATCTAAGAGCACCACGACTACTAACTGTTTAGTAGAGGGAAGTATTCCCTTTATTTCCACTCCTTTTATTTTATTATTTACGGTTTACTTTCATATCTATGGTTAGTAATTCTGAAAAGGAAGGACGGGCGGCCAGATATACTTGCTAGTATTATATATGGAACCTATAGAGTTAGAGTATCGCGCTAGAATGGCGCTATCTTATATAGTAAAAGTTTTTAATAATAAAGAAAGAGAGTGCCTATATCTATAATATATTACTAGAGTGATAATTAGCCTAGCCGAGTCCGAGCTGGACTATATAGACTTAAGTATAGTTAGAAGCCCGCGGGACGCAGGGCTTTATCCTTCCCGGGGTATATGCTACGCACCACTATTCTATACTATACCGGTATTAAAGCCCGTATAGCGCTGGATTAGTGCTAGCACTATATCGGCACTAAAGCCTGTATAGCGCTAGATTAGTGCTAGCATTATACCGGCGCTAAAGCCCGTATAGTGCTGGATTAGTGCTAGTACTATACCGGTATTAAAGCCTGTACGGCGCCGAATTAGTGCTAGCACTATACCGGCACTAAAGCCCGTATAGCGCTGGACTAGTGCCAGCACTAGCTAAGATCTAGATAGACCGAGGCTCCCCCGCGGCTATATAGAGCGGGAACCTCGCCCTCTCCTTTAAGGAATATATCCTATTTATATATTATTTACTGCACTCTAAGGTTACCTAACTCAAGTCCTCTTATAGGTCCTATAGTACTGGCTGGCCAGAGATATATACAGTTAGTGTATATTAGTGGCGCCTTAATTAATTATTAATATCTTTACCCTCTAAAAACAAAAAACAAAAACAAAAACAAAAAAAAAACCCTTATATCGTTTATTATATAGCACTTATAGTGCCCTATATTTCCTTACCCCTTACTCCTACTATTCGTTCTCTTACTCGGCACGTTATACTAGGTACTTAACACTATAGGCAATACGTTAAGCGTAATCTGCTATTTTATCGCGCTACTCTTACTCCGCCTAAGCCTTCTTTTCCGCCTTTTTAGCGGCCTTCTATTCAGTCTAGTGCTTCTTGTTAGCTTTAGTCTTAGCGCCGTCTATATTCTTAACCTTAAACTTACATAGTGTTTTCCTTAGCTTAGTCTAGTTAGTTAAAGCTTTAACCTATTATATAGTTAGTATTAACTATACACTATATTCTAAGTTCGATACACCTATTCACGATTAGTTAGCCGTCTTTAACAGCCTTTAGCAGAATCTTTTATAGCCCGGAGGCCGCCCGAGTAGCGGTTATTAACAGCTAGGTCCCTTCTTATTAGCAGCCACCTAGTATCCGGTTAAAGGGATATACTTATAACTTAGTAAAACTTAGAGTTCCTTAATTAGCAATACTCGTATTTAAACGAAGTAGTATAACTATCCCGGTATACTATAAACTTAATCTTATTATAGCTCTTATAATTTAACTTTAGCTTTAACCACTAATAAGCATACCGACTATATACTATTATAACTTCTAACCCCTTGCTAGTCTCGCGGACCATATATGGCGTAGGAGCCTCGTTTACGATATTATTATCGTCGTTATAGGTGGCATTCTGGTAGCCACCCGCACCGTTATCCATATCGCTAATAGTATTATTATTACTATTATTAGTTATAGCGGTATTACCGCCTCTAGCGGTATCTATATACTACTTATTATTATAACCGCTATTAGCGCCGCTTATTATAACATCGATATTATTATATATACTCGATTAATTAACGCTATTACTAGTATTATTATTACCTACCTCGTAGGGCTATTTAAAAGCCTTAGCTACCTTTCTCGCCTTTTTTTTAGCTAACTTGCGGGCCGCTTTAGCGGCCCTACTCTTAATATTAGTGACGTTAGACATAATAGCTTTCACGATATTAGTAACGGTCACGTATAGGGTGTCGCATAGGCTGGCCCAAAGCAGGTCCGGAGCGGGTTGTTCCGGGCCCGAAAGTGGGAGTGGATCTGCCGCAGGAATAAGGGCAGGAACTTAGCACTAGGATCAGAGATTTCCATAGAGTCAATTAAATTAATAGATCGATCGCTTATTTCACGTAATAAAGTTATACGCTGTTTATAATAATTAAGAGTCTTATTTTACTCGATAACCTTTTAAAGCTATTTACGCCGAGCTGCCTATAGCTATAATCATGATAATCTCTAATACGACTATCTATATAAGCCACGAAGACTAGGAGCTATAGAAGCGCCTCTATAAAGTCAGGGCCCGAAGTAACGGAATATAGGATTTCCTACGCCCTAACAATCCAGCCCCTAGGCCGTAGCAAGCCACCTGTCCCGAATTTGCCTCCTACGCCTCTATCGCTAATGCTAACGGTTAGCCCTCTAATATATCTAAGCTAATGGTTACAGGTAAGGCCGCCTATACCGAAGACTACCGCCGATATAAAGAAGATCGTAAAGACTACGAAACCTATTAGAAGGGCTTTAACGGTATACTTAAGTGGGTGGAAGAGTCTATCGCCGCGAAGAGACGGAAGGCCCTAATAAAGGGCACTACCCCGGAAAAGATCTACGTAGTAGTATAAGCCGACGCCGCACCCTATATAGCGACCCGTATAAAGGACTCCTAAAAGAACTACGATCTATATAATAGTAAGCCGCCCACTAACCCCCGGAAGGTGGGCGCCTGGCTAGATAATTAGTATAACCGGCTTTAGGACTATTATAACATCGGGATATATAACGAGCCCCGGGAGATTTGGATTAACGATTTCTTTAACGCTATACGACCTGCCCTGGGTAACTGGGTGGATATAAAGGAAGTAACGCTAGACCTTAAAATAGTATCGGCGATAGCCCTTATCGTGGAAGGGAAGAAGGGGGCGGAATAACTTAATATACTGCCTACTCGAAGCTATAGAACTATAGCCTTCCCGGCCCTAAACCTAAGCGAAGGTAACGATAATAAAGGGCCGTAACGGACCGGGAGGGCTAACCGGAGTAATAACCGGACCGGAGCCTAGCGGGGCCGTAATGCCTATCCTAAAGGTAAGTCTACTAACCGTATAAGCTCTAAGCGCCGGTAATCACTCTTCTATAAGGATAAGTGCCCCGCGTGCTACCGGCGTGGCCACGATCTATAGGGCTGCTGGATTCTATTCCTAGAGTTAGCGCCGGAGGGTTTTTAAGCTAACGACCCTATTAGGAGGCTCGTAGAGAAGTCACTTAGGATAGACCGGGACCTATAGAACGCTGTGGAGAAGATTAGGTCCCGGAATAAAAAGAAGAGGACCGCCGCTACCGCCGCCGAATATAAAGTGACCGATAATAATAATAGCGGCGGCGGCGGTAACGGCGATAATAATAACAAAGTCCTTAAGGAGGCGTGACTACGTATAGCTATAAGAGCCGCCGCTACCGAACTTAAAGTGACCGATAATAATAGAGTCGGTGGCGGCGGTAAAGTGACCGATAATAATAACAAGGTCTCCTTTAAAATTAAGGAGACTATAAAGCTAGAAAAGCTTATAAATGCATTCTATAAAGGGCAAGGTGAGACGTTAAATACCGTCCGTCCCGAGGCACGCCGGTTAGAAGCTCCGGCGGCCGCTCTCTTAGCCGCCGTATATCCTTTACGGTAGTCCGCTATATTAGACTTAGGTGCTATATCCCACGTTTTCTATAATAGAAGCAGATTTACGGATTATAGACCGGCCTATCCCGATAACGTTATAATCGCCGGTATTATAACGGTACCGATTTAAGGATATAGAGACGTTATTATTATAATAGAAGGAATAGCCGGCCCGATAAAGTTCCGGTTAAAAGACGTAGCCTACTACGAAGATTTTATCTATAACCTAGTCTCTAATAAGAAGATGCGTTAGAACGGTTACTAGTAGGATTAGGAGCCGCCGAACGATTATATACGCCGCTATAACCGATTAATCCTTTATAAGCTAAGTGTCTACTACGATTAAACCATTATAGAGCTGTTTCTAGTTACTAACGCCCCCGTTACTACTACTCTTCTAGCCCCGAGTCTACTAATCCAAAAACCGATTAAGAGAGTAGCTAGCTAAGCCGATAGTAATCTATGGTATCTCCGGTTAGGGCACGCTGGCCCTAATATAATAAAATAACTGGAAGAGTAGTTATAGGGCGTTAACCTAAAGGGGCCCGGAACGGTGGAGTATGACGCCTGCGCTTAATCGAAGATAAGTCGCTAGATTAGCCGGAGGACCCGTATAGCTCTAAGCTACGCCGGCGAGAGGTAGGCGATCGACTTTACGGAGTTCCTATTAACCGCCGAGGGCTATATACGGATTATATTCTTTACGGATCGATATAGCGGATTCGTGGCCTATTACGTTATAACGTTAAAGAGAGCTTCCGATATGTATGCAGTTATAAACTAATATATCCGATAGGTTTAGAGCTAATTTAACCGGTAGGTACGGGTCTTTGAGTGTGATAACGAACTGATGTAATCGCTTGAAATACAGGGCGTAGTTAAGAGTTTTGGTATCTAATTAGAGTCGTCTTTAGCAGAGACCCCCGTATAGAACGGTGGTGCTAAAAGATCTAGGGCGGTTATCGTGGAGAAGGCACGAGCGATAGGAATATACTCCCGATTACCCGATTTCCTATGGGTTAAAGTCGTTCCTACTACCGCTTACGTATAAAACAGAACGCCTAAATAACGCCTTAGCTAGAAGACCCTGTTCGAAGTAATCTATTAACGTAAGCCGTAGCTAGGGCACCTTCGGGCCTTTGGTTATAAAGCTTTTCCTATAACCAGAGCAGCTCTGATAAAGTCTAGAAAGCTTTAAAACCGGCTAGCGCCGCGGGCCTATATCGGTTACCTTATAGGCTACGATTTAACTAATATTTACCGTATCTGGGTCCTGGCCTTTAAAGGAACGGGATTATACGTATACGTGATATTATTTTTAACGAATAAGAGTATTTTAACGGTAGACTTAAAGCCCTGAAGGACAATTTACGTTAATTAACGGAAGAGCAGCTAGCGGATATCGTTAATTAGATCCGCCTGCTAGAGTTATATATAATTGAATAAGGCGAGCCGTAAGAGGTAGCCGATACGTTTATAATAGTATACTTTGAGCCTATTCTCTAGTCGGGTAGCGAGGTTAACGAACCTCTCCTAAGGGCTGCGCCTGCCGGCCTTAAGGCTTAGGGGGTGGAACCGTTTATAGAGCCCGAGAGGCCGGAACAGTGGGAGGAGCTTATAGAGCCTACGAGGCCGGAGCTAGAAAAAGACTCTTCTATGGCCACGATTAATTACTAACGCCTAAATAGTCACCTTTTAACTCTATTAAAAACCCCTCCTTAGGCAGGGCTTATAGCGGCTGCTTTTATGGGCTATATACCTATAGAGTAGGGGGGAGCTAAATTTCGAAGCTATAGCAGTAACCGAGTCTAGATCTCTGCTTTTAACGTAGGAAGATATGCTCTATTAGTCCGTAATTTGAATAGCAAGCCGCTAACGAAGTTAAAAATCAAAAAGGCACTTGAAAGACCCCGTAAGATATACCGTAAGTAACTGCCGGCGCCTCCGAAGAATTAATAAGACCTTAAAAACCACCTATACGAAATCCTGTTCCGATAAGCCTAAAGGGATCACCTAAAGAGTTATAAAGAGATAGGCTCGTGGATTATAGTGCCGAAGGATAGGGTAAAGGGGTATTAAGTGCTTAGCTGTATATAGGTGATAACCTATAAGTTTAATAAACATGGCTTCCTATAGAAGTATAAGGCTAGATTAGTGGTCCGCGGAGATTAATAGTATTAGGACTCGTTAGAAGATATATATATAGCTACTCTCGCCGGTCGCTCTTCTAGATCGTTAATAGCGATCGCTATTTGTTTCGACCTATCCTTGATATAGTATAACGTTATTAACGCTTTTATACACGCCCCTCTGCTATACGATATATATATACGGTTCCCGCCCGGGACCGCGGTGCCGGGTTAATTACTATTACTAAAGAAGGCGTTATATAGGCTGCGGGAGTCTCTATTACTACAGTAAAAGTATATTATAAAAGTGCTAAAAAGAGACGGGTTTAAGATAGTGCCGTAAGAGCCCTGCTGCTTTATACGCCGTGGGCTAATCCTATTCTTCTATATGGATAATATCGTGGTCGGCTTTAAGGAAGACTTTAGGGAAGAGATAGAATAGGCTATCGTAAGCTTACGAGAGTACTACGCCCTATAAGGCGGGCAGCTATTATAGTGGTTCCTTAGGATTAAGGTTATTCGGGACCGTCCCTTAAGGAGGATATAGTTATTATAACGCAATTATACTATAAAGGTAGGATATCTGCTATTAACGGTATCTAACTATAAACCCATAAGTCCTATAAAGCCGGCAGAGCTGCTGCCGTACGCTAGGAAGTCTATTACCGTTAAGAGCTATTAACGAAAGATAGGATTAGTTCTATATGCTATCGTGATTACACGCCCCGATATCGCCTTTATAGTATTATAACTTTATAGATTTAATATAAATCCGAGCCGTTAGTATCACGAAGTAGCCGACTATTTAATCCGATATCTGCTGGCTATATAAACCTACGCCCTGGAACTAGGTAGTGGCGACTTTATCGAGGTGTTTACCGACGCGTCTTTTATAGATAACTTAATTAATCGTAAGAGCAGTCAGGTATTGATAATACGCCTATTTAGAGGCATAATAGCCTGGCGAGCTAATAAGTAAGTAACGGTGATAACGTTAATAATAGAGGCAGAGCTGTTTTCGCTGGCATAAGGAGCGAAGGAAGGGATATTCACGAAGAGGCTATTAGAGGCGATGGGTGTGATATTCGACGATCCATAATTAAAGATACGATACGATAATAACTAAACGATACGCCTACTAACGGCGGAGATCGCTTAATTAAATACGCGATTACGGCACGTGGATATATATAACTACTAGTTACGAGAGGCGTAGTAGTATAGGAGGATTAAAGTCAGTTACGTTATAAGCGCCGATATAATCGCTAATGGATTAACGAAGGCCCTGTCTAGGGAGAAATTTATAAGCTTTAGGGAATAGGTAGGAGTGATGGATATACGGGGACGTCTCTATATAAATAAGCTGGAGGAGATCTTACCGGAGTATCTAGAAGAGCTAGAAGAGAAGTTCGATGGAAGCTATATGGACGTTATAGAGGGGAATATATCGATAGAAGATACCCGCCTATAAATAACGTTAACTAAGTAACTATTATATAGTTGTTTAGTTAGGGGGGTGTGTCGTATAGGCTGGCCTAAAGCAGGTCCGGAGCGGGTTATTCCGGGCCCGAAAGTGGGAGTGGATCTGCCGTAGGAATAAGGGCAGGAACTTAGTACTACGATCAGAGATTTCCACAGAGTCAATTAAATCAACAGATCGATCGCTTATTTCACGTAATAAAGTTGTATGCTGTTTGCAATAAAGGGCACTATCACGGCACTTATATCAAAGGAGTTAATTAAATTATAGGAGTTATTATTATTATATAAGAAAAAGAAACTATCTCTTTATTAGTTCTATCTACTATTTTCCACTACTAGGACGCTATAAACGAATTTAACTCCGATAACCGACTTCGCGAAGTCGATAATAGACTTTAAGCTGTATATATAGCTTTATACTACTAGTAGGGAATTAACTTATATATATAGTTGTCTAATATTCTAAATTCTAAAATAGATAATAGCTAAAAAGAAGAAAAAGGAAAAATAATAAAAGTTAGGCGTTTAGAAATAATTATTATAGATAAGTTAGAAACTACCTATAGGTGCCTAGTCGCCTAACCTCTTATAGGAAGTTAGCCTCGCTTATATATTATAACTTCCGTCTTTAGAAGTACCTTCTATCTTGATATATTATAAGTTATAGTTATAGCCTACCGGTAAGTAAGGAGAGGTAATTATATAAGTTATTTAAGATTAGATAGTAAGTTAGGAGTTCATAATAGAATCCTTTAGAAGGATTCTTAGTAATAGTCTCTTTACTCGTAGTGGACCTTTATATTTATAGTATTAATCGCTAACTAGACTTATCTTAGAATAGGACTCTTTATTAAGGAACTTTATTCTCTATAATTATATTTATCTATATAGTGTTTAAAAGGAAGTCTTTATATTTATAAGCTTTATCCCCTTTTCTTTTATCTCTTACTTTTATCTCTTATTCTTTAATACTTACTTCGGGGGTAGTATTATTCTATAAATAGGTAGAGAGGAGGTTCCTAGATTAGGCGGTGTTCTTCGTATAGAAGAGCGGCCAGGCTAAGGGAGTCGTTCTTTTTTATTACCTCTAGACCTCTATTAGTCCTGAAGGCAGGAGTTAAATAAAGGGGGGGTAATTATAAGCGGCTAGTTATAGGTTAATCGTACTATATAAGGCCGAATAATTATATTAGCTAGAATAAGGAAAGGAAAGGAAAAGGTCTAGTAAGAAATACAGAATTTACTAGGTTTATACTAATCTGCGGTAAGGGCAGCGCGAGGTCCGAGTATCGGATCTACGTGCTAATTAGCGGTTCCGGCCTTATACCGGAACTATACTTTCGATAGGTTAACCTATAATATTACCCCCCTCCTCCCCTCCCCGGAGCCGTAATAACTAAGGACCGAATCCGTTTTGCCTAAACGCGTCGCGAGGGAGGCGTGTATCCTCTCTTATATTAGGCAGGTTCAGGTTACGCGGCGCTCGTAGCGACTTTACTTATAAGTCGCTAGCGCTCCGTGTCACGCCGAGCGCCTACTCTTTATATTAAAAACGTCCGGTTACTCCTTTTCTTTATTTATAAACTATTATAATAAATAGCTCTATAGGCTTTTATTATTTTCCGTAATTCGATATTCTAGTATAAGCGTAGCTTTACCTAGCTTTTTATTTATAGTTAATTCTTCTTTTATAAGCCTATAATACCGTTTTTAGTAGTAAGCTCTATCGCTAGTTCTATGCTAAGAGCTATATCGTTTTTTACTAACTTATAGCGTAGTCACTTTATCTTTATAGTTTTTTCGTTAACTTAATAATTTCGTCCTTTTAATTATTTAATTAATTATTATAAGTCTCCTAATAAGTCCTCGCGCCGATCCGGTTAGGTTATAGCTAATAGGGTGTATCTAGATATCCGCCCTCTATTATAGCGCCTATTATACCCGCGAGGGTATTATTAAAGAACTATTAGCCGCTAGCGATATTACCGCCGACCCCCCTCCCCCTCTATTAAGGAAATAGCGAAGGAGGCTATCGCTATAATAGCGAATACCGGTAAGCGCCCCGGTAAAAAAAAGGTATACTACTAGAGTCTATACTTCGCCGCAAGGGCCCTATTAACGCTTCGGTAGCCTACCACGCCTAATAAGCGATAGTATAACCCGGCCTACCCTCTTAAATGCTATTATAACGACTTTTACCGCCCCTATACTAATCGTATTACGGGTATTAAGATAGAATTTACCTAAATATATTATAATCAATCCAGGCCTGGCGTAGCCCGTAAAAAGCCTGAGTATTACGAATACTCTATAGGATCTTATATATACCGCCTAGTAAGTTCCTTACGATTTATAGGCTAAATAGTCGCGACTAACCTTCTTAGCTCCCCCCCGCCGCCGCTAAGTTTATCCGTCCTATAGCCGCCGCGGGTCACGCTATACGCGATAATCTAGATAATAATGGTATAAGTATTCCCGAGTCTTTTTTTAGGTCGCCGCTAACTTTAGTCTAGCTCCGTAAAGCCTTTAAGTTAGCTTATAGCGATTACTATACCTCGCTATCTAAGGAGCCCCCTGCCCCTGCTACCATTATTACTAATACCGCCTCCGCCTCCGCCCCCGTTAATAATAACAAGGGTCTCCGCCGCGAAGTTGAGGCCCTCCGCTAGGAGGTTCGCGACCAGGGCGCCGTAGTAACGCGCCTCCTAGAGGGTATTCTCGCCGCCCTCTAGGGGGGTGGTAATCCTGCTACCGGTAATAATAGTAATAGTAATAAGGGCGGCTTAGGTAATAATACTATTAATTAAAGTCCTTTATAGAGGTATTATCTATCTCTTTAGATACCGGAGGGCGGCCGGTAAATTCCCCCCCTTTAATTAACTTACGGCTATAAGCTATACCCTCCTTATATTAAGTTCTTTTCGTTATCGCGTATTCCGTATAGTATGTTCGTGTAAAGGTCCGTTATTCTTATTAGCGGGGCTATATTCTGCTTTAAAAGCGTCTAACGCTTTAGTTTCCTATATAGCGTCTAATAGTTCTTGTTGATATTATACTTATAACAAGTAATAATTATAATAATAATAATAAGTATAATATCTAAGTTACAATAAATAGTATATGGTTATAGCTATATAACTAGACGTCTACTTTATAACCAGCTTAACCTATACCATAATACTATACGTATTATACGTGTATATATACTTAGCTTACGATATATATTATATACACTAGGTATCGTACATACGATTTATTAGTTATTACTTAAGATAATAACGTGCCGTGATAACCGTCGCGTAGGCTGTTAACGTAATTGTTGCCACCTAATCTTCCAGGGTCTTTTGCTAGCCCCGGATCCAGGAAGAAATCCTAGAAGTCAGTTCTTTACACGTTCGTGAAATAAGCAGTAATCCTACGGATCTACGAATTTAATAGCTATTTACTTAATTTTCCTCTCTTCCGCGCATATAGCCTACTACTCGTAGCCTAATCTATTAAAAGGTTATAACCCCGGGTTAGTAAAGAAGGAAATCTACTCTTTTCTACCCTATTATTCTACTCGAAATACTAAAAAGACACCCGCCTTTTTAGGCCACGCAAAAATACTAAAAAGACACCCGCCTTTTTAGGCCACGCAAAAATACTAAAAAGACTCCTACCTGCCTTTTCAGGCTAGCCCTTTATCCTCCCCCGGTCGTAGATCCTTATCTCCGACCGTACGAAATCCCTTTATCTCCTAAAAACAGCTAATCGAATCGAACCGTTTATTCCGATACCACGGTTCAAAGCTCTTTATTCTTCCTAATACGGTTACTAAGAGCTATACTAAGCTTTTCCTAATCGGAAAGAACTATACCATCGGAATAAGACTCTTTATCACGATCGGATATATTATTCCTTTATTTATAAAGGGACTTTTTAAAAAAGAAGAAGAATAACGAATATATAGATTAAACGTAGCTGCTTTTATAGTTATTATAGCTCTATGAATAATAGCTATATGAATTAAGCCACTTGACCTACCACGCTGCCTGTAATAACAGGATATCGTAACGTGGTATATAAGCTTTGAGTAAAAAGTCCGCTTATAAAAATCCTATTATTCGCTTTATATAAGTATCGCTTTTTTTCGCGCTATAAGATCTATAAATAGCTTTACCGTTTAGACCCACTTTTAGACCCACTTTTCGAAGCTAAGCTAATCAGAATCAGACCTTTAGCTTAGTATTCTTTATTTTTATCTTTTATCGATAACGTAATAAAGAAAAAAGTAATAAAGAAAATAATAAAAAATAAATCGTTAAATAACTTAGTTAATTCTAACCTAAATAAATAATCAAAAATATCGTTCTGCTACTTAAAAATAGCCTAATAAGAGACTAGCAAAGAAATTTTAGTCCGGAAGCTCCAGGGCAGTATAGACTATTAAAACTAGACCATAAGAATACACGCTTACTTTGCTCGTAAAGGCAAATATATTAAAGACGTTATAAAGCCCCTTCTAGTAAATCGTTCTATAAAATAAAAGGAGGAGTCTCTAAAGGTAGCTGGAGATATACTCTCTGCTCTTTTAGACGGTCCCTTAACCCAGGTTTAAGGAATAAACAAAGCTTCTAAAGTATAAGATAAACTAAAGGATTTATATAAAGCAAAGGGATTCTAGGCCGACTATATCGTCCTGACTTCTTTTTTTAACCTCTCGCCTTCAGAATTCCCTAATCTCGAAGCGTATTTATATAAAATATAAGAGATACTGCTTACCTTAAATCAAAGAGGTATATCCTTTTCTAATAAGGTGGTCTTTGCCTGGATTTTTAATAGTGTCGATAAGAGGTACGAATCTATAGTAAGGTAAATATCTTAAGCTCTCTATCACGATATTACTAGTTATATACTAGATAAGTTAATAGCCGAATTAATAGACGCTTTAAGAAAGGTCGATTACCCGTCGAATACCCTCCTTATATAAGGTTCGAAATCATAGAAGAATAATAGCAAAAAAACCTGGAAAAAGACTAAGGGTTTATTCTATAAGAACTATAAGAAGCCTGGCTATACGCCGACTAACTACTATTTCCTTTATCCTAAAAAAGCACCTAAGAACTAGGTAATAAAGGATAATTCAGGATTAAGGAAAAATACCCAGAATAGGGTAAATAAATCCTAGTCCTCTCGAAAGGATAAGGAAAAGAAAGGAGGAGGAAATACGCGTCTTTCTTAAAGAGAGAAGCGTATAATAAACCTCGTACTAAAGGGAAAGGAGCAGTACGCCCTAGATACATCTTTAGAAGAAGAGGAGAACGACGAGTCTGCTACGGTGAATATGATTTTAGATTGAGAGAATTAGTAGCAGGATTAGCCGTAGGAAAAAGAAAAGGAAAAAGAATAGGAAGATGATAATAAAGATAAAAAGGCCGGCGTTATTTTTAAAGACATCCTCCCTCCTCCGTTTCCTCTTCTAGACCGTCCGAATCCCTTTATATAGGATTTAATAGATATAGATCAGGTATTTATTATCTCTTCTAAAAATAAAGACACGAATAATACTAACCTTAATATAGATTAGTTAGTGGAAAAGATTTATAAAATATACGCAGAAAATAGTATTAAATTAGATCTGAATTATTATATAGATAGCGGGGCTACGGCGTATATTATTATAAATAAAAGACTCTTTTCTACTTATAATACTAAAAATAGAACTATTTATTAGGGTTAGGTAAAGGAAAGAAAGATATAAGGTAAAGGAGACTGCGTTATAAAATTTAGGGATACTAGAAAGATTTTGCTTTTAAGAAAGTGCCTTTATATACCGGAAATAGGCACAATTATTAGTCTCTCTTATCTTAATAGTGAAGCTCGTGGTCTTACTAAGACAACAAGCTCTTATTATTTAATAATAAAGAGCCCCTCTTTCTGTATATAACGGCTCTGCTCTATAGCGGGCTTTACTAGGCTATAGCACGGGCACTATTATACAGGGGGGTTTAGGCTTAGAAAATAAATATAATAAATACTAGAAAAAACATAAAGAAACTATTACAAAGAGGTATTTTACCTAAAGAACAGTCTTAAGACTCAAAAAGAATAAAGAGGTTTCAGAGGTTTAAAGAACAGGTTTCAAAGAAACTAAATAAACAAAGAAAGGGGTTAGTTAAGCCTTAATAAAGAAATAATATAATAAACAAACCTTAACCTCTTTAACCTCTTTAACCTTACAAAGAGCTTTATAAATAAAGAGAACGTAATAACCGTCGAAGGACTACCTCTATAACTAAAAACATAACGCTATAGCATAACAGGAGAGGTTATATTAACCCTATTACTTTAAAAAGTCTCTATACTAATACTCTTTAAAAGGATTATAATATAACTAAGAAAGAGTTAACTAAAATATAGAGCTATAATGCCTATAAAAGAAGTAAGTCTATTATATTTACGAATAAAGATTTAGTTAATAAATATAAGGACTTTTCCTATTTAGAAAAGGTTTATATAGATCTTTACGGTCCTATTAAACCTCTTTCTTGGAATAAGAAGCGTTGGATTTTGTTTATACTAGACCGTTCCACCCGGTTCCTATAGGCATAACTGCTCTTAGATAAGTCTAAAACGACGGTAGTGATACCTATAAAAGAGTGGAAAGCTTAGGTGGAAAATAATAATAATAAATATTATTTTTTTATTAAAGAAGTAGATACTAACGGTGGAAAAGAATTTAATAACGCCTCTTTTTAACGCCTTATCGCAGGTATAAAGCATAATATAAAGCCACCGTACACTCATAAAGCTCAAGGCTCTATTACACGAGTTATAAGAACTATAATAGAAAAGGTTCGAGCTCTTCTTTTCCACTTAGGGCTGCCTCGATACCTATAGGGTAAAGCTATGCTTTTAGCTATCCATATACACAATAAATCACCTAATTTAGCTCTTAAATATAAGTGTCCCTTTAAGCTTTTATAAGGTCAGAAACCTAATATTAATAATATACGGGTTTAGGGTTCTATTATTTACTATAAAAATAACGACTCGAATGTAAAGAAACTAGATATAAGGGCACTTCGAGGTGCTTTAATAGGTTTTAATAACTATAACTATAAGGTTTATAACCCAGTAATTAGAAAGACTAGTTAGTTTCGAGACGTTTATATCTTAGAAAATCAGTTTCTTTACTCTTCTTTAGATAACTATAATAATAACTATACGCCTAAAAACGAATATAATAATAACCTCCCTCCTTATATTAATACTTAGGTATATAATAATCAGGTTTCTAACCGCGGGCCTTATTAACCCGTTAAGTATAATAAAGGAATCACTTTTAGTGAAAATACAGGTTAACCTTTATAAAATATTCCTTCGCGTGTTTCGAAACGTTCTGTTAAGTCTATTTAAACTAAAGAAGAGGATAATAATAATAGACGAAAGAGTCTACGGGCAGCGGGCTATGAAGTTCTAGCTATGAATAATAATAATAATAATAATATTCACCACAGCCCGGGTAATAATAATAATAGTAGCCAAAGTACCAGGCTAGAAGTCCAAATACCTTTAGAATCATTAAAACCGGACTATAAGGATTTAATATCCTATAATAATAGTGCGCACTTACTATATTATATAAAAGATACTATACTTAGAAACCTATAGTTTTAAGAAAGTTCCCTATTTCTTTTAACTATAAATTTGATCAACGAACCAGCTACCTATAAACAGGCTATAAACTGCCCAGATAAAGATAAATTGATAGACGCGATAGTAGCAGAAATATCAGAACTCGAAAAGAGAAAGACCTGGGACTTAATAAGTATAAACAGTACGCCTAATAATTATAATAAAATAAAAGAAGACTACCACGTAGTAGGAGGTTATTAGGTCTTTAGAATTAAATATAATAGCTTTAGCGAAGCTATTTAATATAAGGCTCGGTGGGTTATTTAGGGGTTTAATCAGGTTCTAGGTCTTAATTATCTAGAAACCTTTTTAACTACCTGCCGGCCAGAAAGCTACAAACTAGCTTTAATACTAGGCGTATTACACGGCTAGAAATTCAGGCAGTTCGACGTTAGAAACGCGTTCGTTTATACTGATATAGATACCCTGATATACGCTGTACAACCTATAGGGTTTAAGAAAAAAGATAGTTTAGAAAATAATAATATAACCCCCTATAAGCTTAATAAAGCTTTGTACGGGTTGAAACAAAGTCCTAGACTCTGGTATAATTACCTGGTTAAGATATTATCTAAGCTAGGTTACCGGGTCTTTAAATACGATAACGGACTTTTTACCTTTTATAAATATAATAAAATTAAAAGAATAGAAGAACGAGCTATTCTTTTATACCACGTTAACGATATAGTGGCTCGAAGCCCTTCTAAGAACACTTTAGACTATTTCTTTAAGAAGATATCTAAAGATATTACACTTAAAGACTTAGGTAAAATAAATACCTTTCTAGGCTATATAATAAATATAAATAAAGATAATAAGACTCTTTCTATAAGTCAGTTGCCTTATACTAATAAGATACTTAAAAGGTATACTAAACGAAGTCTAAAAAGGGTTAACACCCCTTATATACATAAGAAGGTCCTAATACCAAATCCTGAACAAGTAATAATTAATAATATAAATAAATACCAACAGGAAATCGGAGCTTTATTATATCTAGCCTTGTATTCAAGACCAGATATAACTTACGCAGTTAACTAGTGTTCTCGCTATATAAGTGATCCCTCGTGAGACCACTTTACTGCGTTGAATCGAATCTGGGCTTATATAAATATATATCTTAATATCGGTCTTTTATATAACTATAATAAAGAAGACCTTAGTATTTACGGTTATTCTAATACCAGCTTTTCAGATATAATCGAAGACAGAACCTCGACTTTAGGATATATCTACTACGTAGGAGTAAATAACCCCGTTAGTTGGACCTTAACTAAACAAAAAGTCGTTACTTTATTAATAATAGAGGCCGAATATATAGCTCTTATAGAAGCTTCTAAAGAAGGAATCTATCTTTATAATCTATATAAAGATATACTATAGAATCTAGGTCTAGATTCTAATCTAAGAGGTAATAATAATAAAAATAATAATAATAATAATTATAATAAAACTCTCGAGATTCCGACTATCTTAATAGATAGTAAGAGTGTAAAGAAGCTCGCCGAAAACCCTGAATTTCATAGACGGGTAAAGCATATCGACAGGCAGTATCACTACTATAGGCAATAGGTATATAATAATAAAATAAAAATCGTATATATAAATACGAAATTTAATATAGCTGATATAATAACTAAAGGTTTAGCAAAAGAGACTCATAATACTCTTTGCGTTATATAAGCCTAGACTATAAGGACGATACGTTACCTGAGTATGACTTACCGCCTTATAATAATATTAAAGAATTAAAATACTAGGTTTTAATACTTAGTATTCTTAGTTCTTTATAAGGGGATATAACTAGGTTTTTTACCTTCGGGTTTTCCTAGATATTAGAGGTTTTTCTAAATTTTCCTTTGTATAATATACTATAATAATAACAAGGGTTTTTGAATTTTCCCTTAAATTAAAAAGAAGAGGTTTGTTCAAATTTTTCCTCGATATATTCTAGTCTAGATAGACTAGGATTATTGGGCTATAATATAACCATAACTATAACCTGACTAACCTGCACTTATTGTATAAGAGTCAGCTTACGGGGGGGTGTTGATATTATACTTATAATAAGTAATAATCATAATAATAATAATAAGTATAATATCTAAGTCAAAATAAATAGTATATGGTTATAGCTATATAACTAGACGTCTACTTTATAACCAGCTTAACCTATACTATAATATTATACGTATTATACGTGTATATATACTTAGCTTACGATATATATTATATACACTAGGTATCGTAAATACGATATCTTGGTTATTACTTAAGCTAATAACGTGGCGTGATAACCGTCGCGTAGGCTGTTGACGTAACAGTCGCCACCCAATCTTCCAGGGTCTTCTGCCAGCCCCGGATCCAGGAAGAAATCCCAGAAGTCAGTTCTTTACACGCTTGTGAAATAAGCAGTAATCCTACGGATCTACGAATTCAACAGCTATTTGCTTGATTTTCCTCTCTTCCGCGCGTACAGCCTACTACTCGTAGCCCAATCTATTAAAAGTACTTAGGGAGATAAGGGGTGGCGTTATTAACTTATATCTAGCTATATTCTATAGCCCGGATATTAATCCGTCTAGGCTCCCTAGTCGGGCCCTTTACATAACTTAATAAAATAATCTATTCGCCTAGAAAAATATGCCCTTAATCCTATATATAACTTATATACTCTTTTCTAGCCGAAATATCCCGTTCCAGTCCCAATCAGTCTAGCCTATATAATAGCACTTACTCTTACTACGTATCTAGGCGGAATCATCGAGCGGGCCCTTATTGGTAAGAAGGACCTGTGGAAACATCGAAACCCAGTAGCATTATCAACGTACTAATTGGGACGAATAGTTCCGCTACCTTTATTCGGGCCTGACTAGGGAGCCTAGACGGATTGATAACCGGGCTATAAAATAAGGCTGGCAGTGGTTTATGGCTGTACGGCCGGAAGCTCTAAGTATTATAACTAATTTATATATACTGTTCGAGTCGCAACGTACGTCTTATTATAAGTACCTACATATACTATATAAGTTTATTTATAAAGATATACCTAGGTAATCTTATTATTATAAGCCCGTAGAGTTAAATAGAGTTAAGATAAAGACAGACGGTTTAAACCTAAGTTAGCTGAATAGAGATATCTATGTTTTAATAATAAGTGGAATTTACTACCTAAGACATATTTATAAATTGGCTGTGATATATATATAAATTGGCTATGGTACTTAGGGAGATGACACGTGGCGTTATTAACCTATATCTAGCTATATTCTATAGCCCGGATATTAATCCGTTTAGGCTGCCTAGTCGGGCCCCTTTATTCCGAGTAGTGGTATCCCGTAACTTGGTTTTAGTATCCCGTAAGCGCCTATCACTTTTAGGATAAGAATGCTAAGTAATAGAGCTTGACTGGAACGACCGTAAGTTCTACTATCCCGACCGTAATAAGTGAGTCTATGCAGGACGATAACGTGACACTAAATGTCCCTGAGTATAATAGCTAATTTGTATATAGAAGTTAAGTAGGTATATATAAATGTTATATCTATGTATCTTATCTATCCTATCTTATCTTATTTTTTTTCTTTTTACTATATACGGGTTATCTTACCTTCCTATAATTAAAGGTATTTATAATATATAACTATATCGTGATCCTACTTATTAATAACTATAACTAATAAAGATCGACCCTGCGGCTCGGGGCCCCCCGAGTACCTTTTTCCTTTTAGAGAGTAGGCACACGAAGCTCTTATTTCTTACACGTTCTTAAACGGTTATAGCCTTATTATCCATAAATAGTATCCACGTAGTAATAAAACGATATAAGTTACGTATCGTTATAGGAAGAGTTAGGTTTATATGCCGAGACTATCTTAAACCCACGAATCTAAGCGCCGGAAAATAAGGACGTAGATAATGGCCTGCCCTTTTAGGGTTAATCTTCATCATCGCGATAATAGTTAGGAGGTTAAGGCTATCGTTAAACACGGCGGCGGTAACACCTCTTTTTATAACCAGGGGTAGATTAAGGCTAGTACGTTGCCTTAGTTTCCCTCGCGGGGTCTATAAGCATAGAGACTTAACATTATCTTTATATATAATAGCGGTATTCGCCCCTGTGATATCGTGACGAGGCTCTATGATCCTAAAACTCCGGGATAATAGCCCCTCGAGCTGGTTTAGAGCGATATTATAAATCTGCTTACCTAGTATCGTCGTGAGGAGCTAGCCGGTAAGACTCTAATCTAGTGGCTTTAAGAGGTAAGCTGCCCTTATCGTTATTATGTATTTATATACTAACTTCTTAGTAAATTAATAATTAGGGTAACTTTCTTTACCGCGATTAGCGCGATAATATTGATCAGATCTAGTGCCTCTTTATTGCACCGCGTTCTGCTATTTCCTTTATATAGTAGGCTCCCGATATCGTAAATATCGACGTGATATATAAAACAAATAAATTTAAGATACCGTTACTTAATCTTTACGTCGTATTACCGCTTTAAAAGGCTTTTTTAATAGCTATCGTCTTCCTTAATAAAGAGAAGCAGAGTAAATATTTTTAGGCCCTTAAGACTCTGGCCGAATATCTCCTTACCGTCGGCGTGCTATTACCACTCTATATTATTATAGACCGGGAGCTTACCCTAATAAACGCCCTAAAACTCTACATACACTTAAGATACGTTCCCTATCTTTTATACCGTTAATATATTAATATAAACGTGCTTACGAAAAGTAAATCCTTTTTCCCTAAGGCTATAAAGACTAGTAAGGGAAGGGTTACTCGTTACCCTACTTTTTAGGCGTTTTTAAAAGGCTAGAGTACCCTAGTTACAAGTCTAACGGAAAAGATATTCGCTTAGCGACTTAGAGACTTTAAGTAACTAGGAAAACACCCCGAAAACGTAGTTAATTACGCTATAAATACATAGATCTAGTCCTATAAAGAGAAGATTATGGATTACTTCGCGAATAGGGTCCTATATTTTAGTTACCGCACTATCTCTATCGTAGAGTTATCTTACGCTAGCCTTAAGAGGTATATACACTCCTCCACGGGTAATCTAATAACTATCTTCCATAGTTTAAAGGTATACTAAAGGAATTAAGATGCGGACTTACGATTAGAGAGGAATAGTCGAATTAATAGACCGCACTTTTATATAAGTGGCGTTCTTTTTAGCCTTATTAGATAATAGGTTATTCTATAAGTCCTTAAGCGCATTAGAATCGAGCTTATTACCCTGGAATCAGCGCGGTAACTATCACGACTATTATAAACAGCCTTATAACCGGCCTTATAACCGGCCTCGTGGCTAGCCTCGTAGCTAGCCTCGTAGTAGTAGCTAGGACCCTGCCTACCTCATACTATCCTAACCTCTATAGGTCTACCCTACCGGCATATACTATCCCGCTATCTACGCGACTCAGAGCCTCTACGTATTATATTAATCGATATCCACTAACGATAGGATCGCTCTAATACTAATAATAATAATATTACTATACTTATCCTCCTTTCCCTTAGTCCTCTCGAACCGATAACTGTTTAAGGGAAAGGCCGGCTAAAAGGAGCCCTAGAGGCATCTTCTATACAGAAGAAGAAGTGTTAGGGCAAGAATAATACTAAGCGACAATTACCAGGCTTTAAAATCGTAGCTTTTAAGGCATAACGTGATACCCTTAATACCCTCTTACCGTTAACTACGCCTCCTGCCCTAATACTAGGATATACGCCCGGGATATAGGCCCCCCGAAAGTCTACTTAAATCTTCGATTAATTAGAATTAATTAATAAGGTGTCCTTATAGGAACATGAATTAGACTATATTTCCGCTAAGTTTAAGCATATAATAGATGCGTTATTAAGTCGGGCTAAGAAGCATATCCTAGATAAGTAAAAGGAATTATATAGACTCGAGAATATACTAGCTGCTTAGCTATGTTATTATTCTTTTTATTATTCTTTTTATTATTCTTTTTATTATTCTTTTTAATATTCTTTTTATTATTATCCGACTTTTCCTTTTTTTTATATAAATAAGATATATACATAGATATATATAACGAAAGGAAAGTCCGTAGACTTTAGTTAAGGAAAAGATATCATAGAAAAGGCTTAATAGCTTAGTATCGCAGAGTGATCGCAGTATATTCGTTAACTAAGCGCTAACTTTAAACTAAGACTTTAACTTAAGGGATTAAACTAATCCCTTAACGCGAGTACAGAGATAGGTTCGGATCGGTGGTCCGTGCGCGGCCATCGGTCCGACTATATACCGATAGGTCTACGATTATCTTGTTATACTGCCCCCCCCTAATAAGTCTAGTCCCATACACTTATATTATTATGATACCTTTAATTACGCGTTTATCGCGATTAATTATCTCTATCTGGTTCTATATAAGCCCTCGTTAAAAACCCATAGGAAAAAAGAGTAGACGCTTCTTTATTTACTTACTCGTCGGCGTTCTATCGCCGACTATATACCTCGTGCTTTATCCGAATATTGCTATAGAAACTCTGCGATACTTATTATTATTGCCTATAGTTATCTAACCTTTCGCGGATATTATATTTAGCCTTAGGTAACCCTTTAGCGACGAGTATATAGTTCCTTTGCGTAATTTTCCTCATAGCTCTCGATCTTCCTCCTATAACCCTTCTATTATTATAATCGCTAACCGTTCGCCGATTATTTATTTTGCCTATCTTAATTCTATCGTCGCTATTATTATTAGAGGCCCGTTATTCCGACTATACCACTTGGTTATTCCGACTATAGTTCTAATCAGACCCAATCTTCCTACTACTTTATCGATCTACTTCGTATATCTTTAATCTTTATTATTAATCTAGGTCGTTAATCTAGGTCGTTAATCTACGTCGTCAATCTACGTCGTTAATCTACGGAATAGGAGGCGGCGCGTTCGTTATCTTGTTATAGGAATAAGATAGCCGTGGACGTGGGCGTGGGCGTGGGCGGCGTGGACGAGGAAGGGAAGAGGCGCTACTATTACTACTGCTATTAGCTTCGAACTGACGAGCTTGTCTATCAATATAACGCAATTAATCCGCGCGATTAAATTAATTAACTTATCAAAAGACGTTGGTGTGGTTTGCGACCGTAGTTACTATATTGGTATTCCGAAGAGTCTATCCACGTGCATTGTATAGGTATATGAACTATAGTCGGAATAACCAAGTAGTATAGTCGGAATAACGGGCCTCTATTATTATTAACACCGACCGATCGTTATTATATCGTCGGTTAATCTATAGGTTGCTATGGCTCTGCGTAAGCTTAAATATAATACTAATAAAGGCTAGGAATTAGCTATTAGGAATAAAGCTCCCTGCTTATTCTGCGTGTTCTAACTAAACGCTTATATTAGTATCGACTACTTCGATAAGGCCGGTAACGGTACCGGCGCTAGTCGCTATATCGCCTACGCCCGTGGCTATTAAAAATACGTCGCTATAGGTTCGCTGATTCTTTGGCGTTTTTCCTATACTAATTAGTTATTAGATTCCGGATTTCCTGCTAGGCGCTGCTTAGTTACCATAAAATAGTACTAAGCGCGTCTATATAGTGGATAATAACCTAACGCCGATAGCTTAGCGCCGCGCCTATAAGCGTATTTTTAAGGCCTATAAGTGGTTTTGCGTGGTTATAGACCGCGGTAAGAAGAAGCTTACCGCTAAGGATATAAGTTCTTTTTCCGGTTACTAAGCGTTCGGCTATATTCCTAATAGTTAGTAGTTATAGATACTGGTTTTAGACGAGATCTTGTCCTTACGTTCTATAATAATGGTTAACTTTATACACCGTCTTAGTCGTATTAATAACGCTAAAGTGTCGGCGTTACTAGACTAAACCCGTCCTCCTTATAAAGGCGATCTCCGCGACGTTAAGTCGCCTATCTCTTTTATTAAGGATTTAGCGATAAACGGTTACCGCCTATTTAACCACAAGGACCGCCTTCGAGGCCTTAAGGCGTTTATATCTTTAGATAGACTCGCTGACCTCTTAGCGGCTATTAATAATCCTCGCCGCCCCGCCCTAGCTTACTATTTTACCGGTTATTTAGCGGCTACTCACTATAGCTACGCCGCCTCCGCTAATAGCGATAATAATCCCTTTACCGATAGCTTTAATAAGGTTATTAAGCCTACTACTCGCCCCGCCGCGGCTTATCCCCGCCGTCCTGCTTACCGCTAAGCTCCTACCGCTTTATCGGCTACTAATACCCCGGCGCCCCCTAGAGACGATAAGTACACGCCGTGTAATTTTATATCCTTTAATAAGGAAGACGTCCCTCGCTATCGTATCCGCACCCCTTATCGCTATGCTCCCGCCGTGGAGTCGGCTCCTAATAACGATAATACCGCCGTTAATATCGATAATAAAACCGATTTCTATAGTTTTAGTGACTAAATTCTTTTTTATTTCGCCGAGTAACCGCCGGTAATAATCGCCTAAAATAGCGTTAAACTGTATTCTAATAGTTTTTAGGATTTTATTTTAGGACTAGTCGGGGCTTAACCCTGTTTATTTAGTTATTATAAGGTAAAGGTTATTATAACCTATAATTAAGTTCTTATTTATATCCGATAACACTTTAGCGCCTTATACTATCTCGTAGTCGTCCTACTTTTTATATATATACTTTTTATACTTCTAGTACCTCTTCCGGATCCCTATAGCGTTCTCTAAGTGGTCCTCTGGTTCCTAGGTATTATACTCTACTAGTCAGCCTGCCTACTTTATAAAATAGAACGTTTTCCCTTATTCTTCCTTATAACTAACGATATCTTCTGCCTCCTATTTATCTTACTCCTCCTCTAAAAGCGGGAGATCCTTCGCCGATAGCTTTACGGCCACTCGGTCTTTCCACGGTTCTAATAATAATACCAGGAATATATTATATATCCTTATATACTACGTAGGAAGGCGGACCCTATACGCTTACTCGTTAATCCTCTCGGTTACCTATACCCGAATATATCGCGGTGCTAGCTTCGACCCTTACCGGAATCGGAAGTTCTTTATAGATAGTCTAACGATATCGCCTACCTTATACTATTACGGTTAGTAGTGCTTATTATAGTGCTAAGCCTGGTACTCCGTAGCACGCGCCTAATAGTCGTGGACCTTCCGCCGAACCTCCGCTAGTTCCTTAATACGTTCTTAAACACCCTATACCCGGGTATTATCCCTAGGTCGAATATACTCCACTATATATAGATAGTACCCGTATAACGCTTTATACGGTAAGATACTAAGCAAGGAATACTTATTATTATTATAAGCGAACCCTGCCTTTAATAACTAAATAGGCCACTATATCGTCGTATTACCGGCGATTATTCGCAGGTACTTAATCAGGAACTAATACGTTTATTCCGTCTAACTATCCGTCTACAGGTAATATACGGTAGATAGTCGCTAAGCGTTCGCCCGCTTATAGTTAAACTCCATCTAAAACTAACTAATAAATAGCTTATCCCGGTCTATTACTATACCCTTTAGGCTACCGAATCGGCACTTACTCTCCTTATATAGTAGCGCCGCTAGCTAGGGTGCTATTAGGTCCTTCCGCGTAGGAATAAACAGAGCGTACTTTATATACCGGTTAACGATTACTAGGATAGCGCTATACGTTTACCCGTCTACCCCTTTTATAGGCGGCAGACCTATAATAAAATCTATACTAATCTCTTAGAACGGATATATAGGTAACGGTAGCGTTTATAGCTAACTGTACGGCTTATATTATAGCACCTATACCCCTTAACACGCCGAGTATACGGCGATATAATCACGAATATCCGCCGCTAAGTCCACCTAGTAGAACTTCCTTAAAATCAGCTTAAGCATCTTATTCGCTCCTATATACCTAGCTCTAGGGTCGTTATAATACTATCGCAGGACCTCCGCCCTTAGGGCGCCCTATATAGGCAGTACTAACCGTCCCTTAAATAGTAGCATATCCTTATCTCTAAGAGAGTACCCCGCTCTTTTTCGGGTCCCTCGGCGAATATTCTTAATTAAGGATATATAATACAGGTTAGTGGTCTATAGCCCTCTAATCAGATCTTCTAGTTCCTCGCTAATAGTATACTAACCTACCGTTTTATTCCTAGCTAGCTCTTTAGCTATAGAATATAGGATATACTAATCCGGTATTATAATAACCCTAGCCTTAACCTCGGGTATCGGCGATATCTTATCGGCGACCCTTTACTAGGTAATCGCCCTATACCCCACGTCTCGCGTTTAGGAGCGGGTAATAGTAGCGATAATAACACGCCGGGTACTATCGGTAGGATATAAGGGTTATAGCCTTTTTCCGTTCTTATCTCTTAAGCTAAGAACGGCCCCCTCCTATAGAGTCTATGCCCGCTTACGCTTACTAGGCCTATATTTAGGTAGCGTTACCCGAGCGGCTTAAACGTATACGATCTTTACCGCGTTACTTAGTAGGGTAAGGTGGATACTCGCGATCTATTAGCGAACGCTTATTAGGAGGTCGCTAACTAGTCGTAATCTTTACGATAAGGTAGGAAGTATATTATCGTATAGCGTCTTATTCACTATATAATCCGGCTATCTTAATAAGCCGTCTACCGGGTTTATCTTACCTAGACGGTATTAACCTTAAGGTCGAATTACGATAATCGGTATACCTATTTAGCGAGCCTTCCGCGAAGGTCCTGCGCCGGCGCGTTTAGCACGCCCTTAAGCGCCTAATAGTCTATTAGCACTAGAAACGGCTATCCTATACCTTTAAGATAATAGCGCTAATACTTAAGGCTCTCCACTATAGCTAATAGCTCCTGCTATCCTATACCCTATCGTTACTCTCTTTCGGAAAGCTTCCGCGAGAAGTAAGCGACCGGTCGCTATCTAGTCTTATACTTCTAACTCAGGATCCCGGAAATAGCCTTATTCGAGGCGTCCGTCTCGACCCTTATATCCAGTATATTAGGGGGTTTTCGTGTAAAGAGTAAAGAGACGTTATAAAATAATTAAAAAGGCAATATAAACTAATAGGTCGAATTAAGAGTTAAATTATTCGCTAAACCTCTAAGTCAGGAGTTTAGCTTCACCTATCCCTTTTATAGGCAACCAGAGCCTCTTCCCCGAGAACCTTATAGAATCCCCCCGAAAGCATTCCTAGGACCACGATCTATCCGCCGGTAGTCCTCCCTATCACACTATACCAGACCGGCCCGGATAATACTAGTCCCGGAGCCGACTCGACCACCTATCTCCGAACACTATACCCTATCTAATCCCCTTTATAACTATTAAGATGTATTATTCCCTCCTATTCAGGCTATCCCTGGCTTCGACGAATTATA
This sequence comes from Sodiomyces alcalophilus JCM 7366, assembly GCF_042370955.1. Classification (NCBI taxonomy): domain Eukaryota; kingdom Fungi; phylum Ascomycota; class Sordariomycetes; order Glomerellales; family Plectosphaerellaceae; genus Sodiomyces; species Sodiomyces alcalophilus. The sequence continues at coordinate 6,951,436 of NW_027263532.1, forward strand.
CCCGTGATATTACGCCCCCTCCTCTAGTGCTTATATCCCTAGGAGTAATATAGTTAACCGGGTGCCCTTATAAGGACCCCCTCCCGTCTAACCTATATCCTCCGGATATAGCTCCGAAAAAGACGACTCGGCCCGGGATAGTACCCGACTACGAATAGTTTAAGTTAGCCTATACTAGGCTTTTAGCTTATAAGCCGCTATTCGTATCCAGGTTATAGCTATCCTATTATAGGGCCTTTTATAAATAGCTTATTAAAGCTAGAGCTAAATATAACTATAAAGATTAATTCCCCTAAACCTCTAAGCTATTATAATAAAGCCTAAATAAAGCTTTATAGATCCTTTAACACTCCGCCTTTAAGCTATCGTTAAAGGTTTTATAAATAACCCGTAAATAATCGGGTCGCCTAGTTAAATATAAAGCCTATAGTCTTAAAGGAGTCCACGCGACGCTTTATTATTACCTAAATAATAAACCATAGGTGCGCTCCTAAAATAGCAGGCATACCTAGATCGTAGAGTAGGCAGGAGTAATCACGTAGGCTCGACTCTAGGTCCGGTAACTATTATAGAATATATCCCTAGCTAGTCCTCCTAGCTTATTATTATTTTCCTCTCCTTTTCCTTACCTATTCGAGTAACTATTATAATAGCCTTATCCTAAAGCTCTATCTATAAGTTAATCCTCTTTACCGTATCTCGGCCACTCTTAAGGCCTTATCTTAGTGGTTCGTCTTAAGTTCTCTAAAGGTCTTCTCGTCGCGTTACGTGAGATCCCCGGTTATCCCTTAGTTCTAGTGGTTCTGATATCTAGGAGTAGCTTATTATAAGTATTCCTTAAACAAATAATAATAACTTCTAATAATAATATACCTTAATTTTGCATAGAATAATAATATAAGTAATTATCATATATAGCCTTATAAACTTAGTTAACCCCCTGCGTTTTAATATAGCTCCTTAGAAGCGTTAGTTACATACGGCCAATAAGTTAGCTCGTTAGCTCAAGGCCGCTAATAATCCTCCCGCCTAGAAGTCCGTTTCCGTTAAGAAGCCCGTTACTCCTATAAAGAACAGTAAGAAGGCCGGCGGTGGCCTTAACACCGCTACTAATAAGACCTCCGTTATTAAGGATAGCGCTATTAAGAAGACCACTAAGAAGGGTAGCACTAATAACGGGTTAACTATACCTAGTGCGGCGTTTAAGACGCCTACTAAAGTAAAGGGGCCGGCCGCGCCTAGTACTGAGTCACTTATAACTCCTACTAAAGCGGGCCTAAATAATAAAGGGTCCGCTATACCCAGCGTGGTGTCTAAGATACCCGTTAAAATAAAGGTGTTAGCCGTACCTAGTACTGAGTCACTTATAACTCCTATTAAAGCGAGGGGCCTAGCCCTCCCTAATAAAAAGACCTTTATAGTCCCCGACTACTAGGTTAATAAGGTCCTTGCCCGCTTTTTTCCGGTGGTTAGGTTAGATAATGGTTCGCCCGGTGGCTAGTCTACCGGTAACTAAAGGACTCTATCCCCGGCGTTAACGGACCACGAGGGTAACGACGATAATAATAATATCGATAATAGTATCGTCGACTATAAAGGGGATATAACTAAATCGGGTAGCGCCGACGGTATCCTCTATATTAATAGCAATAAGAGCGAAGATAATAACTTCGTCCCTAGCGGAGGTAAGAGCTTCCTAGGTAATAATATCTTCGGTAATAATAACGTTACTAATAAAGGTCCGGGGGCTAATAGGGGCGATAGCGATACTACGCCTTTTAATAACAGCGATCCCTTAGGCCTTTACCCGGTCTAGAAGGTAGTTATAGGGGGCGACCTTTATAACCCTCCCTATTAGCGGTATTACTCCGGGTTTCTTAATATTATCCTAGATAGCTAAGGCCCTATTATCTTTCGTTTATACCGTAACTCTAGTCGATAATCCTCTAAGTGCTATTAATGCTAGCACGAATAGAATAATAAGAAATATAAAGAGGTATAGTTATACTCCCCGCCTGCTATAGACCGCCCCGGTATACTAACCTATTCCTAGATAAACCTTCGCGCTACCCGTGACGCCGTTACTATATAAGAAGCGCTTATAGATATTATTAGATACGGTGGATTTACTAATAAAAAACTTATAAGTTATCTCTCTTCTTTTTCGCTGGTATACTCGTGCTAACTCCTTTCTGCTAGCGTGCCGCCTATAAGCTCTAGGGGGAGCTACGCCGGGCGTATCCTAATAATTAGCACTATAACTATAGTGGTTTCGATACGGCTTAGTATAAGCGTTATCGGGCGGACGCCGTTACGGAGGCTTAAATTACCTTATATAATATTTAGGCCCGGGAGTCCCGTAAATAGACGAAGGTCCTTTATTAAATTCGTGACCTCCTACGGGTCGCTAGCGGCGTTAAGGCCGACGGTAATAATAATAATAAGAAATACTTTGCTAGTCTATGGGTATATAGAAAGAAATAGATCCGTTAATCGAACCTGGAGTGGCACCTTATATATATAGTGCGACCACCACCTTTTTTTTTTTTTTTTAGCGTTTAGGATATAATATAATAAGTTAGTAAAGATAAGGACAAGACCCTCCGGGGTTATACTAAGATAAATTAATAATACTAATAAAGGACCCTATAGGGTTATAATAGTTTCTATACTTTCCGCGCCCTCTCCTCTCGCCGATCATAATAATCCTAAAGAAGTCCCTCCGGGATATAACGCCGCGGCTCCTAGGTGTTATCCTTATGCCTATAATCCGGCCACTTAACTAAATACTACCTCCTCTTCCTATTAAACCGATAAGCTAAGATCTCCTCTACCTTATACTCCTCCGACTCCTACGGCTTTATATCCACCTTTATAGGCTCGGGAGCCTAACTATCACGGGACCGCTAAGGCTCTAATAAAGAGATCGGGAAAATATTATAAATCTTTATCGACTATAGAAGATCTAGCTTATAGGCGAGACTATAATAACTAATAACTAAGGTAATACGGTACGGCCTAAGGTACTTATCCGAGAGTTTCTTATTAGGCCGTTTTTACTTAATATTTTTCGAGGAGACTAAGACGTAGTCTCCTACCTTAAACCGCTATTAAGTCCGCCCGGTATTATAGAACCTCTTATAAGACTCTTAAGCTTTCCGAATAAAAGTTTCTATTACTTAACGATTAGCGATTAGGTGCTTTACCCGTTATTTAGCGGATACCGCCGTAATATCTAATAACTTAGGTAACCGGATATTATTACGACTATAAGGATTATAGCCTATTAGCGCCACGGAGGGCGTCTACTTAATTACCGAGTACTACGCGGTGTTATAGGTGAACTATATAAGGGATAGCCTATTTACCTAGTCGGTTTACTCCCGCGAGTAATAACTATAAAGGTAAGACTTAATACTCTGATTCTAACGCTTAGTCTATCCGTCGGTCTAAGGATAGAATATAGTGGATATCCTGCGGTAAATACCTAGTAGACTATACAGGGTCCTTTAAAACTTATTTATAAATAAAAAACCCTATCCGAAATAATACTATCCGGTAACCCGTAAATACTAAAGACTTTTAACTATATAATATCGGCTAAACCTTTAGCGGTTAGTGCACTATTATAAGGGATATAAAGGGAATACTTTATATAACGGTAAACCACTATAAAGATCGTATCCTTTTTCTGTCCGCCCTAATTAATAGGAGGGAGACCCGTAATAAAATTAATCGAGATCTCCTAGAACGGATAAGACGGAACTAGAAGACTCGTTAATAGGCCGTAAGGCTTATACTATCTCCCCTTAGTTCTTTAATAAACCCTATACGTGGGTATAAACTTCTTTACGTCCCGGGATATATACTTCTAATAGAATAAGTCCGAAATCCTCTTAATCGTTTTACTAGAACCATAATATCTAGCGGTGGGTTTATTATAGAAAGCCTATAGGATCTTCTTCCTTAACCCCTATATATCTAGGATAAAAAGGCGACCTCTAAAAAGGATTAGGCCCTCTTTATCCCTTAACCACGGGTCGGATAACCGGTCCTTCCTAAATAAAGAAATATAAAAGGGATTATCCCTTTAGGTATCGGCCACCTCCTCCTTTAAACTTAGTAATAAGTCCTCGTAGACCCTAGGTACTCTGCCCGCCTTCTTTACTACTCTTAATATAAACTTACGGGTAAACCTCTTAATAGGCTTCTAACGCTCCGCGTCTAGGTCCGCCTAATCGGAGATATACTATAGCTTTTATGATAGACTATTAGCCGGATTCTAAGCTCCTAGCCGGTACTTAATCTCGAAATCGAATACTAATAGTTCCTTTAACTATCGCGTATACGACGGCTTAATCTTTAGCTTATCTATTAGGTACCGATAATTAAGGTGGTCCGTTAAAACGTCTACTAGGGTCTAGCTATAGGCTAGGTAGTGCCTTTAATACCGGAAAACCTCGATAATAGCTATTAACTCCGTGTCCGGAGTCGAATAATTTAACTCTATACCCCTAAGCTTCCTCGAAAAGAACGCGATAGGATACTATACCCGATCTATACACTAACTAATTACTGCCCCTAAAATAAACCCCGATATATCCGGCTTTAATGGAATAAGTAACTTAGGATTAAAATACTATAAAACTAAAGCCTCCTAAAACCTTTAGCGTAACTTATCGAAAGCCTCCTTCTCCCTTATAGATAACACGAATACCCCCTTTACTCCACTCTTCTTTATTAAGTCTAAAAGCGGCGCCGTAATCTTTAAATAGTTCTTAATAAAACACTAATAGAACCTAATAAAACCCAGGAAGATTTAGATAGTCTTTACCGAGTTCGGCTCTTAGTAATCGCGGATAGCCTTAACCCTAGACTAGTCTATATAAACCCTATCCACTCTAATAATAAACCCTAGGAACTCCACCTCTTAAGTCTTAAATATATACTTCTCGGGATTCGCGTATAATAACTACTCCCTTAACCTCCCTAAAACCTCCTTAACATATACTCGATAAACCTTAAGGTCCTTACTATAGATTAAGATATCGTCTAGATAGACCACGTAAATCGTATTAACTAACCCACTTAAGGCCTGGTTAATATACCGTTAAAAACTAGCTAGGGCGTTAGTAAGCCTAAAAGGTATAACTAAGTACTTAAAATATCTATAATAAGTTCTAAAAGCTATCTTTTAGTTATTACCGGGTTATATATAAAGTCGATAATAGGCGTCCTTAAGGTCTAGCTTAGTAAAAACCTTTAATAATAAAAGCCGGTTTATAATCTTATATATTAACGGGAGCGGCGTACGGTCCTTATAAGTAACCTTATTTAACCCCCGATAGTCTATATATAGTCTTAACTTCCTACCCTTCTTTAGTATAAAAAGAATAGGAGTACCCGTAGGGCTAGTAGAATAAGGAATCTAACCTTTAGCGAGGGCGCCCTAGAGATACTCCCGTAAAGCTACTAACTCCTCCTCCGCTAATATATAAATCGGCCTAAATAGGGGCGTTTTCCCTTCCTCTAACTCGATTCCGTGATCCCACTAATAGTAACTAGGCAGCTTACCGGCCTCCTCCACGTTAAATATATCTAAGAATTTATAATACTGCTCCGGTATAGCTACTAATAACTCTTTTTAACCCACGGGTAAGGGGTCCTCCGGGGGTTCGGATAGTGGTTTAGGTAGGGGAGTAGGCGTGGTTATATCCTCGAAGATATAAGCTTAAACACGGCTAACCCGCGCCACCTAAGTCCTAACGAGTCTAATAGTCACCTTCGCTATATTTATAGCCCTCCTTAACTCCTTCCGCGAACCTATAAACTTTAACTCGTCCTTCTAAATCCGAAATATCTAACTCTTCTTTACTTAGTTAACTATTAGGTTATACTTAGTTAACTAGGGGATCCCTAGGATAACCTCCGACCTATCTTTACCTATATCTATAATATATAACTCTATATACTATATCCGTATACGATTCTAACTATCTATAATCCGAACTATAAATAAAATCGATCCGAGTATCTAGGTTATATACTCCTTATTTACCTAGCTAACTTCCCTAGGGGGTCTAGTAATTACTTTACCGGGCGGCACTATACGTTTATCGATAATATTAGAGTTAGTAGCGCTATCCAGAATTATAACTTAATAATGCTATCCGCTATTTAGTCGTATATTAAGCTTTACCCTTACTAGACTAGGGGGAGGGTCTAACTCTAATAGCGCGTTATCCTAGGCCTAACCCTATAAGGCTTAGGGTAGGGCCTGCACCTAACCTAAAGTGGGTCGACTAGGAGCTATAGCCTCCTAATTAGGGTTAATAGCCGAGGTAGAACTTTAGCCGGCCCGCCTATTCCGTAAATAAGGGTAAAAAGGTCGAATATAGCCCTCCTCTCTGTATTCGTAATATTTCTAAGGGCCTAAGAATTCCGAGGTTCTGCTAGGGTTATCCCGCTATTAGGCAGGGGCAGTAATAATAGCTGCGGTTATAGTAGTAGGGGGCGTAGGCGAGCTTTTATAAGAACCGCTGGCTTAGGGTAATAAGGGTTTACTACTAGTTCCGCGCTTCCTCTTATAACCCTAATCACGGGGTATATAATAGCCGCGGTCCCGATTAGACGGTTTACCCTTATAAGATAATATAACCTTAGCTTAGCGAGTAATAACGTTTAACTCCTAAAAGGTCTTAGGTAAAATCCTAGTAATAATTTAATCGCGTAGAGGTCTATTTAGCTTCGATATAATAAACTATATACGCCACTTATCGGGAAGGGGGATAAACACCTTATTAAATAAGGAATCTAACTTATTAAGAAATTAATTATAGGTCTAACCGGGTTACTAAGAGGTCCGTTCCGAAAAGATTTATTCTATAACTAATAACTCGCGGGTTTTATTATTAACTAATTACTCGGTTAAGAAGGTCTTTAGCTCGGCCTATATCGCCTTTATCGAAAAACCGTAGGTCCTCCTCTAGTAGGCACGCTAATAGGACTTTATATTTCTTTTAAGGCAGCTAGCAGTAAAATAGACCTTCTTCGCCTCCGTTATAAAGCTAGCGGGATTAAGGTAAAAGCGTTCCTTAATCTCTTCTATAAAGGTTCTAAACTAATTATACGATTTACCGTCCTATTTTAGGTTTAGGAGGCTTACCTTAAATAGATCGCCGCGACCTCCTCGGGGATAATAGTGGTTCGCCGAGGGTCCGTGAGGGGGCAGGGTGATATCCGGATCCTTGCCACGATAGATAGCTTCTAGACGTTTTAACTTACGTTCGTGCTCCCTGCGTTCCTTATAGTGGTTTAGGAGGAAGTCCAGCTCTTCGGGGAGTAGCTAATCCGTGGAGTGATTCTCTAGCTCCTCGATATTATACCGCGTGCCTAACTAAGGATAAGACTATAGCTTTATAGTGTTAGGCGATTAAGCCGCGGGTATCTCGCGCTAGGAGATTATAGGTGGCTTATGCTAGGGTGCTAGAGACGGTTCTGGCTATAGCTCTAAAGGGCCCTACGGGATAATAGTCTCCTATTTACTAGGCAGAGGCGTAGTAATATCGCTTCTAGGGCTAGGAGATAGCGTGTATTCACGAACCGACTCGTGATCTTTATCCTCGGGGGGAGTAATATTAAAGCGCGTATAAGGAGATATAGTTATTTATTAACTAACTAGTAAAGGTGAATTATACTTATAACTCTTAATAGTCATTATACCCGTTAGAATAGTTAAGCGAATAATATATTAGGGGGTCTTTATATAAAGAGTAAAAAGACGTTATAAGATAATTAAAAAGGTAATATAAACTAATAGGTCGAATTAAGAGTTAAATTATTCGCTAAACCTCTAAGTCAGGAGTTTAGCTTTACCTATCCCTTTTATAGGTAACCAGAGCCTTTTCCCCGAGAACCTTATAGAATCCCCCTAAAAGCATTCCTAGGACCATAATCTATCCGCCGGTGGTCCTCCCTATTATACTATACCAGACTAGCCCGGATAGTACTAGTCCCGGAGCCGACTCGACTACCTATCTCCGAACACCATACCCTATCCAATCCCCTTTATAACCATTAAGACATATTATTCCCTCCTATTCAGGCTATCCCTGGCTTCGACGAATTATACCCGTGACACAGTACTAGGTTTTAGTACCGTAGAATAGTCGCCGACCCGAAGGCGACCTTTAATAACTTAAACGCCCGCTTAGCGTTATCCGGGAACTTAAAAAGTCCCTTTTTTTTACGTGCCTAACTGCCTTTTAATAGTATAGTTAATGGCGTAGTGACTCTAGAGTATCCCTTAACAAACCTCTTATAGAAATTAGTAAAACTAAGGAAAACTTAGATATCCCGGAACGACTTAGGCGCCGGCTACTCGGCGACCGCACGTATACGTTCCGGATTTATCGTAATACCTTTACGGGTTACTATAAACCCTAAGAAGTCTACTCGGTTATAGTAGAATTCGTATTTTAATAGCTTCGCGTATAGCTAGGCCGTATAAAGCCGATCTAAGACCGTCTTTAGGTCCTTCGTATACTATTCCTTTAACGTCGAGTATATAAGGATATCGTTAAGGTAAGCGATATAATATATATCTAGTAAACCGGTAAGCGCTTAATAAACGTACGCCTAGAAGGTAGCCGGAGTATTTATTAGCCCGAATAGCATAACCGTATACTTATAGTGGCCGTATCGTGTTCTAAACGCTATCTTCTAGCGGTCCTCTTTCTTAATCCGGATCTTATAATAGGTATCTCGGATATCCACCTTAGAAAAGTACTTTGCCCCGGTAAGCCTATGTAATAGCTTACCGACTAGGGGTAGAGGGTACCTATTCTTAATTATTATAGCGTTTAACCCTTAATAATCGATATAGAGTTATAAGCTACTATCCTTCTTAGGTATAAATAGTACCGGTAAGCCTATAGGGCTTATTAACTGTTAGATACGACCGCTCGCTATTCCTTCGGCGATATACTTCTTTAGCTCCTTTAGCTAGGCTTAAGATAAGGGATATAACGGCCCGTATAGCGGTTCCTTCCTGTCTTATAAGTTAATCGTGTATTCGGCGTCCTTTAGTAAGGGCGGCTCCTTCGTGGCCTGTTCCGAAAACATATCCTAATAGTTAGCGATTTCCGGCGGTAGCTTAATAACTAGTCCGTATATCACCTTATCGTTATCTATAGACGGAATAGTTATATCCGGCGTCCCTGGTATAATAGTAGTAGCGGTAGCGATATATATAACGTATGCCTTCGCCTGTTTTTCGATAACCTCGCGAGCCTATAGCTCGGGGTCTATAATTAAGATCGGCCCGTAAACGAATATTCGGCGAGCCGTATCGATTATAATACCCTCCTAACCTATACTATTATTTAAGAGTAGTAATTATCCGGTACCCTTAGGTTAATCCGTATATAGGAAGACCCTTTTTAACACGCGTGGCTATCCTTCTACGTCTAGTAGATAGAAAGCTAAGCTATACGCTCCGCGGACCCTCGCCGGGCTACCGGCAAAGCCTTTAATTTCTAGTATCTTAACCTCTAGAAGCGGTTTTAACCCTAGGCGTTCTATTAATACCGGGCTAATAATATCTACCTGCGTATAGGTATCTAAATCTATACTAAACTTAATCTCCTTTCCGTAACGGATCACTATCGCTATAAATCTCGCTATTTTGCTAACTACGATCGCTAGCCGGTTATCGGGTATAGGTCCGGCCCCCTTATTACCTACGCCGACTTATTTCCCGACGAATAGAGTTCCTTAACCCGAATATCGTTATTAAGGTTATCGTATATAGCGTGTATATTACTAACGCGGGCGCGAGCCTTCGCCGCCCTGTTATTAGTCGTTTATCGTTCCTTATTACTATAATAGTCCTTAGAACGGTAACCCTTTTTACTATAGTTATAGCACTTACCCGTAAAGGCATATATACTAGGCTACGCTTACGACGGCTCTAGGCCCGAGCCTGATGCCTTTTAACCTGTTAGGGGCGCCCCCTTTGAGTCTGCCTTACCTGGCTTAGCGGGTGTACGCCGACTAGTCGCCGGAGTGCTTACCCGGCTTAAGCGACTATCCGAATACTAGAAGTTCGATAAGGTCCTTTTATAACCAGTATCCGATCACTTACTACTCGCCTTCTTAATAAGGCTTATATCCTAGAATAGCTACGCCTCTTAAGCTAGCGTCACGGCCTTATCTAATTTAGTTCTCCGCTCTTATATCTTATCCTTAATACGTAGGGGTAGTTAACTAAAATAGTCGTACACACGCTCTTCGCTTCCGCTTATCTCCTGGCCCAATGCCTATACAGGTTATCCTACTATTCGAATAGCTTTATCGGCATTATATCGCCGGTCATTTATAGCTTACGAAGTTCTTTACGGTAATAGTACCGTTATATATCCCGGGTAGATACTCTCGCTAAATAAACGCCGTAAAATCGTTTTAATTCGGGTTAGCGATCTTCCTAGTATAGTGCCTCTAGGATATCTAGAAAGTATATTCGAGCTTCGTTAAAGCCTATTAGATCTGCTATAGCACTAGGGCCTAAGGCCTAAACTAGTTCCTAGCCTTAATCGTTACTAACTAATTATCGATTTCTGTAACTATATATAACTCTCTAATTAGCTTATAATTATATACCGGCGGTTCTTCGTAATCACGCTAGGGCGCCGGTTATTCGGCGAGCTTCTCTATAATTACTCGATTAATCTCGTTTTATTACTAGAGATACTATAAAAACATTATAATTAACGCCTTTTATATCGACGTCGAGGGGTCGGCGACGGATCGCCGATTAACCTATAAACCACTATCTTTAGGACTAAGCGTAACCAGTATATCCGTTAAGCCCTCGTTTTTATTTTTATCCGGCCCCTGCTTAGGCACCGTTATTATTAGTTTAGGTATAACGGGCGCCTCCTGCCTAGCGTCCGCTTTACTAGCTCCTCCCGGGGGGACGCTTATTCCTTAAGTCCTTCTTAGTAGTATCTTCGGCCTAACTACCTTAAAGGTATAGAAGTTAAAGAATTATAATAAAAGGAAAGTCTATAGACTTTAGTTAAGGAAAAGATATTATAGAAAAAGCTTAATAGCTTAGTATCGTAGAGTGATCGTAGTATATTCGTTAACTAAGCGCTGACTTTAAACTAAGACTTTAACTTAAGAGATTAAACTAATCCCTTAACGCGCGTATAGAGATAGGTTCGGATCGGTGGTCCGTGCATGGCTATCGGTCCGACTATATACCGATGGGTCTGCGATTATCTCGTTATAATATAATAGTTATATATACCTACTTAACTTCTATATATAAATTAGCTATAGTACTTAGAGACATTTAGTGTCACGTTATCGTCCCGCATAGACCCACTTATTACGGTCGGGATAGTAGAACTTACGGTCATTCCAGTTAAGCCTAAGTAATATCGTTGCGAAATTATATAATCATAGGATTCGAATATACGTACAACGTCTATATATATAACTATAACGTAGACAAGCATGACGCTAAGGTTAGGAATTGATCGGGATATATGATTCTTCATTTTAATTAAACTATACCGTATTTCGACCTATTTACGAATTCTACTCCCTAACTAGAACTGCTATTGCTGATACTTCTGTCCGAAATAATTTAGCTTATAAGACTGCGACCACTAGCTACCCCGTAATGTATATATATTATCGGCTACTATAGGTAGCTTCTAAGTAAATTGCCGCTGGAATGAACTAAAAAGGTACTTACAGGTATAACGTGTGCTATAAACCTAGGTATATACCTACCCGGGTTATAGGGAGTCGTGGACAGTGTCTTGTTTAGCCTAACCCTAGTATATTAACCCTGGTCATGTTGCGCACTATAATATGTCGACACTATTATACCTAGTATCCAGAGTATCTAAGCTGCTTACTATTTTAGGCCTCTATTATATTATAATGTTACTCCTATCCCTGTATTTAGTATAAGAAGTGCTAGACGGTAACTAGACTAGTTAGCGTTTACGCTTAGATAGTAAAATAACCGGATAGTCTGTCTTACGTTGATATTAATATTTAGGATGTCTATATTATTATCCTGTTACCCTTAATTTTAAAAATATAGTAACAGCCTGACTACTAGGACTCGACTATTTATAAAAACAGCCTATTAAAGATCTTTATTCTATCTAATAAGTTATAACAGCTAGCAGGTTTATCCTGTCTATAATAATGGATATCACTAATATTATTATAACTGATAAAGGTTATAATATCGATCTTAGCTATACTTTTTAAAAAATAATTACTAATAGGTATTTTACTATAATTACCTAGGTACCATATAGCACTAGAATACCTGTATAGGTAACCAGGCGGATGTAACTATATATCGTTATTAATATAATACTTAGTGAATTCTGGACCTTAAACTGAATATTAAAATCGTTCTATCTCATTACTACCCATCTATTTACTATCTATCTCTCTATGATTGCTTTGTTATCACGTTATTATTAAGTTATAATAGTTTATAAACGTTAGAGCGGTCGGGCTTAATAATATATCGCCTTACCTCGAATAACGTAAAGCGGGAATCCTGCCTAATTCGAAGTTAGTGAATTTATATCTCTTGGTGACTTAATCGTGGGACCCTTTGCGTACGTACTAATAGGACGTGTGCCGTGGAGCGATAGGTATAAGAAGAATAGGATAGGTAGTTACCCAGGAGAATATCGGGCTACTGCTTATATTATGGTTAGTACCTAGATATAATCGCCTAGTACCTATTAGCTGAGTAATATTATAGTAACTTCTGGGAAAGGGTTAAGTAACTTATATACTTTTATTATTTACTAGGCCGGGATATAAAACAGAACGAGGTATCTTAAACTCATAAGGATATATATATAAGTCAGTAAGTATAGGTTAGAACAGGGAACTAACCTTCGCACTATCTTCTATTAGGCAACTACTTTGAATTTCTTATCATATTATATAGTAAAAGTTCTAGGCTTAGTATCCTTAAGCGCGGCAGGGAATAAAGAAAATTAATCGATATACTAGAATCCTAGAGTAATAAGAAAGAGTATCCAGGTAATAGGGATTAATAATATGCCATACCGTGGTCGATACTCGGCTTTTGGTTGTTTACTGCTTATGGACTGAACTTAGAGCTATCGTTAGTTAGCTATACGCATATATTTCACCTATTATATAATCGAAATATAGGCGTTACAGGGACCTAGTAAGACCCTATTAGTGGATAAGTCTACTAATATACTCGAGCGGTATAATAACCCTGGTAATATTATATACATACGGTGAAATAAATACAGATTAGTCTCGGAGCTAGTAAGATACTATTAGAAGACTAGAAGTCTACTAACGCACTCTAGCGGTAGCCGGTAGTAAAAACCCAGAACGAAGCCATTAAGATATAGAAGCCAGTAAGACACTATTAGCAGACCAGAAGTCTATTAACACACTCTAGCGGTAGCCGGTAGTAAAAACCTGGAAGCTATTATAACACTATTAAAGGGTGGCTAACCTACTAACGCACTCAAGCGGTAACCTAGCTTTATCACGGCATTTATTAGAAGAAGCTAGTATAGTGAAATTTAATAGCAGAAAGATAATCCAGAGTATATATAGTGGTATATAGAGATCAGAGAGGCTAACTTATTTTTTTACTAGGAAAGTTAGATTATAGATAGAAAGGGGAAAGAGTAAGCCAGATTTCTAGCAACGTTATAATTAAGGTAGGCAGTCTAGGCGTAAATTTCACGGATCTAAAATAATCTAAGTTCTAATAAGCTAAATTCCACCATAAGTGTATAAATAAATATCCAGGGAGCTTTAGTGATCGAAATACAGGGCGATATAATAGTATTTTCTAGCTAAATAATATATATATTGCGGGGGCAGTATAGAAGCGTTTTATCTACTATTTATATAACCTACTCCTTGCTTTCCTATAATACTAGTAAGCCGATAATAATCTTTTCCTCTATAAGAGTATAGATCGGGTATTATAGAATTGAATCTTATATTATAGAGCTAGTTATAGCCATAACGATAAGGAAAACCCGGAAAGTAGTGGTGAATTTATATATAAATATACTATTAATACGTACTAGTTACTAGTCTCGGATACGCATAAAGTTATTCACCGAAAAGTAATAAACCTATCGGTCTCTTATTATAAAGCTAATCTTTAAAAACTATCTTAGGGTATCACGACTTCCGTGTATAAGATTACTAAGATTAAAGTCCTCCTAGTATACTTAAGATAATAATAAATTAAACTTACTTAAATCTGCTTATTAACTCGGGAAAATTATTAAAAGAAGAGAGTATATCTGACTTCGTACTGTCTTATACTAGAGACTATTAAAACACCGAGGCCTGATATACGATAGGTCTTTTACGATATCGAATATAGGTATATCGTTCTCCTCTTCGTTAATAGTGCTGATATATATCTTATTTTGAATCCTAGATATAAGCGTAGTATATTTAGTTCGGAAACGCATAGAAGCGGAATATACTCTTAGATAGTTAAACTCGAATAATCCGGATAGGCTAAACAGGGTTGTTTGTCGTAGACGTTCTTAATATATAAGAATCGAGGCTGCGTTTCGGTGGTTTATCTTTATAATATTATTCTTATATTCCTTATACTTATCTTCTCCGAGGAAGGTAAAGACTTAATAATAGAAGCTATACTATTTCTATACTTCCTAGAGATATAGCCCGATATAGATACTCGGAAAGCTTTCTATCCTATAATAAGTAAGTGCTTTGGATAACGCTAGCAGTCTTTAGATATTAATTGCTTTATCCTTTAGTATAATAAAATTAGATATTCTAGTTACTCTACAAACTTACGATATATTATTAGCTATTCCTATTCGTAATATTACGTTAAGTATAATATTACAGTATTATAATATTAGTATATAAAGTATACCTATCTAGGTATAAGTTAAGTATAGACACGTACTATCCGTTCCTTAGAAGCTTATTATACTGTCACGGGTTAACCCCTCGAAAGTGTAGTTCCGGCATAAGGCCGGAACCGCTAATTAGCACGCAGATCCGACGCTTGGACCTCGCGCTGCCCTTACCGCGGAATCGTATAAACCTAGTAAATCCTGCACCTCTTTATAGACCTTTTCCTTTCCTTTTCCTTAATTCTAGCTAATATAATTATTCGGCCTTACTTAGTGCGATTAACCTATAACTAGCCGCTTATATAGCTAGAATTTAGCGAACCCCACGCGCTATATTAGTATAGAGTTAGATACGAATACGCTATTAGGTGGCGGCGGTCCTATAAACCCCGCCGAGCTAGCTAAGTAGACGGATAGAAGGATCACCGAAGCTATTAATATAATGCTTAGTCCCTTATAGGAATAGATAGCTTAATAATAAGAGCTACTTTAATAACTCGCGAATAGCCTCGCGAATATTTAGGCCCCTTAATAACCTACCCCTAACCTCGCGCCCCCCTTAGAGGGAGCCCCTACGAACACGCCTACCGAGTCGGTAGCAGGTCCCCTGACCCCGGCGACCTTTACTCCCCCCTAGATTATAGTCCCGTAGGAACTAAGCGAACTATGCCCGCCACGCACTAAGCCCTTACTATACCCCGCGAAGTTTAGTAAGAGATAAACGGAGTACGCTACCTAGTTATAGTAAATACGCGATAAGCTCCTACTAGATAAGTATTTATTTAATAACTAAGCTAAAATATAGTATTATATTAACTTATACTTAGAAGGGAGTGCCTAGTAAGTGGTATTAGCCTTTTATGCCGCTAAGGGGCCGGGAGGTACCCGCGACCTAGAGTTATTCCTTACCTACCTAGACTATATATATAAGGACCAGAATAAATAGCCTTATACGGCCCTCGCGCTACGTTCTCTTAGATAATATAAGGAGTAAACCTTTTTATAGTTCCTACCGAAATTTAAAAAACAGATCGCCTAAGTAGGCGGTAGCGAGTAGGTAGACTCGGCGAAAATTACTTTCCTAGAGGGAGCCCTAAGCTAGAAGCTATGTAGCGCCTTAATTACCGCGAAGTTACCCTACGATTATATAAGCTAGGTTATTAAGGTCTAGAGTATTACCTAGAAGCTAGAAGGTCTACGCCTAATTAACCGGAATACTTATATACTAAACTAAACCCGGAACTAAAAGACCGACGCCGATAGGGACGTTACGATAAGCGGGATTAATTAGGTCCGGCCCGATACGACTATAGACCGACCTCGCGATAACTAGGAGTGCTAGGGTTATAGGAAAAAGGGATATATCCGTATAAACTATAAATCCCGGGATAAGGGCTCGAAGGCTAAGGGCGCCCGCGTAGTGAAGGTCCAGGCCGAACACAGCGACGTTGCTACGAGTTTAGACGGTTCGGATAACGAAGAGTCAGGAAAAGACTAGCTCTAACGCGAAAACGGGCGTTAAAGCCGATAGCCGCCCTATGGCAGGAGTAGGAGGCGTTTAAACACCTAGCTAGCAGCGACTTAGCCCTAATATTAATACGAGTAAATAAAAGATATATATATACTCTTATAGATACGGGTTATAACTACTATGCTACTATAAATAAACGCTTTACCTAAAGACTTTAGTTATTATTAGTCGATAAGAAGAAACGACTACTAAAAGGATTCTTAGATATATCTAAGCCGGCCACTAGCGCTAGGATCGCCGCGTTTAAGCTTAAGATTAGCGGCTATATATAACGAGTCTTTGCTTATATAGTAAAAGGACTAAACTAGGATATATTCCTAGGAAAACCGTGGCTAGAGTATAACGATATTATATATTACGCGAAGAATCGTAGGTTATACTATAGGGTCGTTAATATTAATCTACGACTTATAGGTAAAAAAGAACTAGCTAATATATAAGCTATCCTCGAGGTAAGGCTAGTCTTAGGATCGGTATTCGCGGCCACGATACGACGGATAAAAAGGGGATTAAAGGGAAAAGAAAGAGACGAGTTTAATACCTCTATCCGGGCCGTTAGTATACGGGATATCGATAAGGCCCTCCGTAAAAAGGAACCTATAGACCCTTAAGACTATGTCCCTATAAATATACTATAAGAGTTCGGCGACCTCTTTACGCCTAATAAGGCTAACGACTTACCCCCTTACCGACTAGGCGTCGACCACGAAATCACCCTAAAATAAGGTCCCGATAGGCTTAAGCCGACCTTACCGTGGGGGCCCCTTTACGCTATATTAAAGGAAGAGTTACTGGTGCTCTAAAAGACGCTTAACGACCTAATAGATAAGGGATTTATATAGGCTAGTAGCTTAGCGGCTACCGCGCTAGTCTTATTCGTAAAGAAGCTAGGGGGCGGGCTACGCTTTTACTATAACTATAGAGCCCTAAACGCGATTAGCTAGCGAGATCGCTACCCCCTTCCCCTAATTACTAAGACCCTACGTAACCTAGCTAGCGCTAAGTAGTTCACGAAGCTTAATATAGTCGCCGCCTTCTATAAGATCCGTATAGCCCCCGGGTATAAGAGCAAAATAGCCTTTAGAATACGCTTCGGTCTCTTTAAGTAGCTAGTATACCTTTTCGGACTAAGCAGCGTACCCGCTACCTTCTAACGCTATATTAACTAGACCTTATAAGAATTCCTTAACGACTTTATTACCGTATATATTAATAACGTCCTGATTTACTTTAGCGGATCTTATAAGGACTATAAAGCAAAGGTCCGGCTAGTATTATACCGGCTTATAGATACCGGCCTAAACCTAGACCCGGCTAAGTATAAGTTTAGCGTAACGATAATAAAATACCTAGGCTTTATTATTATAATAGATAAGGGGGTGTCTTACGACCCCGAGAAGTTAAAGGCTATCCGCGACTAGGAGGCCCCTACCTTAGTAAAGGGAGTACGAAGTTTCTTAGGATTCGCTAACTATTACCGGATATTTATTTACGACTTTATAGGTATCACGGCCCCCCTCTTAGCGCTAATAAAGAAGGATCGGCTCTTTAGGTAGGGGACCGAAGAAGACGCTGTATTTAAGGAGCTAAAACGACTCTTCTAAATAGAACCCGTTCTATAGTTATAAAACCCAGACTATAAGACTATATTAGAGACCGACTATTCGGGCTACGCGTTAAGTAATATCCTATCCTAGGTAAATAAGATAGGATATCGCTATATAGTCGCGTATTACTCGCGTAAGCTTACCCCGGCTAAGTATAACTACCCTATTTATAATAAGGAGATATTAGTAATTATAAGCTATATACTCGCCTAGAAGGCAGAACTAACTAGCTACGAATAATTCACGATATTATCGGACTATAAGGCCCTCGAGTACTTTATAACTAAACGGTACCTTACTAAAAGGTAAAGCCGCTAGGCCAGCGAATTAGCCTAGTTTAACTTTATACTAAAGTACCCGTAAGGTACTAAGAACTTCGCGGCGGATATACTCTCCCGTTATAAATAGGACGCCCCGAAGGATAGCTTAGATAACCGGGAATAAGGATAAGTAATTTAATTAATACCCGACTCTATAATCCTAAAAACGATCCCTGGACCGATAATACGGAAAAGGTCTATTAAGCGTGTATTCGAAGTAAAAAAGACCTTTAACGACTTTAGGATAAGACCGTGGTGACCGACCCCTAGTACTAAGGGGTCCTCGCTACGATTACTATAAGAGCTCGTAGCTTTAACCTATCCCTTAGACTACGACTATAGATCGCGGAATATTCCCTTAACCCTATAGGATATATAACCTTCCGGGATCGTCTCTAGGTTCTAAGCTCCGGGGAAGACTCGCCGTTAAGGGGACGCTTAGTATAGGCGATCCACGACTCTGCTATCGGCGGCTACCCGGGTAAGGAGAACATGATCGCTATAATAGCCCGATAATTCTTCTAGCCCGGTATAAATAAGGATATACGGAAATTTATATATAATTATTATCCGTATAATAGGAGTAACTAATAGCGGAATATAAAGCGCGGACTATTAAAACCATTACCTATACTAGAGCGAATCCGTAGCTACCTCGCGATAGACTTTATAACGGACCTGCTACCTACCGGCGAGGGTAAGGCGCGGTTCCTATAGGTGATTATAGATCGGCTAATAAAGTTAGTGATATTAAAAGCGATAGAAACGATAAAAGCGGAGGCTTATACTAAACGCTTCCTAAACTACTATTTCTGGTTCCACGGTATACCCCTCTTAATTATTAGCGACTAAGGCTCGAACTAGACTAGGAGGTTCTAGCGACACTTTTATAAACTTATAAGGATTAAGTAGCGACTTAGTATAGCCTATTACCCTTAAACCGATAAGGGACCTAAAAAACTAAACTAAAATATCTAGGCCTACCTCTATGCCTTTATATACTACTCCTAAGACGAATAGGGTCGCCTATTACCCGCCGCGTAGTTATCGCTTAATAATAGGAAAAGCTTAATAACCTAGCTAAGTCCTTTCTTCTTAGAATACGGGTTCTATATCGACCCTATCTAAATCCATAACCCTATACCCGTGTATCTAAAAAAAGCCGCCGCTTATAATCTATTAAGTCGCTTATAAGGAGCCGTGGAGTTTATATAGGCAGCTATAGCCTTAAAGTAACGATAAGATAAGGAGTCCGCGAATAAATAGCGACTCCTAGCTAAACGCTTCGAGGTAAAGGACCTCGCCTAGCTTTTTATAGCTAACTACTCTACGCCTAGGCCTTCGAAGAAGCTAAGGTGGCTATATTAGAAGTATAGAGTAATAAAAGTAATTAACTCCTACGTCGTTAAGTTAGATATACCCTCGGGAATATATCCCCGCTTTTATATCGATATCCTAAAATAAGCTAGCCGCGACCCTCTCCCTAGGTAAGTCGTAACCGACCCCTAGCCCGAACCGATCCGGGACGCCCTCTATAGCGATAAAGAATAGGAGGTAGAAAGTATCTTATACGCATAGAATAAATAACGAGGTCGCGGCGTATAATATAAGGTATTAGTATACTAGGTAGGATACGCGGAACTTACTTAGGAACTACTAGACGCCGTAAAGGATACTATAGCGTTAGACGCTTTCGAAGCGGAATACGGCCCCGTAAATAAGAATAATAGGCCTTTATAAGACTATACTACGAGGGATACGCGTAGATAAAGGGACCCGGGTATAAAAGGAGAACGACCTTTAGTTATAAGTTAATTAAAGGGGGGGAATTTACCGGCCCCCTTACCGGTTCCTAAGGAAGCAGATAATGCCTCCGTAAAGGACTTTAGTCGGCGGTATTATTACTTAAGCCGCCCTTATTACTATTACGGCTATTACCGGTAATAGGGTTACTACCCCCCTAAAAAGCGGCGAGAATACCCTTTAGGAGGCGCGTTATCGCGGCGCCCTAGTCGCGAACCTCCTAGCGGAGGGCCTCTACCTTATAGCGGAGACCCTCGCTATCCTTAATAAGGGCGGGGGCGGGGGCGGCGTTAATAGTAATAGCGGCGGTAGCGGAGGGCTTCTTAGATAACGAGGCATAGTAATCGCTATAAGCTAACTTAAAGGCTTCGCGGAGCTAGACCAGAGTTAGTAGCGACCTTAAAGAAAACGTAGGAATACTTATATTATCGTTATCTAGATTATCGCGTATAGTATAACCCGCCTCGGCTATAAGGCGGATAAACAGGATAGCGGCGGGAGGGAGCTAAGATAGTTAGTTATAACTATTTAGCCTATAGATTATAAGGGACTTACCGGGCGGTATATATAAGATCCTATAGCGTATTCGTAGCACTTAGGGTTCTTATAGGCTATACCGGGCCCGGATTAGTTATAACACGTTTAGTTAAATTTTATCTTAATACCTATAATACGATTAGCGTAGGGGCGGTAAAAGTCGTTATAATAATAACTAAGAGGGTAGGCCGGGCCACGCTATCGCTTATTAGGCGTAGCAGGCTACCGGAGAGTTAGTAGGACCCTTATAGCGAAGTATAGACTCTTATCGTATACCTTTTTATTACTAGGACGCTTACCGGTATTCGCTATCTTAGCGATAGCCTTTTTAGCTATTTCCTTAATAAAGGGGGAGGGGGGGGCGGTAAAGGGAGAGGGGGCGGCGATATCGTTAACGGCCAGGGCCTCTTTAACGGTGCCCTTATAGGTATAATAAGCGTTATAGCGGGGGGCGGATATCTAAATATACTCTATTAGCCGCGACCTAACCGGATCGGTATAAGGACTTATCAGGAGACTTATAATAGTTAATTAAATAATCAGAAAACGGAAAATTATTAGATTAATAAAAAAAAAACTATAAGGATAGAGCGATTATACTAAGAGTTAGTAAGGAATAATATAGCCCTTAGCACGGAATAAGCGATAAAGCTTACTACTAAAACGATATTATAGGCTAATAAAAAAAAGAATTAACTATAAATAAAAAACCGGGTAAAGCTACGCTTATACTATAATATCGGACTATAGAATATAATAAAAGCTTATAAAGCTATTTATTATAATAGTTCGCGAATAAAGAAGAAGGAGTAACCGGGTGTTTTTAATATAAAGAGTAAGCGCTTAGCGCGATATAGAACGCTAGCGACTTAGGAGCGAAGTCGCCGCGAATATCGCGCGACTCGAATATATCCGACGCAAGGGAGGATACACGCCTCCCCCGCAACGCGTTCAGGTAAAGACGGATTCGGCGCTTAGTTATTATAGCCCCGGAGGGGGGAGGAGGGGGGTAATATCACGGGTTAACCCCTCGAAAGTATAGTTCCGGTATAAGGCCGGAACCGCTAATTAGCACATAGATCCGACGCTTAGACCTCGTGCTGCCCTTACCGCGGAATCGCATAAACCTAGTAAATCCTGCACCTCTCTATAGACCTTTTCCTTTCTTTTTCCTTAATTCTAGCTAATATAATTATTCGGCCTTACTTAGTGCGATTAACCTATAACTAGCCGCTTATAATACTATAATAAAGGCCCGAATTATTTATAGATTAAAGGGCAGATTAGGTAAGGCCTTAAGTCTTTTGTCCCGCCTATCGTATTTACCCTGAATAAGTATAAATATATCTTACTACTAACTAAAAGAGTTAACTAAAGTAATTTTCGATATCTTTTAATAATATTAGTGGAATCCTGTTTAGAATCTTATAGTAGATAGCGTCCTATAACCTGGATATTAGAGTAAGTAATATTCTAGAACGCTATAATAATAAGATCGGCAGTGGTTATACTACTATAAATATTTAAACTTCTAAGGAAATCAGGAGCTTCGGAATAAATAGCCTCCGTAAAACCAGGAGATATACGTTAAATATTTAACTAATGCCTTAAAACCACGGGTATTAGAACTAATACTATACTCGCCTCTATTATACGCTAGGAATCCATATATATAAGAGGGGACTAGATCCTTCGGACGCCTAGTAGTAAAGGAATATATTAGAAAGCTCGGGTAAAGTCCTCCTGAAATTTCGGAAAAATAATATAATCGATTAAAATCCTATAGGTATATTTAATAAGCCTTATAAACTCCGAGTAAGCGGTATTAAGAACACGGGTACGGTAAGGGTTTAGTATAGGAGAAAAGGAATATATTAACCTAAGCAGCTTATCGTCTTTTAAAAGACTAACTAACTTTAGGGTTAATCTCTTTTTTATAACTTATTCCGCTTCTGCTTTTTCACGAACTGCCTATATATAATAAAAGTAGCGGCCGTTTTTAATGATATCGAAGTTAAGATCTTAACAGAGCTTATCGGATATTAGATACTTATAGTATAGTTTACTTACCCGTTAGGATAAGTAACTAGATATCTCTTACTATTACTTTATATCTCCTACGAAGTATAGGGGGAAGGTATAAATAAATTTCCTTATTCTACGAATTATAAGGTTATAACCTTTATTAAGGTAGCCTAGTTATATAAGGCTTAAGAAGATCTATATATAATCGGATCTAAACGGCGCTATAGTAATCAGGAAAACGCTTAATCTCCTTAAGCCTATATACTCCGGAAGAAAAGCAGGTAGTCCGTAAATACCGAGAATAGAGCGGTATATATTTTTATAAAGCCTAAATTCGTTACTAAAACGTTAATATAGTAAGGAGATTATATCCTGGCTATTAAAATACTTAGTAAACTAGCTTCGCCTATATATCGATAACTCGAGTTCGCCCCGGTAAGGATTTGAAATTATTAAAGCCCGCTACGAGGGGATTTTATTATCTATATCTAATAGATACCGGATAATATACCGGCACGTATTCGGGATATAGTAAGTATCTATATCTATTAGATTAAAGCTGTGTTAGAGGAAGATATCGACCTTTTTTAGTAGCTAAGAAGCGGAGAGGGTAAGTTTATAGTTTTTAGTAAGGATTAGTTTTTATAGCAGAGGATCCAGGATATGAGAGGGAAACCGTAGTAATAGAAATAAATCTGCTGCCCCCGTTATCGATATAGATATAAATAAATATAGCCTGTTTCTTAGGTATACTAAAGAAATAATCACTGCGTTAGTTAGTGCTTATAAGCCCTTAGAATAAGCTAGACCGTACTGAACCACGCGACCTAGATAGTAGCTATAAGTTATAGGATTACTAGCATAGTATAGTGATAGATATCTAAACTGGATAAAATCCGAGGGGAAATAAGGGAACCGTCCGTGAAATAAAGAAAATGCCTAGATATTATCCTAAGAGATTCGCCCTAGACACGGGTACCCTATATCTCGGACTTATTATTAGTTGTGTTAGGGTGATTTAGCCTAGTAAGGCCGGAATAGCAAAAAGAGGAAAGGAGCGGAGAACTTAAAAATATCTTAAGGTAGTATTTAATATCGAATAATATAACCTCTTCGATAATCTAAGCACGCGAAGGTAGCTTTCGAGAGTTAAGCTTTATTAATATCTTCCGAACTATATATTAAGGAACTTAAGTCCGGAAAGTATATAGAAGCCCCTCCTTCTCTTTTAGTAGTTAACGTAGCTCTTTAGCCGGTGAAGTTTATAGTATTTTATATAGAGCTAACTATACCGACCTGGATAGATTAACTTCTATAAGTTAAACAGAAAACTTAAACGCTATTAAGAATATCATAAAGGGTTTAGTATTATAGCGTATTTCCTTAGTAAGACTAGGGGGTAGTGTATATTAGAAAGACCCGGAGTTATATATCTTATTATAAACTATATCGGACTATTATAAAGGAATACTATGTTCTTATAAATCTAGATTACTATTGTCGGTAAAATAATAATTATCGGTATTATTATTAAAGTCGTCTTTAATATTAGCGGGCACTATAGAAACTATAGTGGATTCTTCGTGTATATTTCCCTGCTCTGGATCTAATATAGACTTAGAGTCTAGGCTATCTTAGATAAGATCTGTCTTAATCGTATCCTATACGTGTTAGACTATCTCCAGGGCATCTACGCTAATATTTCCTTTATCTAGAAGAGTTCTAGAACTAATATCGCCGGCGCCGTTAATATCTATTATATTATCCGGGCCCGTCTTGAATTTACTAACGGTACCGCTTAGACCTATAGCGGCTTACTAGTTTAGCTAGGAGACGACTTGATTATTTAAGGATAAATACTCGGGCGTTATAGGCAGTAACCGTTTTATAGTATAGCGTGGAGGAGGGGAATTTAATAGCGATTAAGGCAGTTTAAGGTTATTAATATCCGGTATATCTAGGATATTCGAATAATTAATATTATAGGGGGCAGGCGAATAACCTTAACGGTGTAGCGATACTAAAGGCAAGCGCGGTATTATTATACCTGATTATAAAAAAAGACGCCGAAGAAGATATTAAATTAGAGATATTAAATTAACGATATAATATTTACTTAATATATTAGAACTCGGTGAGTGTTATATAACTTAGTGATACGTACCGGTGTATATCTCTAGTCGAACCTTCCCCTGATATCTGGAACTTATACTGGTATAACTAGGTACCCGATAGTATAACTGCCCGATAATATAACCACCCCCCTTTTCCTTTCCTCTAACCCCTCCTAAAGTTATACTCTGTTATTTTCCCCGGTTTAATATCGTTTTACCCTGGTATATCTAAACTTTAACCTTTAGCAGTCATACCCGTTTTATTCTATCTATATTCTTATTTCTCTATAGCTTTCACTTTACTATCTTAGCTATATTAGTCGATACTATAGCTACTGCTATATAGAATTTAGTTATTCCTAGCTCGTAAAGAGATACCACTAGCCTATAAGGGGATAACGGGGACACCACTTATATAGATATAGATAACCTATTCTAAGATAAGAATAATAGTGTTCTGAACAATAATAGCTTTAACCGTTAGTTCGATAAGAATATAGTAAGTACCTAATATACTAATATTCCCGTCCTATTATATATATATTCTACCACTATTTTACTACGCCTAAGGATAGTAATCTCTTAGCTATGATAGTAAGGCCTAATAATAAGCGGCTATATGTCACGAAGACTAGATAGGAGTGTTGTAAAGAGTTACGAGGATATTTTAAGGCCATTAAGCGGGCTATAAGAAACCTATTCCTTATATACTTCGGTAAGCAAGCAATATACCTTTATATCCAGTACTATTTTAAGAGCTTCACCGGTATAGGCCAGGCTAGACTTTAGACTCTGTCCCTAGCAGAGAAGAGATTTAAAGATAATATTAATACTTAGAAAAGCCGCTCTATTATTTACCTAGTTATATATTATATTTCCTATTATCCTCCTTTATTTTACCTAGGTAATAATATCTTATTATAGGAGTATATAACAACGTTAACAGAGAAAGAGCCAGATAGGTTTAAGTCCTCCTCGGAAATACTATAATATAGTCTTATATAGCAGTATAGCCCTAACTAATTCGAAGCTATATTTATATAGATAAAGAATTAGATTAATATCTGTTAGGTATTAGATAGGGTTAGGGCCTAGTATACTATTATCTATTACGAGCTATACCCAGTAGCTTAGACCTATTTAATCTAGGAAGAGTAAATTAAGGCTAAGCCACCTATTAGCGGGAATAAATATAATTGTGGCTAGGTATTAGAAAGATTTACCGATATAGGTATAGCTAAGCGCTAGCGTAAGTACTAAATTTCTGTTATTAAGGAGATTATAGATAGGCCTAGACGGCCTAAGACTCGGAAACGCAAAATCACCGAAGTCTTTACTGCCGATAATAGTAATAACGTATTAAAGCCGAATAAGGTTTTTTTCTAAAGGATTAAGATTAATTCTATAAAGCTAGCAGATAATAATAGCGAGGATAATACTACTCTTAGTTAGGAAGATAGGCAGGGTCGGGAAATATTTTTAGGCTTCTAAGAGACTAAGACTAGGGTATATATATAGGATATAATTATTTAGGTTATAGATATCACGATAAGAAAAGGCTACGATATATATAGGGTTCCGAGATTAGGTATTACTATATATTTACGTTTATAGAACTATAAATAGAAATAGAATAAACTCGATATTATAGCTAAAGGCGCTTAGAACACTATACTTATAGCTTTTATTACTTTACCGAACACGATATTATTTTTATATATTTATACTAGTTAATATCTATTTCTGCTAGTTTTATATATCTATCTTATTACCGTATAAGTATTATCCAGTTAATACACTATACAACTAAGTGTGAACCTTAATTTTTATTAATTCGTACCTAAAAGTAAAGATAAATAATAATAATATTATAGGATATCTAGGTAATAACCTAATATCTTTATATTATAACTATATAGAAAATAAGGAGAAGAAGGAAGGGCAGTTACTCCTACCTTCTATTCTACCACCCACCTCTCTAAGTCCGGTTCTCTTTTAGACTCTTACTCCTCTTAAAGCTCTCCTCGTATTACCTATTCTATAAGCTTTACTCTAATATCTTATAAGTAACGCTAGTTCGAAATTTAAAATATTTAATCTCTAGGTAAGCTATATCTAGCTATACCTAGAGTTTCTTACTATTTCTTACTATTTATTATTATCTTCTTATAATTTCCCGATAGCCGCCTTAGATAACTTACCGAATATTACTAATAATTACCTCGGATAAGATCTAGATATAACTTATTTTAGAAGTCAGTAAGAACCACTATAACGGACACTAGTACACCCAAGTCGTAGTAGCTCCTATACCGCCTATTCTTCGATACCCTAAAGAAGGATAATAGTAAAACGCTCTATAAAGGATATTTTCTTAGGGCCCTCTCGGTCTCTTAGAATAAGGCCCTTTTCCCCACGTATATAAGAAATCTGCTAGATAAGTAGCAGTATAAGATTATCGTGCAGGATAGTAAGAATATCCCTATTCTAATCCTGGAATAAGTAGCTATAGTAAAGGACTAGCGTTAGTCCGCTATATACCTTAGTTTTATTACCGTTAACGGGGCTGCACGCCCTAAGAAAGATCTTATTATAACTATTATAAAACTTAAGGAATATACTAATAAGAGATCCTATAATCGTAACTAAGCTTATTTTTATAAACAGAAACAGGATAATAATCTAGAGACTCTGGCTAAGACTTTTAGAGTATATAAGCTAAAGGCTAAGATTCGTAAGTAGGTAAAGAAAACTGCTACCACGAACCAGGCTAATACGTCCTCTAAGATAAGCCGTGCCGGAAATGCCTATACGAAGAATTCGAAGAGTAGCGGCGCTAGATTTTACTAGAAGGATAATAAGGTAGCCGAACCGACTAATACGACGGGGTAAGTTAAGGAGGCGAGTAAGGAGGATACTTAGCTAGCCTAGGAGACAGAAGCTAGTAAAGAGGACGGTTAGTAAATAGAATTATAGGTACTAGCCAGGCTTAGGCTTATAGGAAATAAGAAAAGGGGGGGGGGATATTTAGGGGATAATACTATTAAGGCGATCTTAAGGAGGCGGATAACAGGAATATCACTAGCGATATATCTAGTAAAATAATCTTAGCTTAAAGCATATAGCAAAGGGGCGCTATCTTAGAGAAAGAAACAGGGATAGGAGTATAAAATAGAATATCTCGAAAAAAGAATATTACCAGGTTCTAGGAGATAGAAGCTAAGGGCAGTTATATTAGGATAGAATCGGTGGTTATATAACGGGGTTAGGAGTATAATAAAGATTTCACGCCGCGTAACTATACCTAATATTAAGTTTAGATTCCGATTTACCTTAATTTTATAAATTCCTAGGTTACTAGATTTTCTTATTACTAAGGTAAGATCTATATTTTCGTAAATAGGCGGTTAGGTCGAGTATTAACCTTTAATTTTATAAAGTTCCTAATACCGCTATCCGTATCTCGAGATCTTTAGATTTAAGTTTTTATTATTATTATTATTATTATTATTATTATTCTCTTACTCCGCTATCCTATCTAATCTAGGAGCCCGGCTTAGGCTATACGGTCCTTCTTAGCTGGTTATAGGGGGGAAAAACCCGTGCAGGTAGAAAAACCCCTGTACTCTCCTTATTAGGGTTAGTGCCGTGTCGGGGCCGCGGGGGCCCCGGTAGTGTCTTAATACGTATCTGGATCACACCTCCAGTCTAGTGGCTAACGGGAAAGTAGCAGGCTAGGGTTTAGGTTAGCCTAGGATACGGCATACTATACAGGGAGCCGAAAAAGGGCCGTAGCGGGCCCGATTTCCGGGGATTCTCCCTATATCGGGGTAGCCGGCTTTATTTACACCTTCTTATTAGGCGGGGGGTTTAGTAGGAGTTCCTGCCTTTATTATATATACCTACCGAATTCGGTAGCCTTCTATAACTATAGTTAGGTTAATTAAAAAATTTAAGGGCCTCCGCCCTTCTTTTTGTTTTTCCTTCTTTAACCCTCTTATCGCGATATCGTAGGTTTGCCTATAAGCCGCCCGCCCCTCTATCCCCGTCTCCGTGCCCGGCTCTATACCGTAATTACTAATAATACGTATCTAGGGTCTATAAAGATATAGAGTCGTTTTAGTATTATTAATTTATAAGTGGTAGCGCGGGCGGGAGGCTAGTGGTTTAGAGCGGGCTAATAAGATAGGTTATAGTTAATTATATAATAATAACGGTTAAATTAATTAATAAAGGAGCCGCCGTTATAAGTAAAGGGTGCCGTAGGGGGTGCGTTTAGTTATAAGTTCGGTGCTAACTATTTCTAAGATACCTCCTAAGAAGAAGCAGGCTAAAAAGAAGAATAAAGCTTATTACTATAAGGCTAGTGCTTTACGAGTCTTACCGTGGGTGTTCCTAGGGGCGCCTTTAGGGTGCCAGCGTAATACCGATAAATAGCCGTTTCTGATTATAAATAGTTATCTTAGATACACTAAACGTCTTAGGGGTAAAAAACCGGAGGATATAAAAGTGTATACTAACACTACTAGAAAAGGAGCGGCGTGTTGCTAGTATACTAATAGTCGTTAAACTTATAAGGATATAAGTCGTTCCCGTAGTAAGGTCTTAGTAGTGCCGGGCCGGTAATAATAGGGTTTTAATAGTTAGTAGGTCCCGGCTATAGCTTTAAAGTATTAATAGCGTATTCTAGAATATCACTAAGAGCTTATAGCCGCTATTAATAAGGGAGGAGACGGCGCGGTTATAAGTCGTGTCCTTAGGGGTGCCGAAACTATACCGCGCTAACTTTAGGTAGGCTCGTGGTCGGCTTATAGCGGTGGTGGTATCCTTTAAGCGCGCCGCTAGGCGTGCTCGCCCCGCTAGCCGCCGCCGCGGTGGTAACGCTATATTAGCTAGATTAAAGCGTCGACTAAACCGGATAAAGGGGATAATCGCTATCCTATTAAAGGTGGCTATAAGTCCCCCGCGGTCTTATAGCGATCTCTTAGCGGTATAGTGGTGCTAATATAATAGGATAGGGACGCGAGTATAACGCCGATAAAGATAATGCTTTTAGAAGTAAAAGTAAGGAGGAGGAAGAGAATAGCGAGACTAAGGCCTAGTAGAGGATAGATACCGTTATAGTATATCCTTTTAGTGCCGCCGGGGCCCCGGCTAGTAGGGCCCTAGAGTGAATACTAAAGTCTGGTTTAGGTGCTGCCTCCGTTTTATATATACTATCCCAGGGCGGTCCCGCTACGGGGTCTTTAGGGCGTATTTCCTTATAATTTCTAGGGCAAGGCGGAAGTCGCTTAGGTAACCGAGGCGTAGGAACTACTTCGCGATTACTTTTACCTTATTAGGGTGATTTAGGGCGTCGAAGAGGTCTCCTCAGGTTAAGATCGGCCTCCTTATAATACTAAGGAGGTCCCTACGCGACTCTAGGGTAGTGTTTTAGTATTATAGAATAATATACTTAGCTATCTCCGCCCCTCCGTCCCTATAGGGGTACCGGGCGGTAGTAAAACCGGGGACTCTCGCTTTAAAAAGGAAGGCCCTAAGGCTAAGGTTCTTAGAGCGGATCTAGGTAAGGACGGAGCTTTATAGCTTTAGAAGACCTATATATCTTTAAAGGTTTTTTTTTTAGGGGTTTCGGTCCGGTACCGCCGCGGTATAGGTCGGGTTTCGCGTAGGCCCCGTGTCTCTTTACCTTTTTTTCTATTCCTCCTGAAGGGCGGCGTTAGAGCTATTATTATTAATTTAGCTCTAGGCGGTAGAGGATTAGGCGGGCTAGGCGAGTACTTACTAGGTAATATAGCGGCGCCTTAGCGCTATTAATACTCTTATAGCGGCCTAGGTGCTAGCTAGAATAAGCCCCGTAGTTCCGGCGTTTTAGTAATTAAGAGCTCTTTTAGCTATAAGGCGGGTAAGATATAGATTAAAGGGGGGGATATATATCTCCTTTTCTAGAATCCGGATCGGAGTGGCTTTATAAGCTCCCGCGATAGTCCTAAGGCACTTATTCTAGGCTAAGCCAAGGGCCGTAGCGAGGCCGTAGCGGGGTCCGTTAGTGATTCGGTAGAAGGTAGGGGCGTAGTAGGAGATAGCTAGGCGGATCACGGTAATATAAAGGCGCCGGGTATTAGCGAAGCTATAGCCCTAGGCTACCGCGGCGAGTCGGGTTAGGGCGTAATTCTATACCTTTAGTTTACTCTGGATCTCCTTTCTATGCTATAAAAAGTTAAGTTTCCGGTCTAGCTATACCCTAAGGAACCGGGCCTCTAATAAGGGGGGCACCGGTATAATACTAAGGTAAAGAGGCGCTAAGGGCGGGGAATAGGATTTCGTGAAGGGTATAAATACGTATTTCGAGGGCTCGAATTAAAGGCTATTTACCTAGGACTAAGCCTTATATATCCGCTAGGCGGAGGTAAGGCGGTACTATATCTAGGCCTTTATACGGCTAAAGGTAATAATATTCGTGTTATTAGTAAAGCCGATAATAGTAGTTCTCGCGGCGTATTCGAGTTCTTTATATAAAGTGGATATATATAGAATAAAAAGGATTAAGGAGACCGGGGACCCTTATAGTACTCCGGCGCGGAGGGGCCACGGGGTTACCGCTTAGCCGTTAAAAAGGAGGTAGACTATCCGGTCCTAAAGGAAGCTACTAGTTAGCTAGACGGTCTAGTCTAGGAACCCCTTACGTTTAAGGGACTTAAGGAGTCTAGTATAGGGGATGGTATTAAAGGCCCCGTGTATATCTAGCTAGAGTATCGCGGGGGCACCGCCTAAGGCCTAGGCGGCTTTAATAGCCTTTATCGCGTGCTATATAGCTATCTCTATACTACGCCCTAGTCGGTTTCCTATTTAGCCCCTAGGGAGTAGTCGGTGTTCTTCCGCTACGGCCACGAAGCGGTCCGCTATAATACCTTCTAGTAGCTTTCTAATTATATTAAGGAGGGAGATCGGCCTTTAACCTCTAGCTATCTCGTAGTTACTTTATAGGCGGCCCTTTTTTCGGATAATTATAATAGTAGTGGTATAGTAGTAGCGCGGGAAGTAGCTTAGGGATAGGCAGGCCGAGAGGATCGTGGCTAGGATCTAGTATAAGGCCAGGCTATAGGCCTTTAGGAGGCCTGCTAGGAAGCTATCTAGGCCGGGAGCGGCCTATAGCTTAGTCCGGCGGAGGCGGCCTTAGATATCCGCTACGGTAACGCTACGGTCTATATCCTATCTAGAGGGGTACTCTTATCCTAGGGGTCTAGGATCTAAGTCTCCGGGGGGGGGGAAGAACTTAGCGTATAGGATATCCGTCTTTTTATTATAGGAGGTTACTAGGTTATTATAGTCGCGGCGTAGTAGTGGTATAGTAGGGGGTCCGGGTAGCTAATATCCCTTAGTTTAGGCCTATTTTTAGAGCCTTTAAAGGAGCCTATCGTTTACCTGGGTTAAGTAGAGGAGGTAGCGCTAGTGCTACCTCTTCGCTGCCGCTATGGCTTTATCGCGGCGGAGTTTAGCTTCTTTATACTCGTCCTATCTATTCCGTGATTTCCTTACTATATACCTCCTATATAGTCTACGCGCTTCCTAGGTTAAGGAAGTTAGCTTATTAGTCTACCACGGGTAAGGCGGGCGGCCGGGGGGGCCGGTTTAGCGACGCGGGGCCGTTTAATCGGTAACGGTAGTAAGGTCTTAGGTTAGCTAGTTAAGGGCCCTATTAATATTATAGAGCGTTATTAGGGGGCCCGGATATATAAGGATCCCGGGGGCTGCCTAGTAAGCGAGGGAGGGGACGAATTCCTTTTAGACCTAGCGTGGGCGGTCGGGGGGCCGCGGCGGGGCTATATCGGTAGGGCGGGCTATATCGAGATAGATAGTTACGATTTAGGAGAGGTAGTCTAATCCGATAACCTCGGCGTCCGTACCGTCGTAGTTATAGCGGAGCCCTTATAATGCCTAGATAAGGTCGATAGTGCTTAGCCGCCGGCCTAGCCTATACTAGGTGGTTATTCCGGGGGGGGGTAATAAGGTTAAGGTTCTAGTAGGTGGTTAGTTTTAGGAGGGTGCTAGACCTAGGATAGAATCTAGGGTAGCTAGCCTAGAGGGGATAATAGAGGTTAAAGTCTCCGAGGAGGACGTGGCGGCCCCGGGGGGGTATCCTTATATGGTCCGTAGTTAAAGGGGTATACCACGGTATAAAGGCGGATTAGTATTTCTCGGGGTAGATTAACTAGATCGTGATAGCTTAGTCGCCTACGCCGAAAATAATTATATAGGAGTCCTAGTAGGCCCGCTATATCTATATACTAGGGGGATATCGTTTATAGATATAAAGCAGGGCCCTGCTACCTCCTTAGATTAGGAGGTACGGGGCCCTGCTTAGGGCTTTTAGACCCTTTATAAAGGGGTTAAGCCTTAGCTCCTGGATAGCTATTATATCGTATTCGGTATAGGCCGGAAGCGGGAGCTTAGCCCGGGCCTATTTAGCTCCTATATTCTAAGATAGGATACGGAGCTTTATTAATAGGAGGGGGGGTTTAGGGCCGGGTTAGCCTAAATAGCTCCCTAGGTATCTTATATCGGGGGCGGGTCGGTCCCGCGGGGGACCAGGAACGGCTCTAGGGGTCTAGAAGCCGGGGGGTGTTCGCGGAGTCGCTTTAGTAGGCGGCCGGGGCTATAGCGAGCAGGGGCGGTCTATAATAAGGTAGGGGAGGGTAAGGGCGAGGGCGGGCGTGGGCGGGGTCGTTAATACGCCGCTTCGGTTTATCTTAAGATATCGAACTCTTTTACCCGGTACTTATATACTTCCCGGGCTCTTATAGCCTTTTATTTCCTAACTTAGTAGGCGTTATTAAAAGCTTTATAATTCTTATCGTAGGCGGCGTACCTTTAGGTAGCCTTCGGGGCCGCCGCCGGGCAGTTCTTAAAACTATTTTAGTAGATAGACTCGGGTTTAGCGTAATAACGGTACCGTTTCTCTGCCTCTAGGTATTAGGCGGCCCTATACCCGAACTATAGGTAGGTATAGTATCGTAGGAGGTTTATATTAGGGTCGTAGGGCTTATATAAGAAGCTACCCCCTTTAAAGAGGAGGCTATTCTATATAAGGCTTTTTATACTTTCCGGTATAGAGGCCTTAATAAGTAGTATCGCTACCTTACTAGTACCGTACCTAAGGAGCCGGGTCCTTGCTCGGTGTATCTTTGTGTTTAGATAAGTGGCTTATAGGGTCTAAAGGAGCTTATTTTCGGAAAGAGGGCTTAGGATCGAACGGGGGATAGCTTTTACTAGGACTAGGTAGGTTCGGGTAGATATTTTAACTCCGGCGCCAAAGGCCTATTCGACCTAGTGGTTAGCGGAGGTAGACTATTACTATACCCCCTTAATAAAGGTTAGGTAGATATCTCCGCTAGGTAAGCGCTATACCGCTATAGCGTTAGAGTGGCCGGTGGCCGTATTTATTACTTAGATAATCTTTTTCGGTGACCGGGCTAAGAGAGCTTAATCGGGGTGGTCTTTATATTTAATAATTAGTTCTTTATAGTATCTAGCTAGGATTACTTTAAGGGGGGCTAGGTCCCGGGGGGGGCTATAGCGGGTAGTGCTATAGCTATAATAGCCTAGGTCGGCTTCGCGCTATTCCGGAGCTCCTCCCTAATTATGCTCTGTATAATAGTATAGAGGTGGATAATCGGTGTCGCTATAGCACCCTGGCTATTAAGGCAGCGTAGCTTAATAAGCCTTTCTACTAGCTCCACGACCTAGTTAATCGTATTCCTATTAGTTAGTAGACTTTGGATTAATACCTCGACTTATTAGATTTTTATTTTAGGGGCCCGTGTCGTCCCCGTATCGGTCTCGGTTCGGTTATATATAGGAATATCCTGATTCGGGCAGTAGGAGTCGAGTAGTAGTCGCTATCGCCGGGGGCGGTTTAAAGAATTTTTAGGCGGTGGATTAGTCGCCACCACCCCTTCTATCGCGTCCGCCCCCGCATCGACGCTACGGCTTCCACTTAGTGTTATCACGGCGTAAAGGAGGGAGTTAGATTCCTTCTTTACTTAGTTTTATCGGTTTTACTCGTGTTACGCGGCGATAATAGCCTAATTCGCTGTCGCTATTCGAATCTCTAAAATCTTATGAATTAAAGTTTTTATTATATAAGAAACTAAGCCTCCTAGACCAGGAAATCAGGTCGAATACTAACCTATATAATATATAGATTATATTAATTCTTACCTACCTACCTTACTATATACCTATATAAAGGGTTAACGTAACCGCCCCTTATAACTTAAGGATTTTAATAAAGGCCCGAGAGGACGGAAAAGATAAGGGATCTTATTCTCTATCTAATAGACACAGATTCCCCTCTATAATCCTGGATTTAGATCCAGGACAAAATAATAAGAATAATTCTTATTAATAGATTAAGTTATTTAAATCTATTATTCACTATAAGGCCGCTGCTCTGGCTTATCCCCCTAGTCTCGATTTCTATAAATTAAAGGAGTTCTAAGCTATAGAAGAATCGGCTAAGATTCGGCGAGAGATCAGGGAACAATTTTAGGAAAGATTATCGCGCCCATACATTTTAATATTAAGCCCGTAAATATAGAGTATATTCTCTTACTTATAAACGGCCTATTTTTCTACGATAAAACGAGGTCTTAACCGGGCTAGGTATATACAGTTATATTATATTAAGGGACTCTCTAGGGAGACCTTACGTTTTTATAGAGAGACCTTACACGTGACTTTTTATAGGGCAATAACAAAGCCGCTAAGATCCCTAAGGTATACATATAATTTATATATATTCCTATATAAATTTCCTAAATTATATATATACCTTAGGGAGGTACTTTTAATTAATATTCTAATACTACGCAGAGCAATATAAATCAAATCTATCTAGATATCTAATAACTGCGTTACTGCCTCTAGTTCCCTTGATTCCTTCTCTTCTTTAAATGCATCCCTTCGTATCATCTCTATTAACGCATCCATTTAACCCTTAAATTAGTCAGAAATAACCAGTAATTTATGCTCTTCTAAGGGCGTTAGCTCTTCGATTATATCCAGGCTATTAAAAACCCGGGCAGATCGCTAAGGCGCCTATATCCTAGCCTCGTAAACTAAGGCTAGAGGGGCCGTTAAAGGCGGTAGGGCGTTACGCGACTCTTCTATAGCCGCGATTTCGAATCTAGATAGGAGGCGCCGGGTACTATTCTTCCCGTGGCCCTTTTTTTTCCCCGTGTTAGATATCTTGATAGCCCCTTTTAGCCGGCCTTTTCCTTGGATTGTTATCGGCTTAAGGGGAATATCAGGTTATAATAAAACTCTAGTATAAGCGTAGACCTCGTTACGATTCTATTGCTAGTGGATATTAATTAACGCGATATTAAACGGCTTAGAATCCCGTAGATATATAAACACCACGTGCTAGCAGGGCAGGCCTAGAGATATCGTGATAGTATATAGTCGGCAGGGCCCTAGATCCGGCGGCGAGCTTCCTTATACTATCTTTAGCGAAGCCACCACGGTTCGGATCTGTTTAAAGGCCTATAGGATGATTTAGTAACTAATAAGGCTAAAAAGAACTCCCGCTATA
This sequence comes from Sodiomyces alcalophilus JCM 7366, assembly GCF_042370955.1. NCBI lineage: Eukaryota > Fungi > Ascomycota > Sordariomycetes > Glomerellales > Plectosphaerellaceae > Sodiomyces > Sodiomyces alcalophilus. Next base: position 6,987,920 of record NW_027263532.1, read on the forward strand.
AAAAACTCCACCTTATTTATTCGGTGGGCTCTTATTAGGTCTAGGTCTTCCCCTTAGTTCTTCTAATATAGCGTTAGGCTATGGAAGACCGTTATTAAGTTACCTATTAAAAAGCGTAAATAACGCTTAAGACTAGTATACGAAGACTCTATAATTAACGTTATCCGGTAACCGAAATAAGGCACCGTATCCACGTAGTAATCTATAATCTTCTCTGCGAAAGGACGGATCCAGGTATTTATAGCGTAATTAACTACGCTTTCTAGGTGCTTTCCCCGTTACTAGAAAGATTATAATCGCTCTCTAAAGACCTTTTCCGTAGGGCTCGAAATCAGGGCGTTCTAATCCTTAATAAAGGCACGGAAGGTGGGATACCGTCTAATCCTGCTATTACCGAGGCTAGTGGCCTTAGGGAAAAAGGGCTTAACCTTTATAAGTATATTTATATTAATATACTAGCGGTATAGGATATTAAGGATCGAACGTAGATTTAGGTAGGATTTTAGTGCGTTTAGTAGCGTAAGTTCTCGATCCGTGATAATATAACGCGGTAAAGGTGAATCGGAGGCGAGGATATATTCGGTTAGTACCCGAAGAGCCTAGGTATACTGGTTTTCCTTTTTACCGTCCAGGAATATAACGGCGATAAAAAAGGCCTTACGAAGTAGCGATACGCCGTAAAAGTTAAGTAGTGGTATCTTAAACTTATTCGTTTTATAGGTCGCGTTAGTTATAAGGATATCGGGTAATTAACGTAGGTGGATAATCGTGGATTTTAGTATAATAAATAGGGCCTTAATCCGATTAGCGTTATCACGACGATCGCGGTAGAAGAAGTTACTTTTTATATTAATTTACTAATAAATTAGTATATAATTCTATGATAGTGGTAAGAAGGAGAGGTAACGTACGCCGTAAAGCTAGTGGATTAGAGTCCTGCCGGCCAGTTCTTCACGGCGATGCCGAGTAAGCAGGTTCTAGATATCGGCCGTGCTAACGTTTAGGGCCGATTAATTCGGATCTTTCGGATTCCGTAGCGTTATTATAATCTCACGGGGACTAATACCGCTATTCTATATAGTAATAATCTTATACTTAAATAACGTAAGGCCCTGTAGTCGAAACTGATAGAAGGTAGTAGGCTTGATCTAGCTATAGTTATATCCGCCTGGTTTATCGGTGCCATGTTTAGTAATAGCTTTAATAAACCAGCTACCCCTATAAAGGCGGAGGTTAACCCTAAAAGGGTAGCCGGTTATCTAGGTAGTCGTTTTACGGCGCTTAGATTCGTGCGTTATGGTAACACGAGTAATAGGCGCCTTGCCCTTCCTATAGTGATAGGTGATACGTATCGGCGCCCTACTATTCGGATACTGGTTATAGATAATAAGGCTATATCCGTTTAAGAAGGCGTGGGCGATAAGGGCTTACTAGGCCTGCTCTTTAGAAGGAAAGGATCCCTCTAGGAGCTCGGAGCCGCAGGGTCGATCGTTAGTTATTTTATAGGTTATAAATATCACGGACTATATTATGGTGTTTTGGGTTTTTTAGTAGTTAGGTAGTTTATAAACTTATATGGATGTCAGAATATTAATTAAAAGTACCTCCCCAAGGTATACATATAATTTAGGACATTTATATAGGAATATATACAAATTATATATATACCTTAGGGATCTTAGCGGCTTTGTTATTGCCCTATAAAAAGTCACGTATAAGGTCTCTTTATAAAAACGTGAGGTCTCCCTAGAGAGTCCCTATATTAATTCCACTATCAGCGCGTCTCCTTAAGTATTTCTAGTTTAAGAGTTCTATTAACTATAATCGAACAGCAGCTCCAGGATAAGGTGTTAATAACCTCTTTTCTAAGCCAGTAACATAGAATGGATATAATGGAACGATGAAATGTATTGATATGATGTAGCTGTATATACTTTGGCCCGCCGAGACCTCGCTTAACCGTAGAAAAATAGAGTGGTTGCAGGTAAGAGAACTTATTAGGTTATGACTCCACTTTTACGGGCTTGATATTAAAATATACGGGCGCCGCAGTGTTTCCCTCAATGTTATATAAACCTAGATATTAAAAATATCAGATATAGCGAGTATTTCTAATAGTTCTATATAAGATAATAAGTCCGTTAACTCCGCGATTAGTACTATATATCGCGGAATATAACACCTCCTGTCTAAACGCCCGATATAACTTCTGACTCGAAAAAAGCTTATAGAGGAAGTCTTAGTGATGTCACGGATATAAGACAGTTGATTACTACTATAGCCGAAGAGTCGTCTGCTATAAAACCAGATTAGCTATCTAATATGAATATATATCTAAAGAAAGAAGTCGATTCTGACGATAATAAGTTCTGATATCCGGGTGGATATAATAACCTGAAATAGATTAGGTAATGGATTTACTATAGTAAAATACGTATTATTATACTATACTAGATATAGCTACTAAAAATAATTAGGAGGAGGGGCTAAATCCACTATTCGTGTTACTATACTATCTCCTTAGCTATACTAATAGAAGTAAGTAAGTAACTAGTATAATAGAGATTAACTTATATAATATAGTACGTAGGTATGTATTTCACGGATAGGTTAGTGTAAAGTATACTATTAGTTATTTAGTAAGCCTACGATAATAAATCTAATACCCGAAGGTATATAATAGTATATATTTTTAAGTTACCGTTTTTCACTAGTTACTATATATTTCACTGTTTATAATAGCTGCCGTAATATACATAACTATTTCGATATAGTTTTAACCCTTATTAGCAAACAGGCTCTTTAATAGTATCCATATTATATTAATATAATTACGAACTATAACATTATAAGGCTATTATATCAGCGACAGTTATTATAAGGCTAGACTGTCCAGACCCCCCCCCCCTCCCCCCCCCCCCGGGCCCGGTTAGGTACATAGTATAGTAGACTTAACCTTTATACCCTTTCCTAAAAGGGATAGGCGCTTACGGGATACTAAAATCAAGTTACAGGATACCACTGCTCCTTTATTCCTGCTTACCTGTCTCGTCCTCCCGCATCGTATCGTCTTACTATCTTCTCCACCGTGTACTCTTCGCCGGCGCTATTTCTTCCCACCGAGCCAACGCGACTTCGAGTTGACATCGGCCGAGTGACGCAACCTCTTTCCAATAAAGCGGCCCGGTAATATTTTTTTCATTCGGTCGATTCCACTCCACCAAAGCAACGGGTGGGTAGTCCATGTATGTGCGACGAGGAATAATAGGGCCTTTTTTCCCTTCACAGTTTTCTGTCCTCAAGAACGAAACCGCCTTACGCTGTCCAGAGATTTCGACTTTACGCTTCAACCGATAGTCCGCCCGAATCCTGGCCGATTTCTTTTCGTCCTTGGTTCATTTTGCGCATTTGCTGTTGGCTCGCTCGCCTTTGCCTGCTATCTGCAGCATTTGGTCGGCCTGTTGTACCGTCATATTTTTGCATGTCGCGATCGTCTGTCCTCGACTCGGTCTTCACCTTAGGTCGCATGCTAGACGAATTCCATTGATAAGTTGCACGCTCGACTACGCATCAAAAGCCATGAGTACGCCGGGACCAGCCGAAGCTTCAACTACAAAGGAGAAGAAGGGCTTGGGCAAGCTACTTTTTAGAGCCAAGACCCTTATAAAGAAGACCGATGGATCCAAGCGCATGTCCACTCTCCCCGCCACCTCGAACCCTGGAGCCGATATTCTTAGGTATGACCCTCCGTCCTTTTGCCTACACGATATGTAACTTCTGTGGCTCCACGGAATGCCCAATGCGCCCTACTGTTAGACGAGACCACCTTCGCCTTGCCATGCCCATGCTGATAGACGAGTTATCTTTGCAGGAAACCCAGGCCTGGTCCGCCGACAGAGCTACCTGCCGCCTCAGCGGAAGCCCGCAAGAATAGCGAGTACGGAGGTGTGGAAGGCGTGAGCCGGGTTGAGAGGAAGCAGCTGTTCGAAGAGCGTGCCAGGAGACTTGGGGAGAAATACGGCTTAGAGATCAAACAGAGCGAATGGTATTCTACCGACGGCACCGCCCTCCGCGTGGACAAACCGATTCGCATGCGTGTCCGCCGCACGTGCGCCGCCTGCAATCTCAACTGGGCTTCTGCGAAGCAATGCCCTGCCTGTGGCTCCGCTAAGTACAGGCGCTATCCGCCCAAGCGTACCGAGGCCGAGAAGATTGCCAGCCGGGATCGCCGCGCCGCGCTGCTCAAGGCCAACAAGGAGAACACACCTTTAATCCCCGACTACGACCCGGACTCCAAAACCCCGGTTCTCAAGCGACCCAGCAAGACTGGTGGCCAGGATTTGGTCCACAAGAAGCCACGGCAAAGGATTAGGCGCACCTGTCATGAGTGCGGTACACTCTTCACTTCTGGCAGCAAGCAGTGCAGCGCATGCGATCACAGTCGGTGCACGGATTGCCCGAGAGACCCGTTCGTCATTCCCGTTTTTTCCCTTGGTGATCCTGTTGGATTTTCTTCGATTTCTTTTTCCTTTTTTGTCCTTTTTTTTTTTTTTCCTTTTCTTTTCTTTTGGGCTAATCGCATCACAGGCCCAAGAAAGACAAGTATCCGTTTGGCTATCCAGGAGACGAGTTTGGCCCCAATGCCATCCCACACCATGAATGCCATGAATGCAAGACCATCTTCCCTGGGGGTGTTCTCGACGACACTCCATGCGAGAAGTGTCAGCACGGGAAGTGCTCCGAATGTCCACGACTCCAGCCTCGCAAGGTCGAACCAGAACCAGACCCAGACGTTTTAAGAAGTGTACAGGCCAAAATCCAGGTGCTAAAACTGGGCTAGGCGCCTGCTTTGCCCGGTAGCACTTTCATTTTTATACCTTCGTATAATTCTTAGATTAACAGCTGAAACAGAAAGAACACAACGGTCACTCGATTTTTCATTGGAATGAGGACGCTGAAGGAAGCTGTGTCTGCTTTGAAACCATTCTTTCCTTTATCACCTCTCATACCCTCCTCCCAAGGCCAGATCAAGTATCCCGTCATTTGTGTTGAACCCTACCCGGCTGTTGTTTATTCGCCTTATCAGACTACAAGACCCTTAACTTGAGATTTCAGCCCGTTATATGCGTTGATTGGAGGATATCTTTTGCTGCATATCTTGAGCTCTCTTTGTTTCATGGCTCGTTTGGCGCCCAGGTATCACGAATGTCACTGTCAGAGCACGAATATCGTACGAAGTGTGGCTTGTGTTTATTGCAGACTATGAAAGAGTACGAGTCTACGATATTAAATATATACCTATAAGGAGGGGAAAAACACTATGATATATCTATTAGAAGTACGTCCGTAGTCGGAGCAGTGTATAATGTGGCCCTTCGAATATAACCTATTAGGCTTATCGGGGACCTTAGGCATAAATGCCTAACACCCCCCCCTAGAGCTACAGGACTAAGCCTAATAGGTTTAATAGAATTAAAGCTTAAAAAATAACGTAAAAATCTCAGGATTTTAAGCATAGATATTAATGCTAGGATTAACGGCTTATTAAATAGCTTACGCCCTATTATAATCCTAAACATAGTGTTTTATATTAACCCTAAATATAATATTATAATTATTATATAATTATAATTAGTCTAACGATCGCGTTAATTACGATTATAATCTAATCGAAACCACCGTCAAGGCGATAGTAATTAATCCGATTAAATTAAGCTAGTAGAGCTCTTTTTTATCCTAAATATTTTAACGAAGGTAATATGCTTTTATATAGATTACGCGGGGATCTAATTAACCACGATCTCTTAGCATTATACGATCTACCGGATCTATAGGGCGTGAATATCGAGATACGTTAACTTCGAAGTTACCTATAGTTAAGGGCTTTCTAGTAGTTAACTGGTTTAATAATTATTCTAGAAGATAATAATGGGGCCCTTTATAAAGGCTAACGTTACGTCTTTTATTAACTATTGCGTCGCGATATATATACCGAGACGACCATAGAGCTACCGGCATATAGTCAGACCGATAGCCGCGCACGGACCACCGATCCGAACCTATCGCTATGCGTGTGTTAAGGGATATAGTTTAATCTCTTAAGTTAAAGTCTTAGTTTAAAGTTAGCACTTAGTTAGCGAATATACTACGACTACTCTACGATGCTAAGCTATCGAGTCTTTTCTATAATATCTTTTCCTTAACTAAGTCTACGGACTTCCTTTTTATTATAATTCTTTAACTTCTATACCTTTAAGGTAGTTAGGCTGAAGATACTACCGGGAAGGACTTAAGGAATAAGCGTCCCCCTAGGGAGAGCTAGTAAAGCGGACGCCGGGCAGGCGCCCGCTATACCTAAACTAATAACGACGGTGGCTAAGTAGTAACCGTTAAATAAAACTAAGTGGTTAACGGATATACTAGTTAGACTCGGTCCTAAAGATAATAGTTCGTAGGTTAATTAGCGATCTGTCGCCGGCCCCTTAACGTTAATATAAAAGGCATTAATTACGATATTTTCGTAACACCTCTAATCATAAAGCGAAATTAATCGCGTAATTATAAAGAAGCTCGCCGAATAACTGGCGCCCCGGCGTAATTACGAAAAACCGCTAGTATATAATTATAAGCTAATTAAAGAGTTATCCACGGTTATAGAAATCGACGATTAGCTAGTAGCGATTAAGGCTAGGGACTAATTTAGACCTAGTGCCCCGGTGCTATACCAGATCCAATAGGCTTTAATAAAGCTCGAATACGCCTTCTAGATATTCTAAAGATACTATACTAAGAAGATTATTAACCCGAATTAAAACGACTTTATAGTGTTTATTAGGCGAGAGTATCTATCCCAAGATATATAGCGGTATTATTACTATAAGGAACTTTATAATCTATGGATAACTAGTAATATAACGCTAATAAAGCTATTCGAACAATAAGATAACTTATATAGCTTATCTAGCTAGGAGATAAGCGGAAGCGAAGAGTATACGTATAATTATTTTAGTTAGCTATCTTTATATATTAAAGATAAGATATAGGAGCGAAAAACCAAACTAGATAAGGCTATAACGCTAGCTTAACTATTATAAAGGGGTAAATCGGAGACCTAGTACTATATTATTAGGATATCACGTAATATTATAAACACGCGCTTTTTTATTTATCCTATATATTATATATATACGTGGCGACGGCACTTAGACACAGAGAATACCCACTATCCTAAATAATCATTATCCTTTTAACCTAAGTTTTGCCACGTTTATTATATTCACTTCGTTTAAGCTATATTGCCCTGATTAGAGCAGCGCGTACCTCCAGGAATCTCTTTTAAAGGTCGCCTTGTTATGTGTGTTATTTTGGTTCTATGCACTTCGTGGTCTTGAGCACTCCTGTTATCGAAGACTTATCCGAGTTTACACTACTCGAGCCGTTCTATATAGTAACAGCTTCGCCTTTCTTTACTATTTTAGAATACGAGTCTTATTAAGAAGGCGAGTAGTAAGCGATTAGATACTAGTTATAAAAGGAGTTTATCCAACTTCTAATATTCGGATTATCGCTTTAGTTAGGGGAGTACTCCGGCGATAGGTTAGTATATACCCGCTAACCTAAGTAAGACTATAGACTTATTATAGGGGGCGCCCTTAACGGGTTAAAAGGCCTTAGGCTTAGGCCTAGAGCCTTTATAAGTATAGCCTAGCACGCGCGCCTTTATAGGCGAGTGCTATAACTACGGTAAAAAGGGCTATTATTCTAAGCACTATTATAGCAATAAGGAATAGTGGATAATAGCCGATAACGGAGCGGCGAAGAGTCGCGCTCGCGTTAGTAATATACACGCTATATATAACGACCTTAATAATAATATTCGTGTTAGGGAACTTTATTTATCGGGAAACGAGTCGGCGTAAACAGGGGGGCCGAACCTATGCTTAATAACTCGCTGGCGATCGCTGTAGGCGAGGTAATAAGATTTATAGCGATAGTAATCCTTTACGGGAAGGAGATCGAGTTTAGTATAGATTTAAATACCTATATACAGGTAGATATTATTAGCCCGGTATTAGTAGAACGCCTAGGGTTAAAACCGCTCCTAGAAGTTAAGACTCTAGAGTTTAAAGGCTTTAACGGTAGCCCGGTAAGGGTCCGCGGAGCGTATAGCCTAGCTTTCTATCTACTAGACGTAGAAAGGCGGCCACGCCTATTAAAAAGGGTGCTACGCACCACTACCCGACACTATACCGGCACTAAAGCCCGTATAGCGCTGGATTAGTGCTAGTACTATACCGGTACTAAAGCCCGTATAGCGCTGGATTGGCGCTAGCACTATACCGGCACTAAAGCCTGTATGGTGCTGGACTGGTACTAGCACCAGCTAAGTTCTAGATAGACCGAGGTTTCCCCGTGGCTATATAGAGCGGGAACCTTACCCTCCCCTTTAGAGAATCTATCCTATTTATATATTATTTACTATACCCTAAGGTTACCTAACTTAAATCCTCTTATAGGTCCTATAGTACTGGCTAGCTAGAGATATATACGGTTAGTGTATATTAAATAGTAGTAACTAGAATAAGATTATTCGATCTTAGTAAGGTTCGCGTACCGATTCTATTAAACGACTATAGAGACTATTCTAGTTATACGATCCTAGGGTAAGTAACTATCCGTCGTTAATAAAGTGCCTCCCCTTAAATAGGACTAAGCGACGAGTAGCGACTATTAAGCTATAGCCTAATAGCGCTAATAAGGAACTGCTTACTTATACGCCCTTTACTATACTTACTAGCCCTTTAGCGTGAAGTATAAAGGTCTATATACTAAACCCTTATTTAGTTAAATAGCTATATATAGTATACTAAGCGGACACGTAGCTAAAGCGGTACCGGTTAACCGTAGTCCACTAAGTAAAGCGCCTCCCCTTTATTAGGACTAGGCGAGTAAGCGATAAGTATAAGAGTCTATAAGTGCTAGTTATCCGATAGGCCTATATCTAAAACGACTTATCGAATACTAAATAGTATTATTATAGAACCCGCTTAATAATAACCGACGCTCCTTACCCTGTTCTCCTAGACTCTCCCCCTATACTAAGGGATCTAAAAGGCGTACGTCCCCTCGCCGTAATAGCGAACGCCTATCTAGATATAGCCGAAAAAGTTCTTACGCCTAAATATCGGCTACTCCTCTTTATAGCCGAGTAAGCAGGGAACCTCCCTGGTACTAGTAGAGCTAGCTATACCATAACCTCTAGAGGAAGAGTCTCTAAAGCTGTCCTGCCTCCTTAGCTAACCTATCCTGCTAAGTAGGTTACTTATCGCGACTTTTTTATAAAGGTATTCTATAATTAGCTAAAAAAGGAGCCTAAGTATATCGACCTTTATAAGTCTATAGTTATACCCCGTAGTAGCGTAGTAAAGGGAAAGGAGCTAGCCCCCTTTACCGCCGGCTATAATTCTTTATTAGTAGAACTAAAGATTAAGGATAAGGGATCGGAATCGCTTCTAATCCGCCCCGTTATAAGTATAGTCGAATAGCCGGTTAGAAGTTTCCCCGAAAATATAGCGGAAAGCCCTTTTCTAAAGTACGCTAAACCTTTTAAAGGAATACCCGACTATACCCTAACGCCTAATAACCGTATACTATTCTCTAACTAGGAAAGTCTTTAAGCCGATACTATAAGCCACCGTAACGAATATATAAGCCCCACGCCCTTCGATATTATATATTACCCTCGCGATAAGACTAAGGATATCGGACCCGGGAATAGTAGGAACCCGGAATACTAATAGCACCGGATAGCCCCTCCGGGTAATAGCCCTCCTAGACGTAATCCTCCCGGCGCAGGCCCTCCTTTAGGAAACACGCCGGATATTAACTACCCGGAACTATACCTATATATACGATAGTCGGATTTATTTGCTATCCTCGGCTAGCGCGATAATCGGATATATCGATTTAAGGCCGATAACCTAGGTTATTTTAAGCCTCCTTTATACTTTACTGCCGACTAGGATCTCGAAACTAAAGGAACTAAACTAATCTATATAGATATTTTCCGCTTTACTAACGTAATAGACTAGTATATCGGCCTAAGTGCCTAGCACCGCGAGTCCCTCCCCTGTAGACTAGCCCGCTATCTATTAGGCGAGGTATCCGTATAGTTTATAAGCCTTAATAAGGGACGATATTCGTACCTTACTATAATAGCTACCGTTACCGAATAGAAGACCGCCTTATAGGAAAGGTTCCGGCTACCTTAAGAGGAAGCCGAGTATAAGCTAAGACGCGAGCGATATACCCTAGACGATATAGTTACTTACCGTGATATCCGTGTCTTCGTAGATAAGGCAATTCGATTAGTAAAAGCGGCTAATAAACCTAGAGGTAAGTATTTAGCTTTTATATAGGACCGCTTAGACGCTAACCTAGCGAATACTATTCCCCGTCCGGGACCGGAGACTATAATAACCGACTTTATAAATAGCCTAGCTAATATAATACTAGGATAGTACCGGAATTATACTAATAGAGCCTAGAAAGCACTTATTACCTAATAAACCCTGCTATAGATTAAATAGATATCGACCTTAAACTAATCTTCCTAGGTATATTCGCCCTTTCCCCGGTACCCGGATCGACGCGGTAGCCCGGCTTTATACCGCTCGCCGTAGCCCGAATAACGTTCCTTAGCGCCGGATCGTTATCCACTATTCCCGGAACGTAGCTTACTAGGACTAGGATAATTCCGCCGGAATAACCGCGCCCTACCGGCCCTAGGAACGCTAAACCGCTATATAAACGAACGCGGCTAATAGCTCTTAGCTAATAATACGTCCGATTAACCAGCGCGCGGTAACCGGAACTTTCGCCGGGAATAATCCAGGGATCTAGTAAATACTGCCGTTAACGATAAGGTCTCCGATAAAGGATACGAGAATAATAAGGAACCAGAGGACCTATACTATTTCGAAGAGGAGTCTAATAGTTCTAAGGACCTCGTAGATAATAAAGCTAAGACCGATAAAGGTAGTGATTTACTATACTAGGTCGCCGATAAACCCGGATTCGTACCTAAGTACCGTGATCTTTATTAGGTGCGACGATAATATATTAGGTATAGATAGCTAATAAGATCTAATAATAAGGCCCTCCGCTATAAAAAGTCCTGTTCCTACCTATTCCTAATAAAGGAATAAGGCGGTTAGGACTCCCCGCTAATTAAAGGCGCCCTATAGGAAGTAATAGACCTAGTAGCCGGCCTATACGGTTATATATACGCGAGGGTCTAAGTTCGTGTAACCCTAAATAGCGCTCCCTTTAAAGTTTATATTAATTTAGGTGCCTCGCGATACGTTATAAACTAGCACCTCCTCCCTTACCTCCCCGATATAAAAGTCGATATATCTAAGAGATCTACGCTTCGCGGCGTGGGTACTTCGGATATTATCGGATAGGCTTTGTTTACCCTGTTAGTATAAGGCACGGTAAATAACTAGCCCTAAGTCGGATAGCTATACGTAAAGGCTTAGGTGGTTCCTAAGCTAGAAGCCGGTCTACTCCTCGGTTAGGAATTTAACTATCCGAATAAGGTTAATATCCTTAACTCGCGGGACGCTATCTAAATTAGGTCCTACGAAGGTCTTATCGTCCCGGCGCGTATCTTCGCTAAACGTTTATTAGTTAGGCGCCGATTAAAAGCCGCTAAGAAGGTTACTATTCTACTATATTAGTATAGATTTATCCTATTTAACGAATAGAATATAACCTTAGACTTTGTAGAATTCTAACCGGATATTAAGGGTTTACTAAACTATATCCTTAGCGAAGGGATATCCGTCCTAATCTATAACGCTAACGACCGGCCGCTACTTATTTCCTAGGGTAATAAGCTAGGGTATATAGATCCCTTCCACGCTAACAGATATTTTAATATAAAGTAAGACGAAGCCCGTGATATTCTAATAAAATAACTAGAAGCCGCCGAGAAGTCCCTAAGTCCGGAAGGATAAGGCGATATTTTTAAGGGATATTTACCTATTAGTAGGAAGCTCGGAATCGCTAAGAGCCTAAATACCCCGACTAAAGCGACTCTAGAAGGCGTGACTATCTACGACCACGGAGCCCGCTTTATACGACGCTTTACTAGGATTATCGGTAACTACCCTAAGGTTTAGACGGACTAAGGCGTTATTAATATAGATAAAAAGGACTATATACGTGTTCCCCTAATTAACGGGTAGTATATCTAAAAAATTAGCTAGAAGCTATATCCGCTTAGCCGTAAGGACCGAGCCTTTCTAGACTAGACCCTAGATAGACTCTATAACCAGGACCGTATAGAATAGATATTAGTATTAACGCCCTTTAATGCTCTGGTTTTCGTTATATAGTAAAAGGTAAAAAGTAAATATAAAGGCTATATAATAGTTGACCTTTGTGCCCTAAATAAAGTCACTATCCTAGACGCGTACCCGATACCGCTTTAGGATAAAGTTATTAAGCGACTCCGAGGGAAGAAGTTTATCTCCGTTATTAACGCCCGGGCTTTCTTTTACTAGTTCCCTATATATAAACCGTACCGCGAGCTGTTTACTATTATTTCCTAATAGGGATAGGAATAACTAAAGGTCGCCCTAATAGGCTTCCGTAATTCGCCCGCGCACGTCTAACGCTATATAGACTAGCTCCTTCGCCTATATAAGGACTTTATCTCCGCCTTTATCGATAATATCGTTATTATATCGGATACTAAGGACGACTATACTAAGCACTTAAACACAGTGCTCTCCCTGTTTAGTAAAAGGAGGATTAGTATCTCTCCCGATAAATTATTTATAGGATATCCGTTAATTTAAGTACTAGGATTTAAGGTTAACGCCCTTAGGCTATCGAATACTAAGGAACGTACCGAGGCTCTATAAGAGATTCGCCCCCTAACTTCTTTTTAGTCCTTAGAATATTAAATCAGGATAACGGGGTGGCTTTACTATCTTATTCCCCGATTCTCTTACCGAATCGCTCCCTTTTAGTAACGGAAAATAACCCTTCTTACCGAGGCTTATTAAATCAGGAAAGATAAAGGATAGGCCTATAAGGCGTATACTAGACGTATAATATTTAAGGCTATTACTAAAGAGTTAGCTACGTTCTATAATATCACCTACGCTTTTACCTCGGATATTTACCTATTTTACTATATCCCTACTAAGATCCTCTTTATCTAGCTAAACGCCTTTAAAGAGTATAGGGTCTCCGCTATACTCTTCTAACTAGTCGATAAGACCGAATAGCTTATTAAAGGAACCTTTAAAAAGACCGACGTTTAACTAGTGCTTTATATTAGTAAGGGGCTTAACGCCGCCGAAGAAAAGTACTAGCCCACGGAACTTAAGGTTGCCTGCCTAGTATAGGCCGTTTATAAGACCCGTACTATTATTTAGTCCGCTTATCGTAACCCGACTATAGTCCTTATAAACCACGCCGCTATTATTAGTATTATAAAGTTAATAGTCCTATCTAGCACCGATATAACTAGGCTAAATATAAAGCTTACCCTCTCCTCCGAGTTTCTTAGCCAGTTTTAGTTAGATTATCGATATATCCCCGGTAAAACGAATATAGTAGCCAACGCCCTATCTCGGCTACCCACTACTAACGGCCCCCTGGCCGAAGGTCTAGGCGAATTAGACCGGATTTAGGAAGACTAGGCTATACACTACGTTAACGAAATCTAAATAAAGGATGATATACGATAAAGGATTATTAAAGGATACGCTAACGATTTAAAGTAGGCACCTATCCTTACCTAAGCCACTAACTATAACTTACTAGTTAAGATCCCTTTCGAGGTGGATAATAATCTCCTATACTAGGTGGATTTAAATAGGAGAAAACGCCTTTATATCCCCTTCTCCTTACATAAGGAATTCCTCTAGGCCGCCCACGATAACCGGTATTATTTCGGAGCTAAACGGATATAGTACGATTTAGTTAGCCGCTTCGTAATCCCACGACTCTATAAGGAGGTCGACTTATATATCGCTTAATATAAGATATATCGTACCTACTAAACGGATCGGCAGGCTCCCCTTAACAAGATATAGCCTATCCTAACGCCCCTTATCCTTTTTTATACTATCGCTATAGACTTTATTATCGGACTACCCGAAGTGCCCTCCGTAAGGATACTATAGTAGCGCGAAGGCTTTCCTTTATTCGACGCCCTCCTAACCGTCACGGATAAGTTCTTAAAGGCCTCCCTGCTTATCCCTGGCTATAGCACCTATACCGTAGAGGACTAGGCGTCCGTGCTCTTTTAAGCCCTCTAGATAGGTAACTAGGGTATCCCCCGCGCTATTATCTCGGATTATAACCCTAAGTTTTTATTAGACTTCTGGATAACGCTATAGAAGGTAGCCGGAACTAAGCTAAAGTTCTTAACGGCCTGGTATCCCTAAACCGATAGTATTTCTAAGAGGAAGAACTAAACCGTCGAGATTAGGATATATATATACTTAGCGGATAACCTAAACGCCCTATAGCCGAAGGTGATTATAACTTTATAGTTTAACCTAAATAACGCCTTTAATAAGACGCTTAGCTATATACTAAATAAGATACTATACGGTACTAAAACGAATAGTCTACTCGATCTAATCGGTAATATTAATCCTAAGTTTATACGCGAGATATTCTAGGAGGACGCGAAACTTATTATTATAATAGCTTAAATATATATAAAGCGCCTATACGATAAGAAATAATATAATATTCGGTTCTAGCCTAGCGACTAAGTATACGTCCGCCTTAGCCGCGGATACTCGCTCCTAGGTAAGGCTAGCCCTAAGCTTAGTGCTTAACGGATAGGCCCCTTTAAGGTCCTTAAGTAAGTATCGCCGCTAGCGTACCGATTAGATCTGCCTAAGACTCTTAATATACACCCTATTATTAGTATTACTTAACTCTAAATAGTTAGATTCACGGAGATACCCGAGACTAGAGGACCCGCCGATATAGAAGACGGGGACTAAGAGTAATAGCGGGACCTATATAACTATTACGAGATCGAAGCTATCCTGGATAAACGGATTACCCGTAGGGGAAGAGGTAAGCTATGTACCGAGTACCTTATTCGATAGAAGGACTGGCCGGACTAGTAGAATATCTAGATGCCTATAGACGTAATAGAAGCTCCGGATTTGGTAGAGGAATTCGAGGAACGTTAAAGAGCTTTGGAAGTGCTTCGCTTAGTATTAAAGGGAATAAAAGAGGTTAAAAGACTAGAGCCCGGTAAGCTTTAAAGAACTAAAGGGACCTATTTAGCCTCGCGGCGGAGCTAGGCTAGGGCTAAAGAACTATCCTCCTTAATAACGAATACCCTTTTAGAAGGTATAACCGATACGGTAAGAATAACACTATCTAATCTCGAACTAGTAAGAATAGAAGCCTTACCGGCTATATAGCCCCGGTATATACATAAATTAGTATAGCTAGCTCGAAAATAAAAGACTTCTCCTAGCCGCCTATAGCTTTACTACCTCTCTTTATTCTTTACTAAATAGCTAAGCGATTATAATAGATACCCTAACTATAAACCGTTTAGCGATTCCCTTATTACGATTCCTATTATAATCCTTTATAATCCTATTCCTTACTATCGCCGAGCCGCACCGAACTACCGAGTTATACCTCCTATCCTTTTATATAATCCCTATTCCTATTATCTATAGTATATTCCTTATAGGTAGCCTGCCCCCCCTATTTATTACTATTCTAACTAATACCGCCTAAGCCTAGCTACTTTATAGTGGTATACCCAGATAGTATACACCGGTCTAAAAACCAAGAATTATAAGAAGAGCTTACTAGGTTCTTCCGTAACGGTAAGGACGGAGCGGGACTAATATATAAGGGGTATTTCCGGGTAGTTACCCTGTTTAGTAATAAGAACGGCGTAGCTAAGTATCTTATTATAGCTAGACCTTTATTCCGTTAGTAGAGCGAGCGCTATAAGATAATCGTAGAGCGTTACTATAAGAAGGCTATAGAGGCTGGGTACGATAACCTAGAGAATAAAGGATTACGCCGTATAGTCTTCGCCCCTAGCGAAGTAGCTAACTAGTAGATCCCGGAGGTAAGAGTAAAGGACGTTATATAGGAGTACCTATAGCTATAATTCCTGCTAGATTCTAACTAGATAATCGCCGAGTAGCCTTAGAATAAGTAATTATTCGAATAATACCTCGCTATAGCCCGATATAATACTCTATAAGGCGCTAATAGCCAGTTCTTACCCGGATCTAATAGACGGGCGAGCCGAATATACGTTATAAAAACCGGTTCCTTAATACGAGTAGCCGAGATACCGGGATAAGGACGTAGTCCTAGTTAGCGCCCGGCTACTATTAATAAGGAAATACTTAATAATATCAGCTAAGTATTTAAGCTTAGATTAGAGCTAGTAGCCATACTAGATAAGCTAAGAGACGGCGAGGTCGACCTACCCGAGTTACTTACCGCTATTAATAAGATTAGCCTAGCCCTTAAGGATAGAGCTATGCCCGTTAAGAACTATTTAGTAGCGCTAAAGCAAAAACCAGCCCTAGCTATCCGATTAGTTATAGAGATCCTGGCCTAAACAGGACTATAAGCCCTATCGCTAAATAGCGCTACTAGCCCCTTCGTCTCTAACCTTAGGAAACGAGCTTAAGATAACGCCGGCACGCCCCTACTAGCTAAGAGATAGCTCTTCTCCCGCGAGGGAGAACATAGAGTATAGGTGTAAGTAGCTAAAAGCTTCGTTAACGAACTTAAGGACCCCGACGCGTAGCTATACTATTATAAGTTTACGTTCCGGAACTAGTAGCTCGCCGTAGTGTATTAGCGCTCGTATAGGCTAGTAGCACCTCTCCTAGTCGCTAAGTTTATAACCGAATTTATTACTAACCACGTTATCGGATATAACGTATAGTAATTAGCGGATCTCCTATTACTTACTATACTCTAGCGTATAAAGGCATTTATGTATATCACTAAGCTCGACGAGTCGGGTATTATAGCCGAGACTAAACAGAATAAACTAGTATAGCGGCTTATAGACGACTAGAACCGGGCGCTAGAACTTATCCGATATATAGCTATTATCGCCTAGTATTACCGGGCGCGTAGCTATAAGGTTATCTTAAGCTCTTATAACCTTACCGGCATAAACCTCGCTAAGATATAAGGGAAGATAAACGACCCGGAAACGGCCGCTATCCTTTAACTCCTTATTAGAGATTAGGGCTTACCTAATAATGAGCCCGAAACGCTAAACGTTACTATTATTTAATAAGGAGCGACCCTATATAAGTTAGGCGACGGAACGCGACTAAGGCATAAATTTTATGTTCTTTACTTTATTCTTTCCTTTATTTTATCTTATTAGGATCGGGTAAGAATAGGGTATAAGGATATAGGTACGGTGCCGAAAGGCACTATTATATAGATATTATTAACTAACCCTATATAATAAACACCTATTACTATCCATAACGTATTACTAGTACAATAATCGGTAGAGCCGAGTCTAAGTTAGACGCGCAGACTATAACCGACAAGGGGCTAGCGGGATATAGGCCTTCCCTTTTCCCGGGGTATATACTACGCACTACTACCCGATACTATACCGGCACTAAAGCCTGTATAGCGCTGGATTAGTGCTAGCACTATACCGGTATTAAAGCCCGTATAGCGCTGGATTAGCGCTAGCACTATACCGGCACTAAAGCCTATATAGTGCTAGACTGGTGCCAGCACCAGCTAAGTTCTAGATAGACCGAGGTTTCCCCGTGGCTATATAGAGCGGGAACCTTGCCCTCCCCTTTAAAGAATCTATCCTATTTATATATTATTTACTGCACCCTAAGGTTACCTAACTTAAATCGTCTTATAGGTCCTATAGTACTGGCTGGCCAGAGATATATACGGTTAGTGTATATTAAAGGGCCTTCCTATATATAGATCGACCTAAGGGTACCGGATAATTACTACTCTTAAATAATAGTATAGGTTAAGAAGGTATTATAATTAATACGGCTCGCCGAATATTTATTTATAGGCCGATCTTAATTATAGATCCCGAGCTATTAGGTTATAAGGTCGTCGAGAAGCGAGTAAAGGCGTATAGTATATATATCGCTGCTATTACTATTATTATACCGGGTACGCCGGATATAACTATTCCGTCTATAGATAACGATAAAGTAGTGATACGCGAACTAGTTATTAAATTATTACCAGAAATCGCCGATTACTAAGATGTGTTTTCGGAATAGGCTATAAAGGAGCTGCCCTTATTAAAGGATACCGAATACACGATTAATTTATAATATAGGAAGGAACCGCTATTCGGGTCGTTATATCCCTTATCTCGCGCTTAGATAGAGGAGCTAAAGAAGTATATCGCTGAAAGGATAGCGAGAGGCTATATCTAACGGTTAATAAGCCCCGTAGGCTTCCCGGTGCTATTTATGCCTAAGAAGGACGGTAGCTTACGGCTCTGCGTTAATTATTAAGGGTTAAACGCTATAACGATTAAGAATAGGTACCCCCTACCCTTAGTCGGTAAGCTATTAGATAGGCTTAGCGGGGTAAAGTACTTTTTAAAAGTAAATATCCGAGATACCTATTAAAGGATCTGGATTAAGAAAGAGGACTGCTAAAAGACGGTGTTTAGAACGCGGTATAGCTATCACGAGTATACGGTTATACTATTCAGGCTAATAAATACTACGGTTACCTTTTAGGCGTATATTCAGTAAGCGCTTATCGGTTTACTAGATATATATTATATTACTTACCTTAATATTATCCTTATATATTCTATATTAATAGAATAGTATATAAAGAACCTAAAGAAGGTTTTAGATCGGCTTTATAGGGCCTAGCTATATATAAGACTATTAGAGTATAAGCCTTATTATAACCGAGTAAATGTTTTAGGGTTTATAGTAATCTATAAGGGTATTATAATAAACCCGGAATAAGTATATATTGTCGCCGAGTAGCCAGCGCCTAAGCTATTCTATAATATCTAAGCTTTCCTTAGTTTTACTAATTCTTATAGACGATTTATCGAGGGGTACTTAAAAGTTATAATACTATTAACTTACTCTTAAACGGCATTTAAGTAGGTAAAAAGAAGGGACTATTCGAGTTCTCTAAGAGCGCTAAGCGAGCGTTTAAGTAGTTAAAGGTCGTTTTCGGGTTAGCGATTATTCTATGATATTAGAACCCGGTATTAAATATAAGGGTTAAGACGGACGCCTCGAATAAGGCTATATCTAGGATTCTAAGTTAGAAGTATAAGACGGGATAGCGACCAGTCGCCTATTTCTCGCCGAAGCTTTCCGAAACGGAGTAATGATAGGGTATAGGGTAGCAGGAGCTACTAGCTATAATAGAAAGTCTTAAGTATTAGTGCTATTATCTTAAATGCATAGGATAGGCGTTTATAGTGCTAATAGACTATTAGGCGCTTAAGGGCATGCTAAACGCGCTAGCGTAGGACCTTCGCGGAAGGCTTGCTAGATAGGTATACCGATTATCGTTATCTGATTTTAAGGTTTAATACCGCCTAGGTAAAATAAACCTGGTAAATAACCTATTAAGACGGCTAGATTATATAATAGATAAGACGCTATATAATAATATGCTTCCTACTTTATCGTAAAGATTATAACTAATTAACGACCTTCTACTAAGTATTCGTTAACGGATTATAAGTATCTATCTTACCCTAATAAGTAATACCGTAAAGATCGTATATATTTAGGGCACGGTTAGTCCGACTAGGGCACTTGGTTATTCCGACTAGGGCAGCACTGATAACACCTAACGCTAGCCGTCACGACTACTTTGTGTACCTAGATACTTATAGACACGTATTAAGCGTATCGTCGTTACGATAAATTAAGTGTTACTACGATTAATTAAGTATATCGTCACTACGATTAATTAAGTGTATCGTCGGTATCGTCGGGACCGTCGCTATAATCGATTAAGTGTATTGTCGGGACTATCGCTACGATCGATTAAGTGTATCGTCGGTATCGTCTCTACGATTAATTAAGTATATCGTTAAGACCATCGCTACTATTAATTAAGCGTATCGTCGTTACGATTAATTAAGTGTATATCTTATTGTATATAAAAGTATCTGGGTATAAGCGGAATACGCGGGCGGGTGTCATCGGCTATTAATATAGGACCCTAGTCAGAATAACTAAGTGCCCTAGTCGGACTAACCGTACCCTATATTTAAGCCGCTTAGGTAACGATACCCGAATATAGGCTTAGTAAGTATAGGCGGGGATAGACTCTATAGGAGGGGGCCCTACCTAGCTTAAGAGATAAGGTCGGAAAAGTGCTATAACCTATATATCCTATTACCGGTACCCGATATAGTATTATCGCCGCTATTACCCGCTCCCGAACACGAGATATAGGGCGTAGGGCGATTACCTAATAAAGGGTCGCCGATAAGATATCGCCGACGCCTAAGGCTAAGGCTAGGATTATTATAATACCGGATTAGTATATCCTATATTCTATAGCTAAAGAGCTAGCTAAGAACGAAATAGTAGGTCGGCGTATTATTAGCGAGGAGTTAGAAGATCTGGTTAAAGGGCTATAGACTATTAACCCGGATTATATATCCTTAATTAAGAACATTCGCTTAGAGACCGGAAAAAGAGCGGGGTACTCTCTTAAAGAAAATGATATATTATTATTTAAGGGACGGTTAGTACTGCCTATATAGGGCTCGTTAAGGGCCGAGGTCCTATAATAGTATTATAATAACCTTAGGGCGGGGTATATAGAAGCGAATAAAACGCTTAAGCTGATTTTCAGGAAGTTTTACTAGGTAGACTTTGTGGCGGACGTTCGTGATTATATGGCCGTATATTCAGCGTATTAAGGGGTATAGGTACCACGATATAAGCTATACGGTTAGCTATTAACGCTATAGCTACCTATACATGTATTCTAAGCCATTAGTATAGATTTTATTACCGGTCTACCGCTTATCTAAGGGGCTGATAAATAAATATATAACGTTATCCTAGTATTTATTAACTAGTATATAAAGTATACTCCATTTATTCTTATACGGAAGGACCTAATAGTACCCTAGCTAGCGGCGCTATTATATAGGGAGATTAAATACCGATTCGGTAGCCCGGAGGGTATAATAATAGACTAGAATAAGCTATTTACTAGTTAGTTTTAGATAGAGTTTTACTATAAGCGGGTAAATACTCGGCGACTATATACTATATACTACTTGTAGACGCATAGTAAAGAGAATATATATATTAGTTCCTAATTAAGTACCTACGAATAATTACCGGTAATATAATCGTATAATAGCCTATTTCGTTATTAGAAGCAGAGTTCGCCTATAATAATAGTAAGTACTCCTTACTTAGTATCTCGCTATATAAAGCGTTATACGGGTACTACCTATATATAATAGAGTATATTCGACCCAGGGATAATACCCGGGTATAAGGCGTGCGGGAATATATTAAGAAGCTAGCGGAGGTTTAGTGGAAGGTCTGCGACCACTAGGCGCGTGCCACGGAGCACTAGGCTCTATATTATAATAAAGGCTACTAGCCATAATGGTATAAGGCAGGCGAGGTTATTAGACTATTTATAAAGAACTTCTGATTCCGGTAAGGGTTAAAGCTAGCACTATACTATATTCGGGTATAAGTAACCGAGAGTATAGGTAAGTAGGCATATAGGATTCGCCTTCCTATATAGTATACGAGGATATATAATATGCTCCCTGTATCCTTATTAGAACTATAAAAAGACCGAGTAGCCGTAATGCTATCGGCGAAGGATCTCCTACTCCTAGAGGAGCAGTAAGATAAATAGGAGGTAAAAGATATCGTTAATTATAAAAAAGAATAAGGTAAGACGTTTAATTTTATAAAGTAAGCGGGTTAGCTAGTAGAGTATAATACCTAGGAACTACAGGATTACCTAAAAACCACTCTAGGGATCCGGAAAAGGTACTAAAAGCATCAAAAACATATATATAAGAAGTGAGACGACTATAAGATAGTATAAGGCGCCGAAGGGTTATCGGATATATAAATAAGAACTTAATTCGTAGATTATAATAACCTTTTCCTTAATAATAACTAAATCAAATAGGGTTAAGCCCTAACTAATCCTAAAATTATAAAACTATTAGTATAGAGCTTAATACTATCTTAGGCAATTATTGCCGGCGATTACTTAGCGGAAAGACGATTTAGTCGCTAAAACCGTAGAAGTCGGTCTTATTACTAGACGATACGCCGGATATATAGCGGTTACTAGGCCGGAAAGGACCGGGCAGGTTATTAATATCGGCGTTAATGGCGTTATTATTGTTAGAAGCCGACTACGCGGCGGATAGACGGTAATAAGGCGTAAGGATATAACGATAAGGGGTGTCTTCCTTATCGGAGGAGGTATTAGCCTGGCTAGGCGGCGTATAGTCGGTATCACTAATAGCCGTAACACGCTTATTAGCTAATAAAGCGGCGGGGGTATATTAAGCAGGATAATAAGGCGTAGGATAAACTATAGGGCGGGCTACGGGCACGGGTTTATTATCCGTATCGTCGGCAAAGGGGTCGTCGATATGTTTATTGGTATAACTATAGCGAGTGGCCGTAGACCGCCCGGTATAACAACGCGCCAGGACGGGGCACCGAGGATTATTAACGGCTATTAGAAGGTCGGCAAGATTATCCAGGGAAGGCAAAGCTCTAAGGCCTACGAGGCGGTTCTCCTGGTCGAATAGTCGGTAACCGTTTATCGCTAATCCTTAACAATTAGGCGATATATAAAGTTAACCGTTATTATCGAGCGTAAGAATAAGATTTCGTCTAGAATAAGCGTTTAAATATACTAAGTATTAGTATATAGCCGAAGGGTCAGCAATAAATTAACGACTTATATTCTTAGGGGAAAGCTTCTTCTCCTTATAATCTATAAGTACACGAATCTATGTATAGGCCTTAGAAATAGGCTTATAAGCGCGACGCTAAGCTATTAGTATTAAATTATTATCCGATATATAGATAAGCTTACTGTTATTCCATAGTAACTAAGTAGCACTTAGTATAAACTTCGGAATCTAAACACTAATTAGTATAAAAAACGCCTAAGGGTTAGCGAATATACGGCGCTATATTACTAGTAACCGCGGTTATAAGCTATATCATAGCTGGCTCCTACCCTATAAGCAGCCTTATCCAGATAATTAATACTAATACACGAATCTAAGCGGGAAATATAAAATAAATAGGGAGCCTTATCCCTAATAGCCGATTTCTAACCTTTATCAGTATTATATTTAAACTCGCGGAGAGCTATAGTAACTTATAAATTAACCGATGATATAATAGCGAGTAGTTAGCGAGGATAATAATAATAATAATAATAATAAGGATAATAAAATAAAGGAATAGGTAACAAAATAATCGCTATACATTCGGCCATTATAATAATAGAAGATAGTTATACAAAGAAGGTTAAAAGCTACGAGGAGAATTGCGCGAAGAAACCATATACCTATCGCCGAACGGTTACTTAAGGCTAGGTATAATATCCGCGAAAGGTTAAATAACTATCGGTAATAATAATAAGTATCGCGGAGTTTCTATAATAATATTCAGATAAATTACGAGATATATAGTTAGCGACCGAATACCAAAGTAAATAAACTAGCGGCCACTCTTTTTTTCCTACGGGTTTTTAATAAGGGCTTATATAGAACTAGGTAGAGGTAATTAACCGTGATAAACGCGTAATTAAAGGCATCACGATAACGCGAGTCTACGGGACCAGACTCGTTAAAGGGGGGGTAGTGTAACGAGACGACTGTAGAGCCGTCAGTATATAGTCGGACTAATAGCCGCGTATAGACTACTAATCCAAACCTATCTCTATACGTGTATTAAGGGATATAGTTATATCCCTTAAGTTAATGTCTTGGTTTAAAGTCAGCGCTTAGTTAGCGAATATACTACGACTACTCTGCGATTCTAAGCTATCGAGCCTTTTCTATAATATCTTTTCCTTAACTAAGTCTACGGACTTCCCTTTCGTTATAATATACTACTAGGCGGCGGCGCTTAGAGCCACGAGCTCGGCTTCGGTACTAGATATAATAACGCTTATTTACTTATTAGCCTTCTGGTCGATAGGATATCTAAAAGAATGGTTGTGTATCCCTGCGAGCTATACTAAGTCCTGTGGTAATCGGCGAAAGCGGCGTCGCTTATATAGAAAAGGGCGAATTAAGCTGCGTTTTCTGATAGATCTGATGCTCTAAAGGGTAGGCAGAGGGCGCTTATCGAGCCAAGGTACTTAAGGCATCTGCTGATAGCCTTATAATACTAACTAGAAGGGTTTATAGCGAATTCGGCTAATTTAAAGGCAGTTTAAGCTATATATGGCCTTATTTAATAAGCCGAATAGTTTATTAATCCGACCTTTTAAAGATATAGAGAGATAGACTCTTCTTTTTAACGCCTGCTATTTATTTAGTTCCATAATGTTTGGAAAAGCAAAAGGCGTAGCTGCTCTGCGGCCGCCAGTCTCGATCTTTAATGTCTTTATCTTTTTATTAATATAGTTATTAAGCGATAACCGTTATATAATTAAATGGATTATGTAAATATAGTTATAGTAGCATAGCTACGCAGCGCGGCCTTAGGGCTCTAAGCTCCTGGGCTATTAGCCACTAGAGTAGGTGTGGCTCGTAGATAAAATAGGCTACTAGAAAGGGATCCCGATTAGTTATATCTAGCCGAGGTATAGCCTATATATAGCTTAGCCTATAGCCAGCGTGAGGCTAGGAATTAAGGCAATCCATATTATCTTTATAGCTCCGTTCAGTTAATTATAGCTTTATATTATAGTTATAAGCCCGGGTAGTAGTAGTATACTAGTAACTTCTAATGCTCGTAAATACCGTTCCGAGTTATAATTGCTTTATCTCTTCTATATTCATTTATTTTATTCTCTATCTACTTCTATTATATATTACCTGTTCCCCTGCACCTATACCTCGTTTACTTTTCTTTTTACGAGCATTATAGCCTATACCCTAAAGATCGACTACGCGCTCAACGCTTCGGATATACCTAAGCTTATATACTCGAACCACTAGATCGACTGGTACTCTGCGATTAAAGGCGCTGCTTATACGCTAGAAATATAGTATATAATCTATTCGGATTAGCCTGATTAGGCCACTAATATCCTGCTAGAGCTTAATCCTATTTCCGAGCTCTAGATCCGCGAACGCTTTATAGTTTACGATCACGATACTATCGTCGAAAACCTAACCGAAGATAAGGTCGGAGTAGCTCTGCTTAGGGCGCTATAATCCTTGGATATAAAGAAAATATAATACTAACCCCTTATTAGGCAGCTCGAAATAATGCTATCTCTTATCCAGAAAACTATTAACGCCGCCGGCTTAGAGATAGCTATCGCTAAGGCTATCTCGGGGACACGGGCAGAGCCGCTTATATTCAGGGTCTGCGAAGGTCGCTATACTATTCCCTGGCTACTTAAAGCTCTTAAGAACGCCTACGCTCTCAGTAAGCTTACTATCCTTCCGACTTTGGGGAATAACTATTAATCTATTCCACGTAATACCTAGTACTAAAGCATTAAGCCGGAGGCTTAATACGAAGCTTAGATTCGTTAATTATAGCGCGCCCGAAATTATAAATAGAAGGAGGTTAATAAGATTTCAGTAATACGTAAGTTTATACTAGCTATACACCGCTTTATATCCTAATAGTCCTCTACTAAGCTGCTCGAAATAGGCGATTATCGTAAAAAGAATATCTAGCCCGAGGTCCTTAATTATAGCTAGTCCTTTATCGGTTTTATCTACGACTTAAGGATAAACGTCTATAGCAGTTTAATAGTATATACAATGTTTAGCGGCTATTCCGACTAACTAAAGGATCGCGGTTAAGGGGGTTAGCAGAATTACTAATACCCCTATTGATGCTCTTATAGCTAGAAGCCCTCGAATCACTATTATTTAGAATACGCGGTTCCTAGTAAATGCCCGAACCCTTAGTTTAAGCTAGCTAAGGCCTAGTATAAGGAAATCCGAGCAGAATACTAAAAGCCTTATTAAAAGCAGCTCCGTAAAAACTAAGTAAAGGTAGTCTAGGTCGTTAAAGTAGAATCGTTAAAAGGAAGCGCCTCTTTAGCTTATCTAGATTATATCGTCGCGGTTCCTCTAAGTCCCGATATAATCTACGGAGAGCACTAAGTAAGGTAGATCTTTATTACTAAAACGCGAAGCTCATATCCACTCTCGAAAAGCACCTTAGTTAATAACTATAAAGCTACCTATATAGTAAACTCGCTTAGCCTCCTCGAGCCTACTATATTCGTCCTATTTAATAGCGAATATATTAAGGCCGGTATAACTTTCTTTCTGATCCTAGGCTATTATAATACCCGAGTATTATAAGGGATTTTTAATAGCGCTAGAGGCACTTCGAAGGTGGATTTAATGCTGAAGAACGTGGCTATTATTAAGGGGTTTTACACGAATATAGTCATAAAGACTTTACTATAAAAGGTTAGGATCTAGGACTAAGGCTACGATTACTCCCTATACTATAGGACTCTTAAGAGGAGCGAGATTTTTTAAAGATAAATAGACCTTGTAACCTTACCTTTCTTAAATATAAGCCCCTTTATTTATACTTCTCTTTCTTACGTTTAGGTTCTAAAAGCTAAGGGGTGATTTCAATCCATATAGACCCTATCTAACTACTCGTGGTAGTAGCTTACTAACTAAGGCCACGCTTTTATCCCTTATAAGACCCTCTATATCTTGGTATCGATATTAAGAATCTATAGCACCTTAGGGTAGGTTATCCTAGGCTAAAGGTGCTACGCACGCTAGTTAACAATACTAGAAATATACAGATGTCTGGAACTAAGTAGCGTGACTATAAGACTTACTATATAACCTATTAAATACAGGTTATCTTATACCGGAAGTTAGAGAATCGCTCCCCTCGCTGATTGTAGCATAACGTATATGATATTATGGACTTTCCGAGCCGCTATAACGGTAAGGAGTAGGCTATTTTCCTTTGGGATAAATATAGCGGCTGGATTTGTATTATAACGTTACTATTTAAAATAATAGATAAGGTGTTCTGTGTGCTTTTTAAGTTCGAAAGATAGGCTAAGAGATAGTTTTAGGCTATACTTTATAGGCTTTGCTTCGATAATAAACCTAGCCTGCTAACTTTAGGTAAAAAGACACCGTTTAGATACTAGAGCGGAGCGGAAAGTATGGAATTAGAGATAAAGCCTTTCTATACCTACGAACCGAATAACGGAATCGAATATTTTATTAAACAGATTATAGATAAAATGAACGCTATACTTAACGGCGCTAGGCTTTTAATAAAGGTATAGCCGGAAATAATAAAACTAGTAGTATACCTATATAATATAAGCCCCTTATAGTGGCTCAAGTAGATGTCCTTAATCGAATTCCTTTATAAGTGGTTTAGATATAAGGCTCTAATTCCGATTAAAGAGTATACTACTAACCTGCAGCTAGATTAAAGCGGTCTCTGTGCTTATGGATACCGTGTATATTCTTTAGTCCGTGCTAAGGAGGTAGAAAGAGATAAAAGAAGATTTAAGGTTAGCTCTAAGGCTTATATCGGATATCTTATAGGCTACGTACCTTATAATATCCACCGGATTAAGGTCTTATAGCTAGATAAAGTGATATCTATATATAATATAAGTTTTAATACGGAGAGTTTCTATAAGTAAGCGATACAAAGCTTAGAGGCGCTGCTTATAAGGGAGACTTCTAAGTAGATTATATAAATCGAGGAAAAAGACTTATTAGATAATTATTAAATCTTATAGATAGACCCTTTTAGTATTTCTGAGTCCTAGTCTACTAGCTTAGGGATAATAAAGACACTTACTTAAGTAGTTTTATCCGAGAAATAGAGCGACTTAGCTAGTATTAGGAGTAGCAATTGTATCGCCTAGTATACAATGACCTAGTTTAGTCTTTAGACCCTATAACCTCCCCTGGAACCGGTATAATTCTAGGAAGTCGTTAGAAGCAGCTTTTTCATAGCGACGGTAATCGGTTTTAACCTTTCCGAGGTCCTGATTACCTAGGCACCTACGGCTATAACGCCGCATATATCGTAGCCTAATAAAACATTTTCCCCTAAACCTTAACTAGACCTAGCCCCCGAATTGTCTTTAGAGGTAGACTTATAGGTTTACAGGCGTTATATTTCTAATAAGGTCGTAGCTAAGCCGAGTTAGGAATAGATTAAACGACTAACTTCTTTAACTAAGTGAATTACCTCTTTAGCTCTAATATCATCCTGTACTATAAAAAGGCGGGCAGCACCTTAGCCGCCGCTAAGCGCTTCCCTACGCACAGGCTCTAGAATTGCGTAGATAAGGGCTAAGGTTAAAGCTAAAAGGATAAATCTATAGACTTACATAATAAAACCAGATAAGGATCCTATCCTCGTGGGTTAGCACCTTTTTACCTTCCCTATACTTAATTATCTTGGAGAGGATATCGCCGCTAATCTTATTAGCATTCTAACGCTTTATTTAGTATTTCTGGCGCCTAGTAAAGGTAAATAGGCAGCGATCTTTTTAGAGCCTAAAAGCTATAACCCTATATATCGCGATAACCTTAAGCCTCTACTAAGACACTAAAAAGACCTTTACTTATCTTCTATAGGCTTATAATTTAAGGAAGTAGCTTATCAGTAAGTAAATAAGCTGCTTAAAAAGAATATATAGCGCGAGATCCTAAAAGTTAGGCTAATATAAGGCCGATTCCCTTAATATACGGTTTTATATACGCTTTCGATAAAAAGGGTATTTTAGAGTAATATAAATTGCGTTTTATTACTTAAGGAGACCTATAGAATACATATATAATAAAGGGAACCTATACTATTTTATAACGGTCACGAAGAGATAGAACGAAAGAGGAAGATCTAGAGGAAAAGAGGCAGTTTGAATTATGGAAGACTATGAAGACTACAGAAGTAAGATACAGAGAGAGAGAAAGGAAAGAAAAAGGGAGGCGGGCAGCCTGGTATATATAACCCTTTCCTACGGTTTATTTAAACTACTGATTTAGTATCCAGACCCTCGAAGTATAGGTAAGGGTCCGTGGGTTTCTCCGAAGGTCTTAAAGGTCCCTGGGTTACTCCGAAGGTCCTGAAGGTCCGTGGGTCCACCTAAGGGTCTATGAGTCCACCTGAAGGTCCGTGGGCCTACCTAGAGGTCAGTGGACCTACCTAAAGGTCCGTGGGTCCACCTAAGGTCCCGGGGGACTCGGGAGGACCCTAGAGGACTCAGGAAGTCCCTGGGGGACTCGGGAGGACCCAGGAGGACTCAGGAAGTCCCTGACTTATAGGAGGTTTCGTATATCGTACTATACCGTATATAAATATATTTATTTTCTGGGTATAGTACTAACACCCTCCCGTAAGCTGACTCCTGTATAATAGGTGCAGCTTAGCTAGTTATTTCATAGTCTATATAGTTTTAAGGCGAGGAAAAAAAAGAAAACCTCTATCTTTATTATAGTATAGGGGAAAAATTAAAAAACCCTTCTGGTTTTATTCTAGGAAAACCTGTCTATAAGTAAAAAACCCAGTATTTAAGTTCTTTTTATTTCTTTATAAGGTGGTAGGTTATATTCGGGAAGTGTATCGTCTTAATAACCTAGGTTTATATAGCCTCAGAGTATATTATATGTCTCTTTTAGTGACCCTTTAGTGATTATATCAGATATATTATATTTAGTATTTATATATACTACCTTTATATTATTTTCCTGTAGTTATCGTCTATAGAAGTGAAACTGTCTATCGATATGCTTTACTCTTTTATAAAATTCCGGGTTTTTAGCGACCTTTTTAGCACTCTCGCTGTCTATAAGAATAGTAGGAATCCTCGGTTTATTATTACTGAATTTTATATTAAGGTTATTGATGAGTTTAGTATATATTATATATATAGATTCCTTCTTTTATAGCCTCGGTCCGAGCCATATATTCGGCTTCTATTATTAATAAAGCAACGACTTTCTGTTTCGATAAGGTCCAGCTAATAGGATTATTTATTCCTACGCAGTATATATATTCTAAGGTAGACGTTCTATCTTTGAGAATATCTAAAAAACTGGTATCAGAGTAACCGTATATATATAGGTTATCTCTTTTACAGTTATATAGAAGACCTATATTAGGATATACGTTTATATAGGCCTAAACTCAATTTAGTGCTATAAAGTGTTCCTTTAAGGGGTTACTTATATATCGGGCATACTTATTAACAGTATAGGTTATATCGGGCCTAGCGTAAAGAGCTAGATATAGTAAAGCTCCTACTTCTTATTAATATTTCTTTATATCTTCTATTAACGCCTATTCAGGGTTTGGTATTATGACCTGTTTATAAATATATAGAGTATCTACCTTTTTAAGACCTCGTTTATTATACCTTTCTAGTATTTTATTCGTATATAGCAGTCAGCTTATAGAGAGTGTCTTTTTAGTTATATTTATATTTATTTTATGGCCTAGAAAGGTACATACTTTACCTAGGTTTTTTAGTGAAATATCTTTAGATATCTCTTTATAAAAGTGATCTATTATAGTATCTAAAGGACTTATAACCACGATATTATCTACGTGGCAGAGGAATATAGCTCGGTCTCCTTTATTATAATATATAAAGAGTCCTTTACTAAACTCGGAGACTATATAACCTAGTTTAGTTAAGATTTCAACTAGGAAGTAATACCAGAGGCTAGGGCCCTGTTTTAGGCCGTATAAAGCTTTATTTAGCTTATAGATAATTATACTATTTCCTTCTTATTTTTTAAAACCCGTTAGTTAAATAGTATATATCAGAGTATCTATATCGGTATATACAAAAGCGTTTATTATATCGAACTGCCTGAATTTCCAGCCTAAGGAAACGCCTAGTAGGAAGGTAAGTCTGTATATTTCGGGTCTACAGGTTATAGAAAAGGTTTCTAAGTAATCGATTCCGAGTACTTAGTTAAAGCCTTATGTAACCTATCTTGCTTTATATTTTATTAGTTCTCGTTTATTTAGTTTCATTTTATAGACCCATCGTCCGCCTAGGACGTTATATTTTTCCTTTATTTTATTAAAGGGCGTATCTTTTATAGTTATTAAATCCTAGGTCTTTCTTTTTTCTAGTTCTATTATTTCTGCTACCATAGCATTTATCTATTATGATTTATCTAAGCTTTATATAGCCTTTTTATAGGTAGCTGGTTCTGATAGAGAGTTTATAGTTAAGAGGTAGTAAGGCTCTATTCAAAACTATAGGTTTCCGAGAGTGGTATCTTTTATTAAATATAATAAGCGCTTATTATTTTTATTATTAACTGATATATAGTATTTAAAAGCTGACTTCGGTTTTAAAGGTATTATAACTTATATACTAGAATAGCCGGTGTATTCAGGTCTATCTGGGTTATCGTAGCCTATTCCTGCTCGTAGATTCCTTGATTTATTTTATTGGTTATTATTATTTTCTTCTTTAGTTTAGATAGACTTAAAAGGTTATTTTAAGACCTGCTATTACTATACAGTTTTCTCTAGAAGCTAATAAGGCTCTAGGTTAGAAACCTGTTCTTCTTAGAGAGAGATATTACTGGTATTTAGGTCTAAAGAAGAGTGTATAAACAGATTTTCAAGTATATATATACGTCTGTAAACTAACCGATCCTTCTTAAGACTAGGTTATATATCTTATAGTAATAATCGTTAAAGCCGATAAGGGCACCGCGAATAGCTCTGCTATCTAGTTTCTTTTAACTCGGGTCGTTATTTTTATAGTAAGCTATATTGCCCTAGACCCGAATATAGTTTATATTCGGTTTCTTCTTTTTAACTATCTTAAAAGGGGTCTTAAAACCTATAGCTGAATTCGGGGTCCTATTATATATATACACTACTAAATATACAGTATCTCCCTAAAGGTATCTAGGTAGTCCTAAGTAGAAAAGCAGGCTACGAACCTTTTCTATTATAGTTCTAATAGCTTATTCAATCGAGCCTTAAGTCTTATGGGTATATAGTGGTTTTATATTATGTTTTACGTCTTAAAAGAGGCGCTTAAAGGAGGCGTTTATAAACTCCTTTCCACCGTCCGTATCTATTTCTTTTATTTTTATATCGTAGTTATTATTTTCTATAAGTATTTTCTACTCTTTTATAGCTAGAACGATAGTTGCTTCTGATTTATTAGGTAGTAGTTTTGCCTAGAGGAACTGGGTAGACCGGTCTATAATTAGTAGAATCCAGCGCTTCTTATTATAAGTTATTAGTCCTATTAGGCCGTAGAGGTCTATATATACCTTTTCTAGGTAGGAGAAGTCTTTATATTTAATTACTAAATCTTTATTAGCTAGTATAATAGCCTTACTATGGCGGCAGGCATTATAACTATTTATATCTGTGATTTCTTGTTCTGATACTTTAAAGTCCTTGAAGAGAGAGGTATTATTATATAGGGTTTTTAGGGCTATAGGATTTATATAGCCTATTCTGCCATACTATAGTTATATAGTTTCCTTTATTTTTACGGTTCTTTTCTTATTATTTTTATCTTTTTATTTCTAAAGGTCTAGCTTTTTCTTTTCTTAGTTTCTTTGTTTCTTCGTTCTTTATAGGATTTCCTTTATTATATTTATTTTTTTATTCCCGCTTTTTAGGGTAACTAGCCTAGCTATAGCCTAGTAGAGTCCTTTAAAGAGTCTAGCTCTTATATATATATATAAAGGGACGCTTTTGCTATTTCGTTTTGAAAAAGAATAAGCTGTTTATTACTAGATAAACCTCTGACTTTACTATCGAGGTTTAGGAGACTTATTATATTAGTTCCTAGTTCAGGAATATAAAGGCACTCTTTTAGAAATTGTGTTTTTGTAGTATCTTTAAACTGTATAATATAGTTTTCTAAGCCTATTATCTTTATTATATTTGCTTTTCCCTAACTAGCGAGCCTAGTAATGGTTTTATATATAGAGAAAAGAGATGTATTTGGTATTATATAGGAGGTAGCTCGGCTATCTATATAAAAGTTTAAGTCTAAACTAAACCTATTCTTTGCCTAAATTCTGAAAATCCTTTTAACTATCCCACCTATATTTAGGTTAGTATTTAGAGTATTCTAGGGATTTTAGGTCATTATATTTACTTCTTTAACGTCTATTATATCCTCGGCTTCCGGGTTCGGGAGGATATCTTCGAACATAATCGATTCATCTTCTTCTTCTTCTTCTTCTTCGGGTTCTTTTAGTTACTTTTTAAGGATTATATTCACGGAATCCTTACTATTTACGAGCGTCTAAAACAGTTAGTTCTTTAAGTGAGCCATAATAGCGTCCTCCCTTTTCTTATACTAAGGATTTAGGGACCTGGATCTGTCCCTAAAGGAAAAGGAGGACTTAGTGCTCTTAAAGACCAGATTCTGCTTTTTTCCGGTATTTTCCTTTATAACCCAGCCCTTAGGAGCCTTATCTGGGTAAAGGAAATAGCAGTTAGAGGAGACGTGGCCGGGTTTCTTATAGTTCTTATAGAATAGCCCCTTAGCCTTTTTCTAGGGTTTTTTAGACCCTTTAACTAGGAGAGTATTATTTACTAGGCAACGCTCTATTTTCCGGGAAGCGTCTATTAATTTAGTGACGATTTTATCTAGTATATAACTCTAGATATCATAACGGAGGGATTAAGTATTCTAGTTAGTAATAGAGTCGTATCTTTTATCCAGGGTATTAAGAATCCACGTATAAATCACCTTATTAGGAAAAGAAATCTCCTTTCCTTCTAGAGCTATTAGATTTTCTTAAAGCTTATATAGAAAGGATTCGAGGGTTTTATAGTCTAAGGGGGAATTATTAAAAAAGGTCTCTAGGGTATTAAAATCAGCTTAGAAGCCTTTCCTTTTATATAGACTTTTTACTTTTTCCTAGACTTCGTGGGCCGTATCTAGCCCTTAAACCTAGGCGAGAGGTCCTTTAGAAAGGGTGGAGAGTATTTTACTACCAGCCTTAAGAGAGTCTTCCTTCTGCTTCTAAGAGGGATTCTATAAAGGTTTAGTTATATCGTTTAGGAATTTCCCTTTATAGGCAAAATAAGCGTATATAAATATCCTCTAGTAAGGAAAATCGGCACTGCCTTATAGTTTCTTAACCGTGGGGATGAAATCCTTACTAGTTATCTTCTTAGCTTCAAAACAGTGGTCTTTTTACTAGTATTAAAAGGGGAGAAGTGGAATTACCCGATTTCTGGTTCTAATTACCCGAGGGGTTGGATATAGGGGTAAAAAGTGGGTCTAAAGCGGGGAAAAATAGGGCTATATAGTAGTATAGTTTATAGATATTAAAAAAGTAGAGCCGTTTCTTATATATTACGAAGGAGAGATTAGCCTTTTTAAAAGACTAGGGTTTATAAGCCACGTAATATTATAGCCTTTATAGGGATATAGTAGGGCGGTATAGCTAGTATATAGGGGGTATAGATACTAAGACTTAACTATTCGGAACAGGGTCCCGTTATAATATTTTTCTTTTTTTTCGGAAAAAAGAAAAAGAAAAGGGGAAAAGGGGGTGGCCTAGAGAGGACTTTAGAGGTGGCCTAAAAAGGGCTTTAGAGGTAGAACTTGTTGTCGGCGGCCTGAAGAGGATCTTAGAGGTGGATTTTAGGGTAGAGATTACCTAAAAAGGACTTTAAAGGTAGAAGAAAGAGGGGATCTAGAAATTCCTTTGCTTTTCCGGGCTTATAACCTTTATAACGGTCATAAAGAGATAGAACGGAAGAGGAAGATCTTGAGGAAAAGAGGTAGTTTGAATTATAGAAGACTATAAAAACTATAGAAGTAAGATATAAAGAGAGAGAAAGGAAAGGAAAAGGGAGGCGGGTAGCCTGGTATATATCACCCTTTCCTACGGTTTATTTAAGCTACTGATTTAGTATCTAGACCCTCAAAGTATAGGTAAGGGTCCGTGGGTTTCTCCGAAGGTCCTAAAGGTCCCTGGGTTACTCCGAAGGTCCTAAAGGTCTATGGGTCCGCCTAAGGGTCTATGGGTCCACCTAAAGGTCCGTGGGCCTACCTAGAGGTGCGTGGGCCTACCTAGAGGTTCGTGGGCCTACCTGAAGGTCCGTGGGTCCACCTTAGGTCCCGGGGGACGCGGGAGGACCCTGGAGGACTCAGGAAGTCCCTAGGGGACTCGGGAGGGCCCTGGAGGACTTAGGAAGTCCCCGGGGGACTCGGGAGGACTCAGGAAGTCCCTAGGGGACTCGGGAGGTCCCTAGGGGACTTAGGAAGTCCCTGACTTACAGAAGTTTCGTATATCGTACTATACCGTATAGAGATATATTTATTTTCTGGGTATAGTACTAATAACTATTATACTTATTTCCTAATGCTTCCGCGTAGTAATAGCTTTAATAGTATAGTTTGATTTAGAAATTAAGTACTTCGATATTGTTAACGCTTTTATTAATGTTAAAAGTAGTAAAGACGGCGAGCTAGTGATCTATTAGCTACCGGATAGCTTTAAGAAGCCCGAGATAAGCTTAGAGTTAGATATAGCCTTATATAGCCTACATGATTCTTCTTTTTTATAGTATAACGACCTGACTGCTATACTCAGATCTGTTAGCTTAGTTTATAATAAGAAGGAACCGTGCCTATTCCTTTTAAAAGCTTGTAACGCTATTATAGTATTCTTTATAAACGATATCCCATTCCTTTATTATGTGGACCGCCTATACGCAGCTCTCTTAGCTATTAAGGGCTTAAAATAAATACAAGCTCTCTAGGAAGGGGGGTATAAAGTGGTTTCTAGGTATCCGTATTATCTAAGACCGACATAGCTAAAAGACCTTCTTATTATACGAGTGTTATATCGAAAAGATCGTAGCTTACTTAAACTAAGCAGATCGGAATATATATCCTAGTATACTAATCCCTACTACTAAGCTTATAAAATATAAGAACTAGGCTATCCTATATAGGTGATTAAGGCTTTCTAAGAAAGGATTAGCTCCCGGCTTTATATAATAGTAATACTATAGCCCGATATCGCGTTTTCTGCTTCCTTGCTCTCTAGGTTCCTGACTAACCTATTAAAAGGGTACTAAGACGCTGCGCAATAAGCGATTCGTGATTTATATATGACACGGGACTTAATAATCTACTATAGCACGGATTCGAGCTATATAACGCAGGCTATAGTGATTATAAGCGATATATTCCTTATTAATAACCTCGAAACCCGGCGTTCCTTATAAGGCCATTTTCTTAGCCTACTCGGCGGTTTAGTGGTTTAGAAAGTCTTAAGATAATCGACTATTATAATCTCTTTAATAGAAGCTGAGCTGCTCGCTTTATAGGAAACTACGAAAGAGACTATAAGTCTAAAGCGGGTAGGGGATACCCTAATTACCTATCTAAAGGGCTTAAAAGACTATAAACGCCTAGTCCTCCGCGGTATAGGTACTATAGCCAGGAATAAGTAGGGACGCCTTTAAGAACCTATCTATAATAGTCAGGAGGGCGTCGAATAAAGGGAAGCCTTTGCGCTACTAACGTATCTCTATAAAGGGCACTTCGGGTATCCCGATAATAAAGTCTATAGCGATAGTATAAAGGGGGATTAAGGGCGTTAGGATACGCTATATCTCGCTAAAAGGAGCTTATCGATCCATTTAGTGGGTACGATATATCTTATCTTAGGCGATATACAAGTCGACCTCCTTTCGGAGTAACGGAATTATAAAGCGACTAACTAAATTATACTGTATTCGCTTAGCTCCGAAATAATACTAGTTATTATAGGCGGCCTAAAGGAATTCCTTATATAAGGAGAAGGGGATATAAAGGCGTTTTCTCCTATTTAAATCTACTTAGTATAGTAGATTATTATTTACCTTAAAAGACATCTTAACTAATAGATCATAGTTAGTATTTTAGGAAAGAATAGGTGCCTATTTCGAATCGTTACTATAGCCTTCGATAATCCTTTATTATATATCGTCCGTTATTTAAATTTCGCTAATATAGTAAATAGCTTAGTCTTCCTTAACCTAGTCTAATTCGCCTAGGCCTTCGGCTAAGGGGCCGTTAATAGTAGGTAGCCGAGATAAGGCGTCGGCTATTATCTTAGTCTTACCGGGAATATACCGGTAATCTAGCTAAAACTGGCTAAGAAACTTACAAAAAAGGAAAAGCTTTATATTTAGCCAGGTCTTATCGGTACTAGATAAGGCTATCAATTTTATAATACTAATAATAGCGGCGTACTTAGCAAATACTATAGTCGGGTTATAATAAGCGGAATAAATAATAGTATAGGTCTTATAAACGGCCTATACTAAATAAGCGACCTTAAGCTCTATAAGCTAATACTTTGTCCAGCGGCATTAAGCCCCTTATTAATATAGAGTATTAGTCGAATATTAGTTTTATTAAAGCTTCGTTTAATAAGCTAATTAGTTTTATCGGCTGATTAAACGAGTATAGCAGAGAACTTATACTTTTTAAAAGCGTTTAGCTAAATAAAAAGAACCTTAGTAGTGATATAGTAAAACAGGTAAGGGTCAAACGTAAAAGCGCTAGTAATATTATGGAACTTAGTTAACTCTTTTATAGTGACCTTAAACGTTATACGTCTAGTATACGCCTTACAGGCCTATCCCTTATCTATCCCGATCTAATAAGCCTTAATAAGGAGGGTTATCTTCTGTTATTCAAAGGGAGCGATTTGATAGGAGAATTGGGGTATAAGAGCGCGTAGCCACCCTATTATTCCGATCTAATATTCTAAGGATTAAAGAGAAGTCGGAGGGCGAATTCTTTATAAAGCCTTAGTATATTCTTTAGTATTTAATTGCCCGAGGGCGTTAACTTCGAATCATAGTAATTAAAGTAATAGATATCTCATAAAGGACTTATCGGGAGAGACATTAATCCTTTTCTTACTAAATAGTTTGAGCACTATATCTAAGCACTTAGTATAGTTATCTTTAGTATCTAATATAATAATGATATTATTAATAGAAGCGGAGGTAAAGTCCTAGTATAGGCGAATAAGCTAATTTATATAGTATGAAATATACATAGGCGAGTTACGGAAGCCTATGAGGGTAACTTTTAGCCATTCCTATCCTGATTAGGAAATAATAATAAATCGCTCGCGGTTTAGTTCGTATATAGGGACCTAATAGAGGAAGGCCCGGGTATCGGTAATAAAGATAACCCTCTTTCCACCGAATCGCTTAATAACTTTATCCTATAGCAGTATTAAGTATATATTAGAGATAATAGCCTTATTTAGAGCGTGGATATTAACTACTATATAACCTTTACGTTTACTTTTCACCTCTTACTATATAATAAAGACTAAAGCCCTAGACGGTATTAGCGCTAATATCTATTCTATACGCTCTATGCTACGCACTAGTATCCGGCACTATACCAGGACCCAAAACCATATAGCTCCAGATTAGTGCCAGCACTATATAAGCACTAAACCCGTATAGTGCTGCATTAGTGCTAGCCCTATACTAGCACTAAACCAGTATAGCGCTGGACCGGTGCTAGCACCGTCCTAGCACTATACCTAGTATAGCGCCTAGCCTTAGATAGTCCGAGGTTCCCCTGTAGATATATAGAGCAGGAACCTCGCCCTCTCTTTTAAATAATCTATCCTATTTATATATTATTTATAATACCCTAATGTTACCTTATTTAAATCCGTTTATAAGTCCTATAGTACTAGGTAGCTAGAGATATATACGGTTAATATATATTAAATAATAGTAACTAAAATAAGATTATTCGATCTTAGTAAGGTTCGCGTACCGATCCTATTAACTAACCGTGTGGACTATTTTAGTTACACGACCCTAGGGTAAGTACCTATCTGTTATTAATAAACTGCCTCCCCTTAAATAGGACTACACGATAAGCAGCGACTATTAAGCTATAGCCTAATAGCGCTGATAAGGAATTACTTACCCACGCAGCCTTACTATATTTACTAGCCCTTTAGCGTGATACGTAGAGGCCTACGTACTAAACCCCTATTTAGTTAAATAGCTATATATACCGCCCTAAGTGGACACGTAGCTAAAGCGGTACCGGTTACTTATAGTCTACTAAGGATAGCGCCTCCCCTTTATTAGGACTAAGCGAGTAAGCGATAAGTATAAGAGTCTATAAATACTAATTATCTAATAGGCCCGTATCTAAAATAACCTATCGAATACTAAATAGTATTATTATAGAACCCGCTTAATAATAACCGACACTCCTTACCCCGTTCTCCTAGACTCTCTCCCTATACTAAGGGATCTAAAAGGCGTACGTCCCCTCGCCGTAATAACGAACGCCGATCTAGATATAGCCGAAAAGGTTCTTACGCCCGAATATCGGCTACTCCTCTTTATAGCCGAGTAAGTAAGGAATCTCCCTAGTACTAGTAGAGCTAGCTATGCTACGACCTCTAGAGGAAGAGTCTCTAAGGCTATCCTGCCTTCTTAGCTAACCTATCCTACTAAGTGGGTTACCTATCACGACTTTTATATAAAGGTATTCTATAATTAGCTAAACAAGGAGCCTGAGTATATCGACCTTTATAAGTCTATGGTTATACCCCGTAGTATAGTAAAGGAAAAGGAGCTAGCCCCCTTTACCGCTAGCCACGATTCTCCGCCGGTAAAACTAAAGATTAAGGTTAAGGGATCGGAATCGCTTCTAATCCGCCCCGCTATAAGTATAGTCGAACGGCTAGTCGGAAGTTTCCCTAAAAATATAGCGGAAAGCCCTTCCTTAAAGTACGCTAAACCTTTTAAAGGAAGACCCGACTATACCCTAACGCCTAATAACTATATACTATTCTTTAACTAGGAAAGTTATTAAGCCGATACTATAAGCTATTATAATAAGCGTATAAGCCCTAAGCCCTCTAATATTATACACTACCCTCGCGATAAAATAGAGGATATCGGAACCGGGAATAATAGAAACCCGGAACGCTAATAGCGAGTAGCCCCTCCGGGTAATAGTACCCCTGGACGTAATTCCCCCGGCGTAGGTCCTCCCCTAAGGAACGCACTAGGCGCTAGCCACCCGGAACTATACCTATATATACGATAATCGGATTTACTCGCTATCCTTAGCTAGCGTAATAATCGGATACACCGATTTAAAGCCGACGACCTAGGCTATTTTAAGCCTCCTTTATACTTTACTACTAACTAGGATCTCGAGACTAAAGGAACTAAACTAATCTATATAAACGTTTTCCGCTTTACCGATATAATAGACTACTATACCGGCCTAAGTGCCTAGCATAGCGAGTCCCTTCCCTATAGCCTAGCCCGCTATTTATTAAGCGAGGCTTCCGTATAGTTTATAAGCCTTAATAAGGGATAACGTTCGTACCTTATTATAATAATAGCCGTTATAGAATAGAAGACCGCCTTATAGGAAAGGTTCCGACTACCTTAAGAGGAAGCCGAGTATAAGCTAAAACGCGAGCGATATACCCTAGACGATATAGTTACCCGCTATAATATCCGTGTCTTTATAAGTAAGGTAATCCGATTACCGAAGGCGGCTAATAAACCTAGAGGTAAGTATTTAGCTTTTATATAGGACCGCTTAGACGCTAATCTAGTAAACACTATTCCCTATCCCGGACTAGAAACTATAGCGATCGACTTTATAAATAGCCTGGCTAGTATAATACTAGGATAGTACCGGAATTATATTAACAGAGCCTAGAAGGCGCTTATTACCCGATAAACCCTGCTATGGATTAAATATATATCGATATCGAACTAATCCTCTTAGGTATACTTACCCTCTCCCCGGTACCCGGATCGACGCGGTTACCCGGCTCTACGCCGCTTATTATAGCCTAAATAACGTTCTATAGCGCCGGATTATTATTTACTATTACCGGAACGTCGCTCGCGAGGACTAGGATAATTCCGCCAGAATAACCGCGCCCTACTAGCCCTAGGAACGCTAAACCGCTACGTAAACGAACGTGGCTAATGGCTCCTAGCTAATAACGTATCCGATTAACCGCGCGGAAATAGGAACTTCTATTAAGAGCGATCTAGGGATCTAGTAAATACTGCCGTAAACGATAAGGTCTCCGATAAAGGATACGAGAACGATAAGGAACTAAAGGACCTATATTATTTTAAGGAGGAGTCTAATAGTTCCGAGGACCTTATAAATGATAAAGCCGAGACTAATAAAGGCAGTAATTAACTATACTAGGTCGGTAATAGACCCGGATTTATACCTAAGTACCGTAATCTCTATTAGGTACGATAATAATATACTAGGTATAGATAGCTAATAAGATCTAATAATAAGGCCCTCTGCTATAAGAAGTCCTATTCCTACCTATTCCTAATAAAAGAATAAGGCGCTTAGGACTCCCCGCTAATAGAAGGCGCTGTATAGGAAGTAATAGACCCTATAGCCAGCCTATACGGTTATATATATATATAAGGGTCTAAGTCTATATAACCCTAGATAACGCTCCCTTTAAAGCTTATATTAATTTAGGTGCCTCGCGATACGTTATAAGCTAGTACCTTCTCCTTTACCTCCCCGACACGGAAATCGATACGTCTAAGAGATTAACGCTTTATACCGTGGGTACCTTGGATATTATCGGATAGGTGTTATTTACTATGCTAGTATAAGGCACGGTGGACGGCTAGCCCCGAGTCGGATAGCTACACGTAAAGGCTTAGGTGGTTCCTAAGCTAAAAGCCGGCCTGCTCCTCGGGCAGGAATTTAAT
This sequence comes from Sodiomyces alcalophilus JCM 7366, assembly GCF_042370955.1. Lineage (NCBI taxonomy): Eukaryota > Fungi > Ascomycota > Sordariomycetes > Glomerellales > Plectosphaerellaceae > Sodiomyces > Sodiomyces alcalophilus. The sequence goes on from NW_027263532.1 coordinate 7,029,919, forward strand.
TATCTAAATAAAGTCGATATCCTTAACTTAAGGGATACTATCCAGATTAGGTCCTATAAAGGTCTTATTATCCTAGCGCGTATCTTCGTTAAATGTTTATTAGTTAGACGCCGATTAAAAGCCGCTAAGAAAGTTATTATTCTGCCGTATTAGTATAGATTTATCCTATTTAAGGAATAGAATATAACCTTAGACTCTATAGAATTCTAACTAGATATTAAGGGTTTACTAAACTATATCCTTAGCGAAGGGATATCTATCCTAATCTATAATGCTAGCGATTAGCCGTTACTTATTTTCCGGGGTAGTAAGCTAGGGTATATAGACCCTTTTTACGCGGACAGATACTTTAATATAGAGCAGGATAACGCCCACGATATTCTAATACAATGGCTAGAGGCCGCTAAGAAGTCCCTAAGTCCGGAAATATAAGGCGATATCTTTAAAGGGTATTTACTTATCGGTAGGAAGCTTAGAATTACTAAGAGCCTAGAGACCCTAACTAAAGCGACTCTAGAAGGCGTGATTATTTATAACCTATAGAGCCCGCTTTATATAACGCTTTACTAGGATTATTAGTAACTATCCTAAGGTTTAGACGGACTAAGGCGTTATCGATATAAATAAAAAGGACTATATACGCGTTCCCCTAATCGACGGGTAGTATACCTAAAGGATTAGCTAGAAGCTATACCCACTTACCCGTAAGGACCGAGCCTTTTTAGACTAGACCCTGGACGGACTCTATAACCAGGACCGTATAGAATAGATATTAGCACTAACGCCTTTTAGTACTCCGGTTTTTATTATATAGCGGGAGGTAAAAAGTAAATATAAAGGCCGTATAATAGTCGACCTTTATACCCTAAATAAGGTTATTATCCTAGATACGTACCCGATACCGCTCTAGGATAAGGTTATTAAGCGACTCCGAGGGAAGAAGTTTATCTCTGTTATCGACGCCTAGGCTTTCTTCTACTAGTTCCCTATATACGAACCGTCCCGTAAGCGGTTTACTATTATTTCTTAATAAGGATAGGAACGACTAAAGGTCGCCCTAATAGGCTCCCGTAACTCGCCTGCGCACGTCTAATACTATATAGACTAGCTCCTTTACCCGTACTAGGACTTTATCTCTGCCTTTATTAATAATATCGTTATTATAGTAAACACCGAAGACGATTATACTAAGCACTTAAACACAGTGCTATCCTTATTTAATAAAAAGAGGATTAGTATCTCTCCTAATAAGTCCTTTATTAGATATCCGTTAGTCTAACTACTAGTATTCGAGGTTAACGCCCTCGGGCTATCGAAAATTAAAGAACGTATTAAGGCACTATAAAAGATTCGCCCTCCGACTTCTCTTTAGTCCTTAGAACGTTAGATCGGGATAATAGGGTGGCTTTGTTATCTTATTCCCCGATTCTCTTATCGAATCGCTCCCCTCTAATAACGGAAAATAACCCTTCTAGCTAAGGCTTATTAAATTAGGAAAGATAAGGGATAGGTCCGTAAAGTGTATACTAAATATATAATATTCGAGGCTATTACTAAAGAGTTAGCTATATTCTATAATATTACCGGCGCTTTTACCTTAGATACTTACTTATTCTATTATATCCCTACTAAGATCCTTTTTATCTAGCTAGACGCCTTTAAAGAGTATGGGTTCTCCGTTATACTCTTTTAGTTAGTCGACGAGACTAAATAGCTTATTAAAGGAACCTTTAAGAAAACCGATATTCGATTAGTGCTTTATATTAGTAAGGGGCTTAACGCCGCCGAAGAAAAGTACTAGCCTACGGAACTTAAGGTGGCCTGCCTAGTATAGGCCGTTTATAAGACTTATACTATTACTTAGTCCGCTTATCGTAACCCGACTATAGTCCTTATAGACTACGCCGTTATTATCGGTATTATAAAGTCGATAGTCCTATCTAGCACTAATAAGACTAGGCTAAATATAAAGCTTACCCTCTCCTCCGAGTTTCTTAGGTAATTCTAGTTAGATTATCAATATATCCCCGGTAAGACTAATATAGTAGCCGACGCTTTATCTTAGAGTGAGTAAGCAAAAGTGGCGATTAGGCGACCCACATCCAAATATCATCACGAGAACCTTATTTTAACCCTTCGAATACAAATACAAATAACTTTACGAATACTACTTCTAATATTTCGGAAAAATCAGAGTTATAGAGGGGAGTGACTATACAAAAGAATATCTAGTTATATCTTATTAATACTTTATATACCACCCCCTAGCCGCGATATAAGCCTTAACCCTTCGCGGCATCGACTTAACTAGAGCCTATAGAAGCTCCTCTTTAAAATCGTTCCACACCTCCTCCGCGGCCCGGCAGAGTAATTCGTACGACGTTATCGCAGAGCCTATCCGTGCTAGACTAGGCTTCCGTAAATAGATCCTCTCTTTTAGTATTTTCCATAGGTTTTCGATAGGATTAAGATTAGGCGAATACGGCGGCTAATCCAGGATAATAACCTTATTCTCTAGACCCCACGGCAGCAACTAATTTTAAACGAGGCGCGCCTTATATACGGTAGCGTTATCTTAAACGAATACACTACCCGGTTCGTATATCGTAGGAAGTGCTTCTTTAAGCGTGCACTTAATAACGGCTACCGTAACGCCTCTGCGCAGTGTATCAGGGTCGCCGTGAAGGGCGATTAATTCGGTGCGTTTATTATATAGAAAGCCGGCCTAGAATATCTGCGAATAGCGCGTAGGCTTATCACGAGGCTAGATAATATTATATTAAAGTCGCTTTCCCTATAAATTTATTAGTAAAGGTATAACGTATCGATAAAGTTAACTTACAGCATAGCAGAAAACCCATTTCTGCCTCTACCCTTCTCCGCGCGCGACTATAGTTTCATCCGAAAAAATAACCCGTTTCTACTAGTCTAGGGGTTTAGAGGCATGGCGTAGGCACCACTCTAAATGTATTTGCGCGTGCCTTAGGGTCAGGGTCGGCCGGCGTAGCGCGCGGGAGTGCTAGAAGCCCTATAAACGAAGGTATCGTATAATAGTGTGTTTTAAGCAAGCAAGGCCTAGCTCAATCTTCAATTTAGTAAGTGATATAAAAGGGTTAATACCGATAGTATATAGGATACGTCTTTTTTTATACGTATTAAGGGCCTGGGGCCGGCCAGACCGTGGTTTTAATCGGGCTGATATTTATAATTCGTAGCGGCGCGCGATACCAGAAACTGACCCTGGAGATATATTAAATTTAATCCCTACCTCCCTTTGACTGAGCCCACTAAAATAGGCGTGCGCAATCAGGGTCCGTTTATAAGGCGAATACTTAACGCGCAGCGTAATTAGGGGCATTTTCTGATTTTTCGCGAATTTTTGAAGTTAAAGGGTTGATGGTGTTAAAAGAGGAAAACGCGGTGTAACGCGTTAGTGGGGTATTTCTAATCGCCACTTTTGCTTACCCACTGTACCTACCACCGATAGCCCCCTGGTCGAAGGTCTAGGCGAATTAGACCGGATTTAGGAAGACTAGGCTATATATTATATTAGGGAAATCTAAATAGAGGATAATATATAATAAAGGATTATTAAAGGATACGCTAACGATTCGAAATAGGCACCTATCCTTACCTAAACCACTAACTATAACTTATGAGTTAAAATCCCTTTTAAGGTGGATAATAGTCTCTTATACTAGGTGGATCTAAATAAGACAAAACGCCTTTATATCCCCTTCTCCCTGCGTAAGGAATTCCTTTAGGCCGCCTAAGATAACTAGTATTATTTCGGAGCTAAACGGATATAGTATAATTTAGTTAGCCGCTTTATAATCCTATAACTCCGTAAGGAGGTCGACTTATATATCGCTTAATATAAGATATATCGTACTTACTAAACGGATCGGCAGGCTACTTTTAGCGAGATATAGCCTATCCTAAGGCCCTTAATTCCTTTCTATACTATCGCTATAGACTTTATTATAGGACTACCCGAAATGCCTTTTATAGGGATACCTTAGTAGCGCGAAGGCTTCTTTTTATTTAATACCCTCCTAACCGTCACGGATAAGTTCTTAAAGGCCTCCCTGCTTATCCCTGGCTATAGCACCTATACCGTAAAGGACTAGGCGTCTATACTCTTTTAAGCCCTTTAGATAAGTAACTAGGGTATCCCCCGCGCTATTATCTTAGACCGTGACCCTAAGTTCTTATTATACTTCTGGATAACTCTATGGAAGGTAGCCGGAACGAAGCTAAAGTTCTTAATAGCCTAGTATCCATAAGCCGATAGTATTTCCGAGAGGAAGAACTAAACCGTTAAGATTAGTATACGGATATACCTAGCGGATAACCTAAACGCCCTATAGCTGAAAGTAATTATACCTTTATAATTTAACCTAAATAATGCCTTTAACGAGACGCTCGGCTATATACTAAATAAAATATTATACGGCACTAAAATAAATAGTCCGCTTAACCTAATCGGTAACGTTAACTCTAAGTTTATTTATAAGATATTCTAAGAGGATACGAAACTATTATTATAATAGCCTAGGTATATATAAAGCGCCTATATAATAAGAAACGGCGTAATATCCGATTCTAGCCCGGCGACTATATATATATCCGCCTTAGCCGCGGATGCTCGCTCCTAGGTAAGGCTAGCTATAAGCTTAGTGCCTGACGGATAGGCCCCTTTAAGGTCCTTAAGTAAGTATCGCCGCTAGCCTACTGATTAAATCTGCCTAAGACTCTTAATATATACCCCGTTATTAGTATTACTTAACTCTAAATAGTTAGGTTCGCGGAGACACCTAAGACTAAAGGACCTATTAACGTATAAGACAGAGACCGAGAGTAATAGCGGGACCTATATAAGTATTATAAGATTAAAGCTATCCTAGATAAACGGATTACTTATAAAGGAAGAGGCAGGCTATATACTAAGTACCTAATTCGATAAAAGGACTAGCCGGACTAGTAGAATATCTGGATGCCGGTAGATATAATAGAAGCTCTGGATTTAGTAGAGGAATTCGAAGAACGTTAAAAAGCTTTGGAAGTGCTTTGTTTAGTATTAAAGGGAAAAAAAGAGGTTAAAAGACTAGAGCCTAGCGAGCTCTAAAGAACTAAAGGGACCTATTTAGCCTCGCGGCGGAGCTAGGCTAGAGTTAAAGGGGTATCCCCCTTACTAACAGAAACCCCTTTAGAAGGCACGACTAGTATAAAAAGAGTAACACTATCTGATCTTAAACAGGTAAGAACAGAAGCCCTACCGGCTATATAGCCTTAGCGTACACGTAAATCAGCACGGCTAGCTTAAAAATAAAAAGATTTCCTCGGCCGCCTATAGCTTCACTATTTTCCTCTATCCTTCACCTATAATTAAGCGATCACGGTTATAGCTTAACTATAGTATTCGTCCTACCGTCTATCCTCCTATATAAGCCCTATACCTATACTACCACGCGTCGAGCCATTAAGGCCTGTTCCTATTATCGTAGCCCTCTACCTAGTATTATTCCTAATATATTCTTTATAAGCGAACTCCCCTCACCACTATCACTATTAAAGTTAATGCCTCCTATTACTAATTTCTATATCATCGTATACCCCATAGACGTCCATAGATCCAAAGATTAACAACTCCGAGAGGAGTTTATACGTTAGTTCCGAAACGGCTGTGAGGGATCAGGGCTAACGTTTAAGGGATATTTCAGAGCTATTACTCTATTTAGCAACGAAATCTGCGTATCACTATCTAAGTATAGCTAGGCCTGTATTTAAGTAATAGTGTAACGACCACGAGAGTATCGTTAAGAGATACTATAAGAAGGCGTCGGATATAAGATACGATAATCCCTAGAATAGACGTCTGGATCGTATAGTTTTTATACCGGAAGAGCTTGCTAATAGGTGTATTATAGAGGCTAAAGCCAGAGAGATCGTGCTAGAATTCCCCTAGCCGTAATTCCTGCTAGATAACGCTAACACCACCGCTTACTGGCCCTAATATAAATAATCGTTTAAGTAATATCTTATAATAGCTTGATATAATACGCCCCGCGGCCCTAATAGCTAATTTCTGTATAGATCGGCCCGCCGGGCTGGTAGGATTGTAGTAATGGAAGGAGGCTTACCTATACGTGTAAGTAATATACTAATCGCCCACTAAAGCCTAACCTTACGCGGTACTAATCTGTTAGCCGTAATAATCAATAAGATTAATAAGACTAATAGTATTAGCCTCGTATTAGCCGATACTATCGATAAGCTAAGCGAAGGCAATATCGACCTGGATTCCTTTATCGTAGTAACTAAGGAATATCGCGAATATATCCAGCTATATACTATAGCTATTAAGAGCTGTATATAGACACTTAAGGAACGCTCTATACCCGCTATGGGTTTAGTAACGGATATACTAAGAAGCAGGATATTCCGACTATGCCAATTAGATATTCCGACTATAGTTCTGGTGGGTCCACTTTTCTAGCCAATTAAATTTTATATCCGAGACCACACACAGCTTAAAAGTTACGATCGCCAATTCAACCCATTAAGCTATCAAGATCATCGTCAATCAACTTCAATCAATAACGCGATTACGCTTCTCCTGCCTATTTTCCTTACCTTAGAATAATAACAACAATAAGGCGATATCTATCGCACAGGCTGGCCGAACACAGGCTCGGAACAGGTTATTCCGGGCCCGGAAGTGGATTGGACCTGCCGCAGGAAAAAGGGCAGGATTTTTACACCACGATCAGAGATTTCCACAGAGTCAATTAAATCAATAGATCGATCGCTTATTTTAGGTAATTAAGTTATACGCTATTTATAATAATTAAGAGTCTTATTTTCATGCTTAATAACTCATTAAAGCTATTTACGCTAAGCTGCCTATAGCTATAACCATAACCTTAAATACGACTATCTATACAAGCCACGAAGACTAGGAGATATAGTAACGCCTCTACGAAGTTAGGGCCTGTAGTAACGGAGTCTAGGACTTTCTAGGCCCTAACGATCCAGTCCCTAGGCTGTAGCAAGCTACACGTCCCGAATTTACCTCCTACGCCTCTATCACTAACGTTAACGGGTAACCTATTAATATCTCCGAGCTAACGGTTATAGGTAAGGCCGGCTATACCAAAGACTACCGCCGATGTAAAGAAGATCGTAAGGATAACGAGACCTATTAGAAGGGTATTAACGGTATACTTAAGTGGGTAGAAGAGTCTATTATAGCGAAGAGACGGAAGGCCCTAATAAAGGGCACGACCCCGGAAAAGATCTACGTAATAGTATAAGCTAACGCCGTACCCTATATCGCGACCCGTATAAAGGACTCCTAAAAAGAACTACGACCTTTATAAGAATAAGCCGCCTATAAACCTAAGGAAAGTGGCCGCCTAGCTAGACGACTAGTAGGACCGGCTTTAGGACTATTATAATATCAGGATATATAATAAACCCCGGGAGATTTAGATTACCGACTTCTTTAACGCTATACGACCTGCCCTAGGTAACTTAGTGGATATAAAGGAAGTAACGCTAGACCTTAAAATAGTACCGGCGATAACCCTTATCGCGGAAAGGAAGAAAGCGGCGGAATAGCTTAACGTCCTACCTACTCGAAGCTATGGAACTATAGCCTTCCCGGCTCTAAACCTTAAAGGTAACGATAATAACGGGCTATAACGGGCCGGGAGGGCTAACCGGACCGGAGCCTAGCGGGGCCGTAGTGCCTACCCTAACGGCAAGTTTTTTGATAAATTAGGCTACGAGTAGTAGGCTGTATGCGCGGAAGAGAGGAAAATCAAGCAAATAGCTATTGAATTCGTAGATCCGTAGGATTACTGCTTGTTTCATGAACGTGTAAAGAACTGACTTCTGGGATTTGTTCCTGGATCCAGGGCTGGTAAAAGACCCTGAAAGATTGAGTGGCGACTATTACGTTAACAGCCTACGCGACGGTTATCACGCCACGTTATCTGCTTAAGTAATAACCAAGATATCGTATTTACGATACCTAGTATATTTATATTATTATTATAATAATTATTAATTATTATAAGTATAATATTAACACCCCCCCGTAAGATAACTCTTATATAATAAGTGTAGCTTAGTTAGGTTATATTTATAGTTATATTATATTATAGCGTAGTAATCCTAGTCTATCTAAGACTAGAATATATAGAGGAAAAATTTAAAAAAAACCTCTTCTTTTTAATTCAAGGGAAAATTCAAAAACCCTTATTATTATTATAGTATATTATTTAAAGGAAAGTTCATAAAAACCTTTAATATCTAGGAAAACCCGAAGGTAAAAAACCTAGTTATTCCCCTTATAAAGAACTAAGAATACTAAGTATTAAAACCTAGTATTTTAATTCTTTAATATTATTATAAGGCGGCAAATCATACTCAGGCAACGTATCGTCCTTATGACCTAGGTTCATATAACCGCAAAGAGTATTATAAGTCTCTTTTGCTAAACCTTTAGTCATTATATCAGCTATATTAAATTTCGTATTTATATATACGATTTTTATTTTATTATTTTGTAGCTGTTGCCTGCAGTAGTGATACTGTCTGTCGATGTGCTTTACTCGTTTATGAAATTCAGGGTTTTCGGCGAGCTTCTTTGCACTCTCACTATCTATTAAGATAGTAGGAATCTCGAGAGTATTATTATTATTATTATTATTATTATTATTATTATTATTATTATTATTATTATTATTATTATTATTATTATTATTATTATTATTATTATTATTATTATTATTATTATTATTATTATTATTATTATTATTATTATTATTATTATTATTATTATTATTATTATTATTATTATTATTATTATTATTATTATTATTATTATTATTATTATTATTATTATTACTATTATTATTATTATTATTATTATTATTATTATTATTATTATTATTATTATTATTATTATTATTATTATTATTATTATTATTATTATTATTATTATTGCCTCTTATATTAGAATCTAGACCTAGATTCTATAGTATGTCTTTATATAGATTATAAAGATAGATTCCTTCTTTGGGAGCTTCTATAAGAGCTATATATTCGGCCTCTATTATTAATAAAGCAACGACTTTTTGTTTAGTTAAGGTCTAACTAACGGGGTTATTTACTCCCACGCAGTAAATATATCCTGAAGTCGAGGTTCTATCCTCGATTATATCTGAAAAGCTGGCATCAGAATAACCGTAAATACCAAGGTCTTCTTTATTACAATTATATAAAAGACCGATATTAGGATATGTATTTAAATAAGCCCAGATTCGATTTAACGCAGTAAAGTGGTCTTGCGAGGGATTACTTATATAGCGAGAACACTAGTTAACTGCGTAAGTTATATCTGGTCTTGAATGTAAGGCTAGATATAATAAAGCCCCGATTTCCTATTAGTATTTATTTATATTATTAGTTAACGCCTGTTTAGGATTTAGTACTAGGACCTTCTTGTGTATACAAGGGGTATCAACCCTTTTCAGACTTCGTTTATTATACCTTTTAAGTATCTTATTAGTATAAGGTAACTGACTTATAGAAAGAGTCTTATTATCTATATTTATATTTATTATATAACCTAGAAAGGTATTTATTTCACCTAAGTCTTTGAGTGTAATATCTTTAGATATTTCCTTCAAGAAATAATCCAAAGTGTCCTTAGACGGGCTTAGAGCCACTATATCGTTAACGTGGCATAAAAGAATAGCTTGTTCTTCTATTCTTTTAATTTTATTATATTTATAAAAGGTAAAAAGTCCGTTATTATATTCAGAGACCTGGCAACCTAGTTTAGTTAATATCTTAACCAGGTAATTATACCAGAGTCTGGGACTTTGTTTCAACCCGTATAAAGCTTTATTAAGCTTGCAGAGTGTTATATAATTATTATTTTTATTTTTATTATTTTCTGAGCTGTCTTCTTTCTCGAAGCCTGTAGGTTGTATAGCGTATATCAGGGTATCTATATTAGTATGAACGAACGCGTTTTTGACGTCGAACTGCCTGAATTTCTAGCCGCGTGATACGCCTAGTATTAAAGCTAGTTTGTAGCTTTCTGGCCGGCAGGTAGTTAAAAAGGTTTCTAGATAATTAAGACCTAGAACCTGATTAAACCCCTGAATAACCCACCGAGCCTTATACTAAATAGCTTCGCTAGAGCTATTATATTTAATTCTGAAGACCCAAAGACCTCCTAGTACGTGGTAGTTTTCTTTTATTTTATTATAATTATTAGGCGTATTCTTATATTTATTAAGTCCCAGGTCTTTCTCTTTTCGAGTTCTAATATTTCTGCTACTATCGCGTCTATCCATTTATCTTTATCTGGGCAGTTTATAGCCTGTTTATAAGTAGCTGGTTCGTTAATCGAATTTATAGTTAAAAGAAATAGGGAATTTTCTTAAAACTATAGGTTTCTAAGTATTATATCTTTTATATGATATAGTAAGTGCGTACTATTATTATAGGATATTAAATCTTTATAGCCCGGTTTTGATGGTTCTAAAGGTATTTAGACTTCTAGCCTGGTACTTTGGCTACTATTATTATTATTAGCCGGGCTGTGGTTGATATTATTATTATTATTATTATCAACAGCTGGAACTTCATAGCCCGCTGCCCGTAGACGAAGACTCTTACGTCTGTTATTATTATTCTCTTCTTCAGGTTAACTAGACTTAATAGAACGTTTCGAAACGCGCGAAGGAATATTTTATGAAAATTAACCGGTATTTTCACTAAAAGTGATTCCTTTATTATACTCAACGGGTTAATAAGGCCCGGGGTTAGAAACCTGGTTATTATATGCCTGAGTATTAATATAAGGAGGGAGGCTATTATTGTTTTTAGGCGTATAGTTATTATTATAGTTATCTAAAATAGAGTGAAGAAACTGATTTTCTAAGACATAAACGTCTCGAAACCAACCAGTCTTTCTAGTTACTAGGTTATAAACCTTATAGTTATAGTTATTAAAACCTATTAAAGCACCTTAAAGTGCTCTTATATCTAGTTTCTTTATATTCGGGTCGTTGTTTTTATAATAAATAATAGAACCCCAAACCCGTATATTATTAATATTAGGTTTCTGACCTTATAAAAGCTTAAAGGGACTCTTATATTCAAGAGCTGAATTAGGTGATCTGTTATATATATAAACAGCTAAAAGAACAGCTTTAACCCAAAGGTATCGAGGCAGCCCTGAGTGGAAAAGAAGAGCTCGAACCTTTTTTATTATAGTTCTTATAACTCGTTTAACAGAGCCTTAAGCTTTATAAGTGTATAGTGGCTTTATATTATGCTTTACACCTATAAAGAGGCGTTAAAAAGAGGCGTTATTAAATTCTTTTCTACCGTTAGTATCTACTTCTTTAATAAAGAAGTGCTATTTATTATTATTATTATTATTTTCTACCTAAGCTTTCCACTCTTCTATAGCTATAACTACCGTCGTTTCAGACTTATCTAAGAGCAGTTATGCCTATAGGAACCGGGTGGAACGGTCTAGTATAAATAAAATCTAACGCTTTTTATTATAAGAAAGAGGTTCGATCGGTCTATAAAGATCCATATAAACCTTTTCTAAATAGGAAAAGTCTTTATATTTATTAACTGAATCTTTATTCGCAAATATAATAGACTTACTCTTCTTATAGACATTATAGCTCTGTATTTTAGTTAACTCTTTATTGGTTATATTCTAATCTTTTTAAAGAGTATTAGTATAAAGACGTTTTAAGGCAACAGGGTTAATATAACCCATCCTGTTATGCCACAGCGTTATGTTTTCAGTTATAGAGGTAGTCCTTCGATGGTTATTACGGTCTCTTTGTTTATAAAGCTCTTCTTAAGGTTAAAGAGGTTAAAGAGGTTAAGGTTTCTTTGTTATATTATTTCTTTGTTAAGGTTTAACTAACCCCTTTGTTATATTTCTTTGTTTATTTAGTCTCTTTAAAGCCTGTTGTTTGAACCTCTGAAACCTCTTTATCCTAGTTGAGTCTTGAGACTGTTCTTTAGGTAAAATACCTCTTTATAACAGTTTCTTTATGTTTTTTCTAGTATTTATTGTATTTATTTTCTGAGACCTAACCCCCCCGTATAATAGTGCCGGTGCTATAGCCTAGTATAGCCCGTTATAAAGTAGAGCCGTTATATAAAGAAAGAGGGGCTCTTTATTATTAAATAATAAGATCTTTTTGTTTCTGGTAAGACCGCGAGCTTTACTATTAAGACGAGAGAGACTAATAATATTCGTGCCTATTTCCGGTATATAAAGGCACTCATTTAAAAGCAGAAGCTTTCTAGTATCCCTGAATTTTATAACGCAGTCTCCTTCACCTTATATCTTTATTTCCTTTGCCTGACCCTAACGAATAGTTCTCTCTTTGGAATTATAAGTAGAAAAGAGTCTTTTATTTATAATAATATACGCTATAGCCCCGCTGTCTACATAGAAATTCAGATCTAATTTAATACTGTTTTCTGCTTATATTTTATAAATCTTTTCCACTAACTAATCTATATTAAGGTTAGTATTATTTGTATCTTTATTCTTGGAAGAGATAATAAATACCTGATCTATATTTATTAAATCCTGTGTAAAAGGATTAGGACGGTCTGGAAGAGGAAACGGAGGAGGGAGGACGTCTTTAAAAATAACGCCGGCCTCTTCGTTTTTATTATCGTCTTCCTGTTCTTTTTCCTTTTCTTTTTCCTATAACTGATCTTACGGTTAATCCTGCTGCTGATTCTGTTAATCTATAATTATATTAACCGTAGCAGACTCGTCGTTTTCCTCCTCTAAAGACGTATCTAAGGCGTGTTGTTCCTTAGCCTTTAGTACGAGGTTTATTATACGCTTCTCTCTTCGAGAGAGACTCGTCTTTCCTCCTTTCTTTTCCTTATCCTTTCGAGAGGACTAGGATTTATTTACCCTATTCTAGGTATTTTTCCTTAATCCTGAATTATCCTTTATTACCTAGTTCTTAGGTGCTTTTTTAAGATAGAGAAAGTAGTAGTTAGTCGGCGTATAGCCAGGCTTCTTATAGTTCTTATAGAATAAACCCTTAGTCTTCTTCCAGGGTTTATTTGTATTTTTCTGTGATTTTAAACCTTATATAAGGAGGGTATTCGACGGCTAATCGACCTTTCTTAAAGCATCTATTAATTCCGCTATTAATTTATCCAGTGTATAACTAGTGATATCGTGACGGAGAGCTTAAGTTATTGACCCTATTATAGATTCGTACCTTTTGTCGAGACTATTAAGAATCCAGGTAAAGATTACCTTATTAGAAAAGGATATACCTCTTTGATTTAAGGTGAGCAGTCTCTCTTATATTTTATATAAATATACTTCGAGATTAGGGAATTCTGAAGGCGAGAGGTTGAAAAAAGAAGTCGGGACGATATAATCGGCCTGGAATCCCTTTGCTTTATATAAATCCTTTAGTTTATCCTATACTTTTAAAGCTTTGTTTATTCCTTAAACCTGGGTTAAGGGACCGTCTAAAAGAGCAGAGAGTATATCTCTAGCTGCCTTTAGAGACTCCTCCTTCTGTTTTATAGAAGGATTTACTAGAAGGGGCTTTATAACGTCTTTAATATATTTTCCTTTACGAGCGAAGTGAGCGTGTATTCCTATAGTCCAGTTTTAATAGTCTATGCTGCCCTGGAGCTACCGGACGGAAATTTCTTTGCCAGCCTCTTATTAAGTCATTTTTAAGTAGCAGAACGATATTTTTTATTATTTATTTAGGTTAGAATTAACTAAGTTATTTAACGATTTGGTTTTATTATTTTTATTCGTTTTCCTTTATTCCTTTTTCTTTATTGCGTTATCGATAAAGGATAGAAAGAAAGAATATCGAGCTAAAGGTCTGATTCTGATTGGCCTAGCTTCGAAAAGTGGGTCTAAGAGTGGGTCTAAACGGTAAAGCTATTTATAGATCTCGCGGCACGAAGAAAAGCGATGCTCGTACAAAGCGAATAATAGGATTTCCATGGGCGGACTTTTTACTAAAAGCTTATATACCACGTTACGATATCCTGTTATTACAGGCAGCGCGGTAGGTCAAGTGGCTTAATTAATATAGCTATTGTTCGTGGAGCTGTAATAATCATAAAAGCAGCTACGTTTAATCCACGTATTCGTTATCCTTCTTCTTTTTTAAGAAGTCCCTTTATAAATAAAGGAGCAGTATATCCGATCATAACAAAGAGTCTTATTCTGATCGTGTGGTTCTTCCGGAACAGGAATAAAGAGCTGGCCTCTTAGCGACCGTATTAGTAAGAATAAAGAGCTTTAAACCGTGGTATCGGAACAAACGGTTCGAATCGATTAGCTGTCTTCGGGAGATAAAGGGATTTTGTACGGTCAGAGACAAGGATCTACGACCGGGGGAGGATAAAGGGATAGCCTGAAAAGGCAGGAGTCTTTTTGGTATTTCGAGTAAAATAAAGGGTGAGGATAATCCGACTAGGGCAATCGGATATTCCGACTAGGGTCCTATGTTGACAGCCGGTGACACCCGCCCGCTCGCACCGCCTATACCTAGATACTTCCATATATAATTCAATTAATCGTCGCGACGATACGCTTAATTGATCGTAGTGACGATACCGACGATACGCTCGATTAATCGTAGTGACGATACCGACGATACGCTTAATTAATCGTAGCGACGATACCGACGATCAGGGTTGGGAATTAGTTTAGTTTAGTTTAGTATAGGGTAATACTAATACTAACTAGTATAGTATAGGGTGATACTAAAACTAACCTAGTTTAGTATAGGGTGGTACTAATACTATACTAAAATATCTTAGTATACTGATACTAATACTAAAATACTAAACTAATTATAAATAAAAATCAATATATTTAAACTATATATATTATAGTATATATAGTTTTGTATATAGTATATATATATTTACTCCTCGTTATCCTCGATATCTTCCTCCTTATATAATAGTTCTAATTCTTTTAAATCTTTAATTTTCCAGTTTTGAAGTAATATAATCTCTTTAACCGTATTAGGATAAAGATTAATACGGTTTTTAGAGATAATATTACTAGTAACTGAGAAAATCCGTTCGATAGAAGCTGAAGTAGCCGGTATAGCTAGATATCGACGAGCTAAAATTGATAAAATCGGGTATTTAAAGGCGTTATTCTTCTAAAATAGTAAAGGATCAATCTAATATAAGTTAGTAGATATTATATACGTTATTAAAAAGGGTATATTATAACTTACATTCTGTGGTAGAGGCGGCTCTTGAAAATGGATAATATACTCAGGTAAGATAGTATTATCCTGAATATAAAAGTCGTTATCAGAATCAGAGTTATAAGATCTTTCTAACGAAGTATCTTCGTGAATTAAGATCTTAGACTTATTTTTAACTCTAATAAGCGTTAGTAAATTATATCTTTAGTATATTATAATAATAATAATAATAATAATAATAATAATAATAATAATAATAATAATAATAATAATAATAATATACTTACTTATTATATTCTTGTATTAGTAGTTCTTTTACTTCTTGTTCGATATCTGAAAAGAAGTATAGTAGTCGATTAGGCTGAAAATGATATAGCTTTAAACGTGGATCGAGGATAATACTAAGTATATATACTATATACTTAGTACTATCATTATAGTCGAGTTTTCGAGGAAAGTATTTATCTAATTTAGCTATACCAGTAGCTAAAGCAGTTATAAAGGTCGAATAGTAATCATTCTACGTTATAATTAGTATATATAATATTTAAAATATAATAGAGAATTACTTACTAGGGCTGGGTTTATATCCCGAAAGCGTTAATACTTAGTAATTAGTGCCTCGAGCTTATTATATATCGAATAAATATATAAAAGCCCTTTGTTAATATTTATATAAAACTCGCTTTGTAAGCGAATTATTGGCTTTAAAAAGATAGTAAATATATCTTTTAATTCGTTTAAAGCCGTCTATTCCGGATCAGTAATAAAGAGCTTTTTAAACTCTTTATTACTTGTATTCCGAAAGATATATAAAAGAACTTCTCTAAGTTTAATAGTAGTTAATATTATATAGTAGGTAGTGAAGAAAGGCGAAGCCGTCACTATACAGAACGGCTCAGGTAGTATAATCTCGGACAAGTCTTCGATAACAGGAGTGCTTAAGACCACGAAGTGTATATAACCAAAATAACATATATAATAAGGAGACCTTTAAAAGAAGTTCCTAGAGGTGTGTGCTACTCTGATCAGGGCAACGTAGCTTAAATAAAGTGAATATAATAAATATAGTAAAACTTAGGGTTAAAAGGATAATAATTATATAGGATAATAAGCATCCTCTGTGTCTAGGTGGCGTCGCCACGTATATATAATATATAAGATAAATAAAAAAGCGCGCGTCTTATAACGTTATATAACGTCCTAACGATATAGCACTAGGTCTCCGATCCACCCCTCTATTATCGGCCCTAGTTATCTTACTCACGTCCTCGTGGCTATAATAACTCTAAATATAATTAGGTTACCCTAATTAAGCTAAGTATAATCTAGTAAAACCATCCTAAAACTCACTTACGCTTACGGAGAGTCCGTCCACTAACTATATAATCCTCCTTCTTGGTATATACTCGCTTTATAGTAGCCGTAACTATATCCTCGTCCTACTTAATCCTAGCGTTATACCGTAACTATCCTTCCTAGGGAATCGCGCGTAAAGGCGGTATATATAAGGAACTATTAATAGCGGTATCGTAAAGTATCGCCTAGTAAACACTATTATATAAATAAACCTAATTATCTTAAGAGAATAAGCTGGGTCTAATCGGACTAATATAAGAGTCCGTAAAGTAAGGATTATATAGTCTATAGAATAGATAACTATAAGATATCTCGACGCCCTTATCCTGCTCCTCTATATCCTTAACCTATTTACCTTAGATATTAATCTTCCTAGGCTATACTAAGACCTTCTTTAGCGATATCTAAATAATCTCGTAGCTATTCAGGTTAATACTAGTAAACTTAGAAGATTTAAAGGACTTAGGAGTCTTTTTAGGACTCTTCGTGACCTTAGCGATCTTCTTAGGCGTGCTCGGTGCCAAGGGCTTTTTAGAGATAGCCTTAGGTGTCTTAGGACGCACCGGGATACTAGTATCTTTCTTAGGCGTGCTCCTAATTAGCGCCTAAGTCTTTTTCTTAACCTAATTAGAGGAACCAGGGGTAGCAGACTTAGACTTAATAACAGGTTTATTAATAGGGGTGAAACCTATACTCTTAGGAGGAGGCGGTAGAGGGGACTAAAGGACTACCAGGACTATTAGTATCTTTTAATAGCCGAAACTAAGAATTACTCTAATATAGGATAGCTATTCTTCTTTAATATAATAAGCATAAGCTACACCGTTATTTAAGTAGCAGTATCCTTATACGAACCAGTAAATCTTCGAGCTTTAAGGGAATAAGTAGCCCTCCTAGATAATAGCTCGTATCCACTTAATAATAAAGAGGCCGTATAAGTAATTATCCGTTTAATAGGGACCGGGAATAATATAGAAACGGCGAGTAAGACTAAAGACGGCCTTATTAGGTATATTAATACTACGCAGCTAACCCATAGCGTACTTAAATAACCGTAAAAGACGGTCCTTAGTATTACTAGTATTCTAAATACTATTATACCTATATATACACTATATCTCTTAATCTATAATCAGACTAATAAAGTGATTCTTAAAGTAATAAATAATAGGGATAAAGCGACTTCTCTTAATACGGTTAATTTCTTTAAGCGGCTAAGGAGAGTAGACTACCGCGCGGCTATTTAGCTCCTAGTAAGGTATAACACTAATCCAGGCTATAGGACGGGTATCCCCTTATCTACGCTTAAACATAGCGCGTATTATATCTTCTAGACTACCCCGCTCTAACTATCTCTTATTTATTAGGTTATAATATATCCTAAAAGACGACTATACTACCGGATAAGTATCCCGTGGTCTCTTAGCGAATATACTTACTATAGGAATATAAGGCAGTATTATATTAACTATAATAGCGTCGAGCTCGCTATCCACGGCGTTCTTAAGGAGGCGTTAGACTACACGTATATTATCCTTAGGCTATTAGGGAAAACCTATAAAGGGGGCGGCGTTATCGGGGACATTAAATAAACGATACGGCAGGCCTTATATAGGAAACACCTATCGGCTATTATTAGGGTTATTAATATAACGGGGGCGTATAGTCTTATTAATAGTAACGCGGGTAGCGGGAACGATATTAGCGGTAAGGATAGGACCGGCGGGAGCCGGCTCCTAGTAATTAGTAAGGGATATAGATATTCTTAATGCCTCTATTAGCCTAATCACAGTAATATATAGGCGGGGGAATACAGGAAAAATATATAAGGGCAGCGGGGGTAATAAATAGCGAAGAAATAGATAGGGGGTAAGTTAGAAATAAACTTAATAATATAGGAAAAGAGAAGAAGAGAGGGAAAACGGGTTAACTGGAGCTAGTAATAGGGGATATATATCCTCTATTAACGTCTAATATTTCTAGGCAATGCCTCCCTTATAAGACTAGCTTTAACCGGAGTTCCTATTACGGCTATTAGTTAAATAGGGTCGTGATTATCAAAGAAAGGGCAATCCTGATACTATTTATAGTTTTTAGATAAAGGTAACTTAGTGAATTAGGCGTGGGATCTAAATACGGAAGTCGGCTTACCGTGTAACCGATTTAATTAGACGAAAAGATTAGATAGTACCTTTTTTATTATACCTACAGTCACGACTATATAATAAAGCGACGTAAGGAAGGTAATCGTGAATCACGCTTAAAGCCTAATCTTTTTTAGTAACTTAAAATAGGCTATTTATTTAACTACGCCTCCTTAAGTCACTAAAACTATAAACCGCTAGGCCACGTTACCTATCGTCGAGGGATATAAGGCGGAGGGCTGCCGGCCAGAGGCGTATCTTTCGGGCTCTACGTCTTTATATCATCGTACGATTCGATATCGTGTTTCCCACAAGCTTCTTTTCAATAACAGCAACAAGATTATCGATATGTCTGCTAAAGCTCTGATCACGGGGCTTAATAACCTTAGCTCTTATAAGCGTAAGAAAGCCGTGGCTTATTAAGAGTTAGTTCGTCCTATACCGTGTTTCTAGTCTAAGACACGACTTATCGTAGGTACGGTTAATAAGTATAATATTTTTATAACGGTCTAAGATATAATAGTAAGTTCTTTTTACGCTTTTTATCGTGTTACCCTAATTAGGGTAAGCTAATATTATAGATATAGGTAAACTCGTATTTTATTTAGTACGAAATAGCTAATAAAGGTAGTATATCGTATATTAAGCTAGACTTTATAGGCTAGGTTATCTAGGGCGACTCTAAGGCTATTATCGTAGGCCGGGTATAGGATAGCCTACTAAATCTTACTAATAAAGACGTGGAATAGGAGCTATTTAAGAAGGTAAGGTCTAGTAATAGTTCGTCTCTATTTCGCCGCTATATATTCGTGGCTAAGGACCTCGCTAGGCTATAAAGGGAGTATATTATAAAGACGGTGACCCGGGCTTATACGGTCAGAGCTCTAATTATCCAGGGGTTCGGGGTTATTAATAAGGTGCCGTGCTAATACTATAAGGAACGGTGGTCGGCTATAAGTAATCGGGTTAATAACAAAATCACTTATCCTTTCTTCGAGTACGTGTCGCTTTAATATAATAATCGATTTCCGGACTACGCTAACTGCTATTTTCACGAGATAGCTTACACGTATCGTAATATTAAGCTCCGAAAGCAGTTCTATTAGTCTAATTAGGAGGTCTTATAGCTAGAGAGTAACTATATAGGTATTAGTCACGCTAATCTATATACTAAAGACTTATTAGTGCTGCTATAGTCCGTATACGATAATAAGATACGTCCACGGCTATCGCCTCGATATAGCGTCTTTATAGTAAGCACTATTACTCTATACCGTAAAAGTGCTTAGTAGATACGCGATGTTTATAGAGGAAGGGGTCTTAAACCATAGGACTATATAATAGTATAGGTCCCTATATTAGCGTATAAATATAAGGACGATCTTAAGAAGTTCTATCACACTATTTAGAATAACCCGATAAAGAGGGATTAAGAAAAGACGGTGGAGTAGTATTATATTCCCTTTATCTTTAGGGCTTAGGTTTAGCGGTATAAGTCGGAAGTATACGGCCCTAATAATAGTGACTATAAAAGTAAGCCGGAGTAAGATATAGATAGGTGATTCGGGTAGTGATTACTATAATCAGGGTAACCTTAGTATAATTAGGATATTTTATTTCGGTACGGGGCGTAAACAGGTAAAGGAAAGATAAATAAATAATAAATATATGTAGTGGATATATCTTTACGGTGTCCACTTAGTTAGTGCGTATAAATAGAAAATAGTGATAGTAAAATATAAATAAAAAGAACTAATAAATAAAATAATAAGTGGAAGGGCGTGGAATAGGGTGATTAGGGTAATAAAGGGTAAATAGGAGAGAAATAGGAAAAAGAGCGAGTTAAGGAGTCCTAAAAGTAGTGTTTTTATTTTAGGGGGGGTAATAGTTAGTTTTCGACGATAAGTAGATAGCGGTGCCTTATATATCCTCGGCCCTAATACTATATATAAGACTCCTATTAAGTATAGTATTACCACGATTAGGTTAACTAGGTAGGAAGTAATAGTAAGGAATAAAGTATAAGGTTCCTATATAGTCCTTATACTTACTTAGGTTAAAGTCAGGATCTCTAGGGATATAGACTTCGACTCTTCCCGACTATATCGCTTTCCGGAGCTCCGCTTTTAACCTCTTATAATACTCGCCTAGTATATCCCGAAATCTCGCTAACCGTCGTAGGAGTGCGTTAACGGTCTAATTAGGGGAACCAGCGTTATCTTAACGCTTATTATCCTTAGCCCTAGTATCTTTATTAGTGGATTCACCTAAGAGGAGGGGTGCTTTAACTAGCTCTTTATTGATAGGGACGCCGCGGGCAGGGTACGTAATTATTAGTTCTTTAGCGTAATCCCTTTCTAGTATCGTTTAGTCCTCCGGTTCCTAGTATTTATCTTTATCCTAGATAAATTTCTTAAGGCGGTTAGCGGTAAAAGTAACGCCCTAGAGCTCTTCCCCTAATAAAGTCGATAACCTAAAGGTCTTATTATCCTAATTAGACGATATAATACGAAATAGGCTATTCTAGCGGTAGTCTAGCTTCTTATCGCGGCTTATATCGATAGCTAGCTTAGTGTTATATATAAGGATAAGGTCGCCGACTCGGAGTCTTTACTTACGCAGGGTCCTAACTCTTAAACGGTTAATAGAGTCCGTTTTCTGCTACCGTTACTTATTAACTATATCGGTAGTAGTCCTCCGGTTAGCTTTTAACTAGGCGAAGGCCCTTAGGCGTAGTAATATCTCTTCCTTAGGGGTCTTAACGCGGCCCTAGTTAAGCATTCTCTAAGTAAGGCAGGTCGTCTTTATAGGCGTAATAGCCTTATAGCTATAAAGGAGGTAAAAGGGGGTCCTCCTAGTAGATACTCGGATAGTCGTGCGGTCCGCGAAAAGGACTATAGGCAGGATCTTATATAACGTACCGCGGTAAATCTTCTACTAGATAGCTAGCGTATAGGCGATAGGCTTATATCCTACCTTATTTAGACTATTAGCGCGGGGGTAGTAGGTAAAGATAACCTTCCGCTTTATTAGGTACGCCCGATTTAGTTTAATTATACTACCCTTATTCTTAGGACCTCCGTCCACGATAATATACTAGTATAGCCCGTGCCGGCAGATAACGTCTTCCTATAAGAATATCGCGACGGCTTATAATATACTCTTCCGTAATAAACGGGCTTTAACCTATCCCGTGAATATATATTAAGCTTTTACTAAGTAATACCTATTAAGATACTAGATATTAAGACTTACTTATATAAAGGGGAGGGTTTATTAAGGTAGTTAAGTGGCGATTAGGGGATCCTTGTATACTTTGCCTTAGCGGCTTTAATACTCGGCGTATACTTCGATAACCTTTTTAGTCTGCTTATAGATCCCGTCCTAAGTATATAAGGGGGTAAGCTTTTAGTACGTCCTATCCCTTATATAATAGCCTGACTCGTTATAGGCCCTTCTAATCAGGGTAACCTAAGTCTTTTTATTGTTAATCCACCTCTTAGGAGTCGAATCTTTCTTAGTGACTCTTATCTATAGTAGACTATCCTTCACGAAAACACGGGTCGACCGATCTCGGACACGGCGGGCATTATAAGGGTCTATTCTAGAGGGTATCCGCAGGCTTATTAAATATAAGGCCACTTATTAAAAGAACTAGCTTTAGGTAATATCTAGGTCTAAAATATCTTTAGTTAGGGTAGGGTTATTAAACCTTTTATCCGTATTTATAAGGAAGATTCGGCTATTAATAAAGTTATTAATATCTCCCTTTATAGCGTTATTAGCCTAATTAGATAGAGTGGCAGGTATCCTCGAAAGTCTATTAGCTATAGTATTCTTAGTCCCCTTAATATACTTAACCTCGAAGTCGAAGAGTCGGATCCAGGTAATCCACTAAGTAATAAGTACGCCGGGCAGGTCCGTGGCAGAACCACTAAGCTAGGATACTAAGGCTTAAGCATCTGTTTCTAGTATAAAGCGGACTCTATAAAGATAGTTACGAAGTCGGCGAAGCACCTTTAATACTCCCCTTAGCTCTAGCTTACCGGTATCGTAGACCTTCTTTACCGGGTTTTATTTACCGCTTTTATACCGGGTAATAACTCTCTTCCTATCGATATACTAGCCTAAGATCCCGCCCTAGCCCTCGATATATATATTAATAATTATATAGATAATACCGGCCCCTTTACCGTACTTAATAGTAATTAGAACTAGTATAAAGGTTAGGGTAACCTTAAGAGTATCTATAGCATACTACTAAGGCTCGCTCTATAAGAAAATAGAACTCTTTTTTAGTAGGTCTATTAACGGCCCCGCGATAATAGCGAAGCGGTAGATCTAGATACGGTAAAAGGTGGTAAGACTAAGAAAAGAACGGACTTCGGAAATAGTCCGGTACTTCTACTATTTAGTTAACTTAGCCACCTTAGCCTGCTTAGGGGAACGACTATCGGTTCCGTATATATAGCCTACGATAATAGCCGCTTTCTAATACTATTAGCTTTTAGCGCTAGCCATAGTGCCTTTAGCGAGCTCTATATTAAGAAGGACTTTATCGATATTACTAATATACTCGGCTATATAGCAGCGAATTCTAGGCCTAATCAGGGCATCGTTATAAATAGTAATCGGCCCTTTAACCGTGATATTATTAATAAAGGGTCGATAATACTAGGGAATAAGGTCGTATAGGATACGGGTTATAGTATATATAAATTAGGCTACTAAGTTAGTCGCCCCTTATAGAAGGGTGTATATCCTAAAAAGTCCTAAAACCGTGGCGAAGGTTATTAAGTCCCTTAATTCCTTATCGAGGGTAACCTAGTTATAGCCGGAGAAGAAATCCAGAAGGGAAACTATCTTATATATACCAAAGTCCTCGGAAAACTCGTCGGCCCTAGGCGGGATAAAGGCATCGTGTAGGGTAATAGCGTTAATCTTAGTAGCAGAGTTAATAAGGCGTATATTACTATCTTTCTTCTTTATAAGGAACCAGGGGTTATAGTAGGCCGCGTGGCTTTCCTTAATAACCCCCTTATCCTTCCTATCCTTAATTATCTTAACGATAATAGACTCTAAGGCTCTTAGGATAGGGATCCCTTTTACCTACTATACCTTATACGGAACCACCTTAATCTTTTACGGCGGGGCGACTCTAGGGTTAAGCCTCCCGTATTCCTGCTAATCCTATATAAAGGTAGCTTCGCGGTTTAGGAGGGTCTTCGTTAAGAGCTCCTTTTCTATAAGTAGTAGATAGCCGGTAGAGTCTAAGATATCTTTAAGTCGCTCTTCCGTAAGTCTTAAGTAAGGGGTAATCTTAGAGAACTTTAGGGTAATCAGGCTAATAAAACGGTCGTCTTCCTATTCCTATATATCCTCGGGGATTTCCGCTAAGATCTTCTGCTTCTAGAGGGGGTCGCCTTTAGGGACGGAACTATCGGATAGCGTATCGTTAATAGGGTGAATCTTAAGGGCTTTCGGCTTATATATAGTATAGATAGCCTAATTAGGCCCGTGGTATGCCTCTTTAATTAGGTCCTAGTGCTTTTTCCTTTTTATAGTCTATAGCTTCTTTATAGCCACTATAGCGGCGCTAGTAATACGCGCGTCTTCGGCCCTTAGAGCCAATAACGCTAACGACTAATAAGACTTCCACGCTTCCGACTTAAAATTAGTATAAATAATTTAGTATAAATTAGGCTAATTAGGGTAACTATAATAAGGACTTATAGAAAAATATAGTAGTAGAGGAAGAAAACGGTATTTACGGTATTATTAGGCTTCCTTATCGTATTTCCTATACCCTTAGCCTTAATTCCGTGGTATCGCCCTTAAGGCTATATATACCCTTAGTAAAAGTGGCTTAATCTCCTTAGAGAACACGAAGGCTATTAGAGACGCTATATCGGCGTCCCTAATCGTGTATTAAATCTTATCGCCCTCCTTTAGAACGTCTAAAGGGTAATAGTTAGCCTTTTCCTTAACGGATAGCGAGGCAGCGGCCTTAGGCTAATAGGTAGGGTCGCTATCCTAAAGCTAATAGTAATTAGCCTAATTAGACTAATCCTTACCGATCCAACACCTCTTATTAGCCTTATAGTTTAGCTAGCTCTAGTTCCTTAGTATCTCCTTAATCTACTCGCGATAGGTAATAGGTATAAGAATACGGGCGTTACCGAGTATAAAGTCGGTATTAATCTAACTATCCCGGAAAGAAAAGGACGCTCTAGTCTCCTGGATCCATGGTATACTAAGTAGTATATCGGGCCCTAGACCGGGGAGAACTTAGAAGTTAAAAACGCTACTCTACTCGCTAACCTATAAACGCTCCTTAAGGTATCTAGTATACGGTTACCCCTCCTAGTTATTAACACCCTTAATTCGGATCTTAGTCTAGCTAATACGATATTCTAAACTAAAGCGTTTTACGGTATCTATAAAGATAGTATTAAAGGTAGCCCCTATATCGATAATAGCCTTAATAAAAACATTAGGGTTATATATTAGGGTACCCTTATAAGTAAGCCTATACTTTAAGACTATATATCGGGTAATAACTAGAGGGTTATCGGTCTTAGGGACGGCCTCCCTTTTAACGATAATAAGGGTATTCGAGTTAGCGTTATTAGGTCGGGTAAATAAAACGGTATACCCCTTAGATAAAGGCGGGGGAGGAGGTATACTAAGGGGACCTCGTTTATTAAGGAAGAAGGCTTTATTAGCGGTTAGGCGAATAATCTTATACTAAGGCTAACCAGTCTTAGCAGCGCGTATTCTCTTATTATTTCTTAGCCTCGTATCTAGGTCGCTAATAAGGTGATACTATAAGGGAACTTTAATCCGGAGATCCCTAATTTACCTATCCAGGTCTTTTTATACTTATTCTAGGTTATAAGGGTTATCCGCGGAGGCACTAGCCTTACCTTTACCTTTATCGACGGCCTTAGGTTATTACTAGTCAGGCTATATCGGCGCTTCCTTTATCTCCACTTCTTCGTTAATAACCTTAGCTATAATCAGGGTCGGTACCCGGTAGCTAGGACCAGGGTTTAACTTTTATAGGCGTTATTTAATAACCTAATTAGGGAAACGGATAACCTTAGGAGTGGGTTTAACGATCCTCCTACTCCTAGTCGTATATAAAGGCTATACGGGGGGCTACTCTTTCCGAGTATCCTTTAACACGGTATAAATATCCGCCTACTAATAATCGGATATAATAAACACGAAATTAACGCTAATACTTACTACAGGAGCCTTAGCCTTCGCTTCTTCCTCCTTTAGCCTAGTATAATATTCTAATATCACTCTTATAACGTCTTCTATCTTAATAAGGAGGCTTCCGGAGTTAATACTAATATAGTAGGCTTTAGCTAGGTCTTTATACTTCCCTTAAAGGCGCGTGCTAAGCTAGTAAAGGACGGACCGCCGGTACGGCTAGTCTTACTATTTAAGGTATATATCCTAGGGGCAGGGCTACTACTTATTATTCTAGTCTAAGGTAAGGTAGTCGGGGTAGCGGAACCTAACCAGGTACTAAGTCTTATCTAGCTATAGTACCGCGTATTACTTATAGCGGTAACGCTCCTATCTATAATAAAAGCAATAAGGGGGTTAGTTATTAATAGGGTGGTATTATAACAGACCGCCGGAATAGGGGTAGGAATTCCTATTCCTATACCGCGGTAGCCCTCGCCTATACTATATATTATCCTTATATATACCGATATTAGTCTAATTAGGGGTAATATAATAAGCTATCGGAGCGGCGTCCTGCCTCTCCGAAGTGGACTACTTTAGGGCGGTATAGAACAGGGTCTTTAGGTAGGGGTCGGTAGCCAGGATCGCGTTAACCTTATTAGCTCCTACTCGGCGCGAGAGGGCTATAACTTAGGGGACCGCGTTCCTAATAACGCCCGCACCGTCATAGACTATAAAGATAGCGCACTTCTCTAAAAGCTCCGTTAACTTATCCATATCGCTCCTTATCTATATAGCCGGTTTAGGCACCACTATAGGCCTCTATAAGATAGTCGGCGTATATATTATCGGGTTAGCCTAATTAGGCTAAGGCGTAACGGCTAGTATCGGTTTAGTAGTTAGCGTAGGGGTAGGAATATCTATAATACTCGCCACTTCGTTAATAGGCCGCCCGTCGGCTGCCTAGACGTCTTCTGCCTACTCTTTTAATATATCCGATAAATCGTAATACCTATATAGTCGGTCCTTTAGGTTAACGAACTTATACTTTATCCGGTTAGTAAGCTATATATTAATATCTTTATATAAGATAGCGAGGAAGATATCGTAAAGCTTATAGTCTTTAATAAAGGTGCCGCTGACCTTATCTACTCTTAACTTCGAAACCGTAACGCTTATTAATAGCTGCTTAACCTATTAGACGGTCTTAACCTTTTTATGCTTATAAGTAAATCGTAACTAGCGCACTTAGTCGGATAGGTTAAGCTATTAGTCGGGATCCAGGTAAGAGTATTCGTTAATAAGCCGCTACTTTAAGTGCTTCTATTAGCCACCGGATACTTCGATTAGTCGTATAATCTTATTAACCGCAGGACGGATACTAGGCTCCGTGAATAGGCTAATATAGGAGATCTTATCGGCCTCGCTAAGGCGGTTAAGCTTAGTATAGTCTTTATAGTCCCTAAGGAAGTTAGATAGGGCCCTTCTACTAAAGCGAGGGGCTCCCGCGGCGAAGGGGTTTAGGGGCGCGCGAGATATAATAATAGCTTAAGTCTTTTTATTATCGTATAGGCTAATATACTAGTAGATAGCCGCGAGCGTCTTTATAGTAAGGCTCGCCTTAAAGTTCTTTAGGACGTTATTAAGGGGCGCGACCTCTATACTAGGAGCGTGGGCTTACTAGGGAGCGCTTAGTCCGGGGAAAATAGGGGGAATAAGGGAAACGGGGGGAGCTAGCCTGCTAATAGGGGTCGGGTTACCCTAACTAGGCGAAGGGGAGGCCGATACGGCTCCGTAGCCGGACGCCGGGGCGCCCTAACCGTAAACGATAGTTATCGATAAGCCGATACCGGGGTCTATGTCCCCTTACCTAAGCGAGGCGGTTATAAAAGGAGGGTTAGCTATAGGAGCGGCGTTACCCTAATTAGGCGTAACTATAGTCGCTAGGGTTAGGATAGCCGCGTATATACTATTATTATTAGGCTTAGAGTCGCTATAGACTATAACCGTAGGGGGAGGGTCGCGATAATCGGTCTACTACGAAGCCGTTATATTATTAAAAGGGGGGGGTTAATCTATTATAGTAATAGGTTTAGGTAGATTAGGGGAATCAGGGTCTTTAAGAAAAAAAGGGTTAAGAAATAAGAAGTAGTCGTGTATTAAGTCTATAAGTCTAAGGATAATTCTACTTAGCGATAGGGGGTAGAAGGAACCCTTTTCTTAGGGGCCTTAAAGGATATAATATAAGTACTCTCCGCTAAGGCTTAAGAGGGAACCTATTATAATTAGACTAACGGAGATACCTATAAGGAATAGGATAAGGTATCGCTAGCCGTTATAGGAGATTAGTTTAAGTCGTATCCGGGATCCACTAATAGGTTTACCTAACCGCCGGGTCTATAAGGGCGTGGTATCTCGGGGCTCCTTAATAGGTTCTTTTAACCGTCAGGGCCTTATATAACTAGATTTTCTTAAAATTCTCGGGGCTAGGGACTTACCGCTATTCGTATAGGCCTTTATTACCCTGATTATAGTAAGGTTAACCCTACGCCTTTATTATTTCGTACTTAGAGGGTTATAGTAAAGGATTTTTTTATATCTAGGCTCTACGGCCCCTAATAGTCTATATTTATAGCTTTTCCTATTCCGGTAAGGGAGCGCGCCCTCTATATCTATATCTATACTATATCCGGAATCTATTTTATAGTTAATCTATTCTTTATTCTATTCGTTATACCTTTTTCTTAACTATCTTTCGCTTTTCTTCCTACCTCTACCTTATTAGCGGTAAGGGCCTATCTCTCCGTCTATAGCTCTTATCTTATTTTTAGTAGGGAGGATCTATCCCCGTTTTCTAGTTACTAGGTTTTTATTAAGGCTATATAGGGGGCAGGTTTCCTAGGCTATTATCGTAATCTTAATACTAATTTCAAATATTAATACTTTATTTTAATCTCGGCCCCTTAGCCGTATACTTCCTTTCTTATTTCCGTAATTAACGTGTAGTTTATTTAGGTAGGCCGGAACTCCCCTTAAATGCTTTCGGTTACCCTAATTAGACGATTAGGACTTCCTAGACACCGAATAGATCCGCCTCCGAGCACTAATTAAAGAAAGGCGAAGCCGTTACTATACAGAACGGCTTAGGTAGTATAATCTCGGATAAGTCTTTGATAACAGGAGTGCTTAAGACCACGAAGTGTATATAACTAAAATAATATATATAATAAGGAGACCTTTAAAAGAAGTTCCTAGAGGTGTGTGCTGCTCTAATCAGGGCAACGTAGCTTAAACGAAGTGAATATAATAAACGTAGTAAAACTTAGGGTTAAAAGGATAATAATTATATAGGATAATAAGCATCCTCTGTGTCTAGGTGGCGTCGCCACGTATATATAATATATAAGATAAATAAAAAAGCGCGCGTCTTATAACGTCACGTGACGTCCTAACGATATAGCACTGGGTCTCCGATCCACCCCTTTATAGTAGAGTTCTATCTTGTTAGTGTATCTATATATATTATTAGTATAATTATAATAATAGTAATAATCTAGTTAAATATATTACTTACCTAGTAGAATATTCTTCCTTTTATAATTTATAGGAAGGTAATTATCTCTTTTCGCCTTCTCTAGGCCCTCGTTAAATAGTCGTTTAACCTTAGAGGTATATCGTATAAGTATAGATATACGTCGAATTCGAGTAGTTAAAGCTATAAATAATAAGTTAGTATATATATAATAATGGTAATAATAATAGTAATACTAGTAGTAATTACTTACTTTTAAAGCCGGGGGCTATATCCGATATTTCGATACTATCGTTAGTATTAACCGATTAAATATCGTTATTAGTATAATCAAATAATAACGAATCGGTAGTTAAATTCGATATAAAGTCTTTAAGTATATCTTGTGCGATAAGGTTAATAATATGAGCTAGACATCGAATATCACCCTTAAAATCCTTTTGTAAAGATAGATAGTATCTATCTTTAAAGGAAGCTAAGAAAGTATTATTATTCGATGCATTATCGCGAGTAATACTATAATATCGTTAGTAGATATATATAAATATAAATACATATATATATATATATATATATATATATATATATATATAAATATAACGTACCTTTGTATCGTACTTAAAGACAGCTTTGGATATATACTAAGAGCTTTAATAAACTCATCGTATATATAAAGCCCCGTATGTGATTTTGTTAATAGTTCGAAGCATATAAGCTTATATACTAAGTTAAAGTCTTTATCGATATAACTTAGTATAATACCAAGATAAGCATCTTGTGATTTCGACGTCTAGATATCGAACGTTAAGGAAAAAGACCCTGAAGTCCCTATATTTTCTTCGATTTCGGAATTTATAACCGTTAAATAACGATTATATATGCTTTCTAGCAGCTCTCGGATTTTCTTTCGATTTAACGTAAGATTAACCCTATATAAGTTAGTAATTAGTATTTATAGTAGTAAATTATAGGTTATATATACCGATTATAGTAGTTTAATAAATCTTGAAAGGACTCTGAATCGATAATCGAAAACGGTAGGTTATTATCGATAATAAAAGTAAGAATCTTTAAATAAGCATCTTCTTCGTTAAAATCCGTTATCGTATTAGTTCGCTGTCGTTTCTGTTGATTAAAGAAGTTCTCGCGTATAGGAATAGTGTCTGATTCTAGAGTATTAGTTAGTATCTAGTTATAAATCCTTATATTATATAACTTACTTTTTTGTAAAGTTTTTTCAGTTTCTTTATTATATGTAATAGTTGAATGGTATTTTCGATAGTGTTTAACGTAGTTCGAGCTTTGAAATCCCTTTATAGTAGTTATAAAGGTTTTTCCGCACCTATATTAGTTAGTATTTATATATACGATATATATATATATAATAATTATACTTATATCGTATACTTTAAACGCATTAAGCGTTCTTTCGTTAAGTCGATAGGCAGAAGCTCTTTAGTAAATAAATCGTTTTTAAAGATATATATCTTCGAATCAGAGTTACTTTCTAAGATATAGTCCTCTTTATTATATAAAGAGTCCTTAAACGAGGTAGGAGTATTCGATATAGTAGGTGTAGTCGATGCTTGACTATTTTCTACCTCGGATTCGTAAGGCGTTGACTCGATAAAGGAATCCATTGTATATAAGATATAAACTTATAATAAGGTCGTTGGATAGTTAGAAGAGTTATATAATAAGTAAGCTTCTTAAAGAGTTAGTATATAATATATATATATAAAAGAGAAAAGTAAGTATAGATTTAGGGGGGCCCTTATATTTATACTTTTCTGCCTAGAGTCTATAGAATCTAATAGAATATAATAGAAATAGATTTATAGAACTGATTTATAATCATAGAATATGAAAGAATAGTATAGAAGCTAGGATTATAAATACTTATTTATATAGAATACTTTAGAGTTCTATAGAATTTCATAGAATTTCATAGAATCTTCTAGAATTTCGTAGCCTTTTCTAGAATTCTATAGAATATTCTAGTATTTAATAAGATATTCTAATACTCTATTATATAGTTTAGTATTCTATAGAATATTCTGGAATATTCTAGAATTATAAACTAATATATTATCTTAATTTAAACTCTTTTAGTAAATAATTATATATATTTTCTAATAAATTATATCTTCTTAATAAATCTCAATATAGTAAATCTTGAGATTTATTTAAACTAATTTAAGCTAATTTTTTAAATTTATAACTACCTTATTTATAGTACTTATACTTATATTTTATGATTATTATAAATATTACCTTTAGTATTTTAGTATACTAAATACTAACTAAGACTAAACTAATACTAATCTAGGTAAAGACTAATACTAAAGCTTACTAAGCATAGCGGTACTAATACTAAACTAATACTAAGATACTATTAGTATACTAAACTAATACTAATTACTAAGAGACTAATTCCCAACCCTGCCGACGATACACTTAATTAATCGTAGCGACGGTACCGACGATACACTTAATTAATCGTAGCGACGGTACTAACGATACACTTAATTAATCGTAGCGACGGTACCGACGATACACTTAATTAATCGTAGCGACGGTACCGAAGATATACTTAATTAATCGTAGCGACGATACGCTTAATTAATCGTAGCGACGATACCGATAATACACTTAATAATCGTAGTAACGATACCGACGATACACTTAATTAATCATAGCGACGATACCGACGATACACTTAATTAATCATAGCAACGATACGCTTGATTAATCATAGCGACGATACCGACGATACACTTAATGGATTATAGCAACGATACACTTAATTAATCGTAGCGACGATACCGACGATACACTTAATTAATCGTAGCAACGATACGCTTAATTAATCGTAGGGACGCCGACGATACGCTTAATTGATTGTATGTGTCTGTAAGTATCTAGGTACCAAAGGAAGTATTGGCGGCTAGCGTCAGGCGTTGTCACTACCGCCCCAGTCGGAATATCCGATTGCCCTAGTCGGATTATCCTTACCCAAAATAAAAGGGTAGAAAAGAGTAGATTTCCTTCTTTGCTAACCCGGGCTTATAACCTTTTGATAAATTGGGCTACGAGTAGTAGGCTGTACGCGCGGAAGAGAGGAAAATCAAGCAAATAGCTATTGAATTCGTAGATCCGTAGGAGTACTGCTTGTTTCACGAACGTGTAAAGAACTGACTTCTGGGATTTCTTCCTGGATCCAGGGCTGGCAAAAGACCCTGAAAGATTGGGTGGCGACTATTACATTAATAGCCTACGCGACGGTTATTACACCACGTTATTTACTTAAGTAATAACCAAGATATCGTAGGTACGATACCTAGTATATTTATATTATTATTATTATAATTATTACTTATTATAAGTATAATATCAATAAAGTTAACTAACTATATAAGCTCTAAGCGCTAATAATCCCTCTTTTAAAAGGATAAGTACCTAGGATGCTACTAGCGGGGCTATAATCTATAGGGGTGCTAGATACTATTCCTAGAGTCAGCGCTAAAGGGCTTTTAAGCTAACGACTTAATTAGGAGGCTTATAAAGAAGTCCCTTAGGATAGACCGGGACCTATAAGGCGCTATAAAGAAGATTAGGTCCTAAAATAAAAAGAAAAGGACCGCCGTTACCGGCCACGAGGTCGGTGGTAATATTAAAGCTATTAATAATAATAATAAAGTCGGTGGCGGCGGCGGTAAAGTAACCAATAATAATAATAAGGTCTCCTTTAAAATTAAGGAGACCACGAAGCTTATAAAGCTTCTAAATACATTCTATAAAAGGCAAGGCAAGACGTTAAACACTGTCCGTTACGAGCTACGCTAGCTAAAAGCCCCGGCAGCCGCTCTCTTAGCCCCCGTATATCCTTTACGATAGTCCGCTATATTAGACTTGGGTACCACCTCCCACGTTTTCTATAATAGAAGCAGATTTACGGATCATAGACCGGCCCGCCCTAGTAACGTTATAATGGCTAGCACTATAACGGTGCCGATACAGGGATATAAAGATATTATTATTATAATAAAAGGAACGGCCAGCCCGATTAAGTTCCGGCTAAAAGATATAGCCCACTAAAAGGACTTTATCTATAACCTAGTCTCTAATAAGAAGATACGTTAGAACGGTTACTAGTAGGAACAGGAGCCGCCGAACGATTATATATACCGCTATAATCGATTAATCCTTTATAAGCTAAGTATCCACTACGATTAAACCGTTATAGAGCTCTTTCTAGTCACTAATGCCCCCGTTACCACTACTCTTCTAGCCCCAAATCTACTAGTCCGAAAACCAATTAAGAGGGCAGCCAGCCAAGCCGACAGCAACCTATAGCATCTCCGTTTAGGGCACGCTAGCCCTAATATAATAAAGCAACTAAAAGAGTAGTTATAGGGCGTTAAACTAAAGGGGCCAGGAACGGTAAAGTGCGACGCCTACGCCTAATTAAAAATAAGTCGTTAGATTAGTCGGCGGACCCGTATAGCTCTAAGCTACGCCAGTAAGAGGTAGGCGATCGACTGCACGGAGTTCTAACCAACCGCCGATAGCTAAATACGGCTTATATTCTTTATAGATCGATATAGCGGATTTATTACCTATTACGTTATAACGTCGAAGAGGGCCTCCGATATCTATATAGTTATAAACTAATATATCTGATGGGTTTAAAGTTAATTTAACCGGCAGATACGGGTCTTTAAGTATAATAACAAACTAATATAATCGCTCGAAATACAGGGCTTAGCTAAGGGCTTTAGCATTCAATTAGAGTCCTTTTCAGTAAAGACCCCCGCTTAGAACAGTGGTGCTAAAAGATCTAGGGCCGTTATTATACTTAAGTCACGAGCTATACGAATCTACTCCCGATTACCTGACTTCTTATAGGTTAAGGTCGTTCAATCTACCGCTTATATATAAAACAGAACGCTAAAACAACGCCTTAGCTAGAAGACCCCGTTTAAGGTCCTTTATTAACGCAAGCCGTAGCTAGGCCACCTTCGGGCCTTTAGTTATAAAGCTTTTCCTATAGCTAGAGCAGCTCTAACAAGGTCAGTAAAGCTTTAAAATCGGCTAACGCCGCGGGCCTATATCGGCTACTTTACAGGATACGATTCAACTAATATTTACCGTATTTAGGTTCCTGGCCTTCGAAGGAACGGGATCGTCCGTACACTTAACGTTATCTTTAATAAACAGGATTATTTTAACGGTAATCTCGAAGCCCTAAAGGACGATTTATATTAATTAACGGAAGAAGAGCTGGCGGATATTATCGATCAGATCTGCTTATCAGATACATATATAATTAAGTAAGCCGAGCCGTCGTCGCCTAAGATATATATAACAGCATACTTCGAGCCTATTCTCTAGTTAGGCAGCGAGGTTAACGAACCTCTCCTAAGGGCTACGCTTACCGGCCTCGAGGCTCGGGGGGTAGAACCGTTTATAAAGCCCGAGAGGCCGGAACGGTAGGAGGAGCTTATAGAGCCTAAGAGGCCGGAGCTAGAAAAAGACTCTTCCACGGCTACGATTAATCACTAACGCCTAGATAACAGTCACCTTCTAACTCTACTAGAAGCCCCTCCTTAGGCAAGGCTCGCGGCGGCTGCTTTCACGGGCTATATACTTATAAAGCAGGGGGGAGCTAAATTTCGAAGCTATAGCAGTAACCGAGTCTGGATATCTGCGTTTAACGCAGGAAGATATACCCTGTTAGTCCGTAATTTAAATAGTAAGCCGCTAACAAAGTTAAAAATCAAAAAGGTATTTAAGAGACCCCGTAAAATACACTATAAATAACTACCGGCCCCTCTAAGAAATCATTAAGACCTTAAAAACCACCTATATAACATCCTATTCCGATAAGCCTAAAGGGATTACCTAAAAGGTTATAAAGAGATAGGTTTATAGATCACGGTACCGAAGGACAGGGCGAAGGGGTATTAGGTGCTTAGATATATATAGGTAATAATCTATAAGGTTAATAAGCACGGCTTTCTATAGAAGTATAAGGCTAGATTAATAGTCCGTGGAGATTAATAGTATTAAGGCTCGTTAGAAGATATATATACAGCCACTCTTACTAGTCGCTCCTTTAGGTTATTAATAGCGATCGCCGCCCGCTTCGATCTATCCTTAATATAATATAATATTCTTAACGGGTTTATACACGCCCCTCTGCTATATAATATATATATACGGTTTCTACCCTGGACCGCGGTGCCGGGTTAATTATTATTACCAAAGAAGGTATTATACAGGCTATAAGAGTCTCTACTGCTATAGCAAAAACATATTATAGAAATACTAAAAAGGGACGGGTTTAAGATAGTACCGTAAGAGCCCTATTACTTTATATACCGTGGGCTAATCCTATTCTTCTATATAGACGATATCGTGATCGGCTTTAAGGAAGACTTTAAGGAAGAGATAGAACAGGCTATCGCGAGCCTATAAGAGCACTACGCCCTATAAGGCGGGTAGCTACTATAGTGGTTCCTTAGGATTAAGGTTATTCGAGACCGTCCTTTAAGGAAGATATAGCTATTATAGTGCGATTATATTATAAAGGTAGGATATCTATTATTAACGGTAGCTAACTATAAACCCATAAGCCCTATAAAGCCGGCAGAGCTACTACTATACGCTAGGAAGTCTATTACCGTTAAAAGCTATTAATAAAAGATAGGATCTGTTCTATATACTACGGTAATCACACGCCCCGATATCGCCTTTATAATATCTCGACTCTATAGATTTAATATAAATCCGAGCCGTTAATATCACGAAGCAGCCGACTATTTAATCCGATATCTGCTCGCTATATAAACCTACGCCTTAGAATTAGGTGGTAGCGACTCTATTAAGGTATTTACCGACGCGTCCTTTCCGGATAATTTAATTAATCGAAAGAGCAGTTAGGTATTTATAATACGCCTATTTAGAGGCATAGTAGCCTGGCGAGCTAATAAATAAGTAACGGTTATAACGTTAATAACAGAGGCGGAGCTACTCTTGCTTATATAAGGCGCGAAAGAAAGGATATTCATAAAGAGGTTATTAGAGGCGATAGGTATAATATTCGACGATCCATGACTAAAGATACGATACGATAATAGCTAAATAATACGCCTACTAATAGCGGAGATTACTTAATTAAATACACGATTACGGTACGTGGATATATATAACTATTAGTTATAAGAGGCGTAGTAGTATAGCAGGATTAAAGTCAGCTATGTTATAAGTGCCGATATAATCGCTAATAGATTAACGAAGGTCCTGTCTAAGGAAAAGTTTATAAGCTTTAGGGAATAGGTAGGAGTAATAGATATACAGGGACGACTCTATATAAATAAGCTAAAGCAGATCTTACCGGAATATTTAGAAGAACTAGAAGAGAAGCTTGATAAAAGCTACGTGGACGTTATAGAAGGAGATATATCGATAAAAGAAGCTTATAAATAAGCTTAACTAAATAACTGCCGAATAGTTATTTAGTTAGGGGGGTGTGTCGTATAGGCTAGCCGAACACAGGCTCGGAATAGGTTATTCCGGGCCTAAAAGTGGATTAGACCTGCCGTAGGAGAAAGGGCAGGATTTTTGCACCACGATCAGAGATTTCTATAGAGTCAATTAAATCAACAGAGCGATCGCTTATATTACGTAATTAAGTTATACGCTGTTTGCAATAATATCCGTGGGCGATATCCGTGGGCGTGGGCGTGGGCGTGGAGGAGGTTGTGGAAAAGGTCATAGAGCTATTTCTCCTACGACCTGCTTCAATCAAACAGATCCGTCAATTACAGCAACAGCAACAACAACAACAATAACAACAATAATAACAGGAGCAGCAGCAGCAGGAGAGACGGGGAACTGTGTTCCGTAAAGAGGCCCTAATTAGTGGTAAATAGATACGAAATGGAATCGCTGGTCTTGATCGAGCAGTTAATTATTTTAGTTACTGCCTTTAATTAATCTGGCGATTAAATTAATCCAAGGCGTCAAAAGGCGTTAGAGTGGTTTGCGACCGTAGCTGTGTCTAGCATTCCGAAATAGGAAAAGAGCGGGCCTATATTAGAATTATAGTCGGAATATCTAAATAGTATAGTCGGAATATCCTGCCTCTATACTAAACCAGACCAGCTTTAATCTAACCCTAAGCGTTGCCGGGCTAGCCACGCTAACTAATATTGCAAATAGCGTATAACTTAATTACGTAAAATTAGCGATCGATCTATTGATTTAATTAACTCTATAGAAATCTCTGATCGTAGTGCTAAATTCCTGCCCTTATTCCTATAGCAGATCCACTCCTACTTTCGGGCCCGGAATAACCCGCTCCGGACCTGCTTTAGGCTAGCCTATACAACACACCCCCCTAACTAAATAACTATATAACAGTTACTTAGTTAACGTTATTTATAGGCGTCTTCTATCGATATATCCCCTTCTATAACGTCCACGTAGCTCTTATCGAATTTCTCTTCTAGCTCTTCCAGATACTCTAGTAAGATCTCCTCTAGCTTATTTATATAGAGGCGTCCCTGTATATCTATCACTCCGACCTATTTGCTAAAGCTTATAAACTTTTCCCTAGACAGGACCTTCGTTAATCTATTAGCGATTATATCGGCGCTTATAACGTAACTAACTTTAATCCTTCTACTCTGCTACGCCTCCCGTAACTAATAATTATATATATCCACGTGCCGTAATCGTGTATTTAATTAAGCGATCTCCGCCGTTAGCAGGCGTATCGTTTAGCTATTATCGTATCGTATCTTTAATCGTGGATTATCGAAAATTATACCTATCGCCTCTAATAGCCTCTTTATAAATATCCCTTCCTTCGTACCTTATACCAGCGAGAGCAGCTCTGCCTCTATTATTAACGTTATTACCGTTACTTACTTATTAGCTCGCTAGGCTACTATGCCTCCGAATAGGCGTATCACGAATACCTAACTGCTTTTACGATTAATTAAGTTATCTATAACCGACGCGTCGGTAAACACCTCGATAGAGTCGCCACCACTTAATTATAGGGCGTAGGTTTATATAGCTAATAGATATTAGATTAACTAGTCGGCTGCTTTATGATACTAACGGCTTAGATTTATATTAAATCTATAGAGTCGAGATACTATAAAGGCGATATCGGGGCGGGTAATCACTATAGCGTATAGAACTAACCCTATCTTTCGTTAATAGCTTTTAACGGTAGTGGACTTCCTAGCGTACGGTAATAGCTCTGTCGGCTTTATAGGACTTATGGGTTTATAGTTAGATGCCGTTAATAATAGATATCCTACCTTCACGATATAATCGCGTTATAATAACTATATCTTCCTTAAGGGACGGTCCCGAATAAACTTAATCCTAAGGAACCACTATAGTGGCTACCCGCCTTATAGGGCGTAGTGCTTTCGTAGGCTCGCGATAGCCTGTTCTATCTCTTCCCTGAAGTCTTCTTTAAAGCCGATCACGATATCGTCCATATAGAAGAACAGGATCAGCCTATAGCGTATAAAGCAGCAGGGCTTTTACGGCACTATCTTAAACCCGTCTCTTTTTAATACTTCTATGATATGCTTTTGCTATAGTAATAGAGACTCCCGCAGACCGTATAGCGCCTTCTTTAGTAATAGTAATTAACCCGGCACCGCGGTCCTAGGCGGGAACCGTATATATATATCGTGGGGTAAAGGGGCGTGTATAAAGGCGTTAACGACGTTATACTATATTAAAGATAGGTCGAAGTGAGCGGCGATCGCTATTAACGATTTAAAAGACTAACCGGCGAGAGTGGCTATATATATATCTTTTAACGAGTCCTAATACTATTAATCTCCACGGACCACTAATCTAGCCTTATACTTCTATAAAAAACCGTGCTTATTAAACTTATAGGTTATTACCTATATACAGCCTAGCACTTAATGCCCCTTCGCCCTGTCTTTCGGCACCGTGATCTATAAGCCTATCTCTTTATAACTCTTTAGGTGATCACGTTAGGCTTATCGGAACAGGATCTTATATAGGTGGTCTTTAAGGTCTTATTAATTTCTCGGAGGGACCGGTAGTTGCTTACGGTGTATCTTACGGGGTCTTTTAAGTACCTTTTTGATTTTTAACTTTATTAGCGGCTTACTATTTAAATTACGGACTAATAGGGCATATCTTCCTGCGTTAAAAGCAGAGATCTAGACTTAGTTGCTGCTATAGCTTCGAAATTTAGCTCCCCCCTACTCTATAGGCATAAAGCCCGTGAAAGCAGCCGCTATAAGCCCTGCCTAAGGAGGGGTTTCTAGTAGAGTTAGAAGGTGACTATTATCTAGGTGTTAGTGATTAATCGCGGCCGTGGAAGAGTCTTTTTCTAGCTCCGGCCTCGTAGGCTCTTCAAGCTCCTCCTACCGTTCCGGCCTCTTAGGCGTTATAAACGGTTCTACCCCCCGTGCCTTAAGGCCGGTAGGCGTAGCCCTTAGGAGAGGTTCGTTAACCTCGCTACCCGACTAGAGAATAGGCTCGAAGTGTGCTATTATAAACGTATCGGCTACCTCTTACGGCTCGCCTTACTTAATTATATATAACTCTGGCAGGCGGATCTAATTAACGATATCCGTAAGCTGCTTTTCCGTTAATTAACGTAAGTTATCCTTTAGGGCTTCGAGTCTGCCGTTAAAATACTCTTATTCGTTAAAGATAACGTTACATATGCGGATAATCCCGCTCCTTCGAAGGCCAGGAACCTAGATACGGTATATATTAGTTAAGTCGTAGTCTATAAGGTAGCCGATATAGGCCCGCGGCGCTAGCCGGTTTTAAAGCTTTCTAGACCTTATTAGAGCTGCTCTGGTTATAGGAAAAGCTTTATAACTAAAAGCCCGAAGGTACCCTAGCTACGGCTTGCGTTAATAGATAACTTCGAACAGGGTCTTCTAGCTAAGGCGTTATTTAGGCGTTCTGTTTTATACGTAAGCGGTAGTAGGAACGACTTTAACCTATAGGAAATCGGGTAATCGGGAGTATATTCGTATAGCTTATGCCTTCTCCACGATAACGGCCCTAGATCTTTCGGCACCACCGTTCTATACGGGGGTCTCTGCTAAAGATGACTCTAATTAGATACTAAAACCCTTAACCACGCCCTGTATTTCGAGCGATTATATTAGTTCGTTATCACACTTAAAGACCCGTACCTGCCGGTTAAATTAACTCTAAACCTATCGGATATATTAGTTCATAACTATATAGATCTCGGAGGCCCTTTTTAACGTTATAACGTAGCAGGCCACGAACCCGCTATATCGATCCGTAAAGAATATAATCCGTATATATCCGTCGGCGGTTAGTAGGAAATCCGTGAAATCGATCGCCCACCTCTCGCCGGCGTAGCTTAGAGCTATACGGGTCCTCCGGCTACTCTAACGACCCATTTTCGATTAAGCGCAGGCGTCGCACTCCACTATTCCTGGCCCCTTTAGTTTAACGCCCTATCACTACTCTTCTAGTTATTTTATTATATCAGGGCCAGCGTGCCCTAACCGTAGATACCATAGATTACTATCGGCTTAGCTAGCTGCTCTTTTAATCGGTTTTCGGATTAGTAGATTCGAGGCTAGAAGAGCAGCTAGGGCGTTAGTGACTAGAAGAAGCTCTATAACGGTTTAATCGTAGTGGACACTTAGCTTATAAAGGATTAATCGGTCTCGGCGGCGTATATAATCGTTCGGTGGCTCTTAATCCCACTAATAACCATTCTAACGCATCTTCTTATTAGAGACTAGGTTATAGACAAACTCTTCGTAGTGGGCTACGTCTTTTAACCGGAACTTTATCGGGCCGGCTATTCCTTCTATTTTAATAATAACATCTCTATAGCCTTAAATCGGCACCGTTATAGTCCCGGCGATTATAATATTACTAGGGCGGGCCGGTCTATAATCCGTAAATCTGCTTTTATTATAGAAAACGTGGGATATAGCACCTAAGTCTAATATAGCGGACTAATATAATGGATATATAGCTGCTAAGAGGGCGGCCGCCGGAGCTTCTAGCCGGCGTGGCTTATAATGGACGGTGTTTAACGCCTTGCCTTACGCAGCTCCTATAAGCTTTTTTAGCTTCGCGGTCCTCTTAAAGAAGACTTTATTATTATTGCTGGCGGTTCCTATAGCTATACGTAGTCACGCCTCCTCGAGAGATTCGTTATTATTATTATTATCGCTGTTACCGCCGCCGCCGCCGGCTTCGTTATTATTATCTATAACTTTATATTCGGTGGCGGCGGTGGCGGCGGTCCTCTTTTTCTTATTCCGGGACCTAATCTTCTCTACCGCGTACTATAGATCCCGGTCTATCCTAAGGGACTTCTCTATAAGCGTCCTAATAGGGTCGTTGGCTTAAAAACCCTCCGGTGCTAACTCCGGGAATAGTATCTAGTAGCCCTATAGGTCATGGCCGCGCCGGTAGTACGCGGGGCACTCGTCCTTATAAAAGAGTGATTACCGGCGCTTAGAGCTTATATAGTTAGTTAACTTACCTTTAGGGTAGGCACTATAGCCCCGCTAGGCTCCGGTATAGTTACCGGTCCGGTTAGCCCTCCCGGCCTATTATAGTCCGTTATCGTTATCGCCTAGGTTTAAGGCCGGGAAGGCTATAGTTCTATGGCTTCGAGTCGGCGGTATATTAAGTTATTCCGCCGCCTTCTTCCTTTCCGTAATAAAGGCTATTACTAACACTATTTTAAGGTTTAGCGTTACTTCCTTTATATCTACCTAGTTACCCAGGGCAGGTCGTATAGCGTTAAAGAAATCATTAATCTAAATCTCCCGGGGCTCGTTATATATCCCGACGTTATAATAGTCCTAAAGCCGGTTATACTAATCGTCTAGCCAGGCGCCTACCTTCCGGGGGTTAATAGGAGGCTTATTCTTATATAGGTCGTAGTTCCTTTAGGAGTCTTTTATACGGGTCGCGATATAGGGTGCGGCGTCGGCTTATACTGCTTCGTAGATCTCTTCCGGGGTTATACCCTTTATTAAGGCCTTCTATCTCTTCGCTATAATAGACTCTTCTACCCACTTAAGTATACCGTTAATACCCTTCTAATAGGTCTCGTAGTCCTTACGATCTTCTTTATATCGGCGGTAGTCTTCGGTGTAGGCGGCCTTGCCTGCTACCGTTAGCTTGGAGATATTAGTAGGTTACCCGTTAACGTTAACGATAGAGGCGTAGGAAGTAAATTCGGGACGGGTGGCTCGTAGCGGCCTAGGGGCTAGATCATCAGGGCGTAGGAAATCCCAGACTCCGTTACTACAGGCCCTGACTTTATAGAGGCGCTTCCACAGCTCCCAGTCTTCGTGGCTCGTATAGATAGTCGTATTTAAGGTCATAGTTATAGCTATAGGCAGCTCGGCGTAAATAGCTTTAATAGGTTATCAAGTGAATAAGACTCTTAATTGTTGCAAACAGCGTACAACTTAATTACGTAAAATTAGCGATCGATCTATTAATTCAATTAACTCTATAGAAATCTCTGATCGTAGTGCTAAATTCCTGCCCTTATTCCTGTGGCAGATCCACTCTCACTTTCGGGCCCGGAACAACCCGCTCCGGACCTGCTTTAGGCCAGCCTATGCGACAACTAATACCACCACGAATAAACACGCCTATAAAGACACGGGATCGGCTCCCGTAGCTAAGCGACTGCTATTTACCCTCCGTAGTAAAGAACGAATTTGGATTTAGGCCACTAAGGCCTTCGCGGGCCGTCTTAAGGACCCTAACGCTTAAGCCTAGCAGGTAACCTTCGAGTATAATAGCTAGTAATTAGCTAGCATGACCTAGCGATAACACGCTATCGTCGCACTATTACTAATAGCCAAATTTATAATAGACTTTATCCAGGATAACCTGGCGAATAAGACCGTGTGGTAAGCGGCGGATATACCTTTTCTGGTCGTAATATAGCGAATAGAGACTCTCGTTTAAGTGGCTAAGCTAGAAGACGATGGCAGATTAGACGCCCGTAAATAAGAGATAATAGCGAACAGATTAACTAGTAACGCCTAGTTAATCACGGACCTTATCTATTATACCGTAGTTATCTATAGCCACTATATAGATAACCGCCGTAAAGGACTATTAGCGTTATACGACTTACTTAATAACGAGCTTATATAACGCCAGGATAGTATCTAACCCGAGAATATAGCGGTTATCCTTAACCTGCTTATCAAGGAATAGGGGTTGCCTAATATAGAGCCTGAGGCTCCCGAAATAGAGATTCTGTGACAGGATAGCTCTAAGGGCAGATAGGTCGTTATCTTTTAGGCTTTTATTTTTATTCTCTTTTTATTTACTTAGATTAAGTCCCGGGTTAGTAATTATACGACGGAGGGACGGGTAGCCGGGCGCAGTTACTAGCGCTATATACGGAGCCTAATAGCGTTAGGAACCGCGCTATAAAGCGCTATTATATACTATAGTTTTTTTTTCTTTCTTTTTGTATCTATTTAGCCTCGGCTATGAATAAAATATTATAACCACGTCTACCACTTATTACCAGTATAATAATCGGTCACGCCGAGTCTAAGTTAGACGTTATAGACCTTAAGGGACGGGGAAGCCCGCGGGACGCAGGGCTTTATTTCTCCTAGGGCATATACTATGCACC
Organism: Sodiomyces alcalophilus JCM 7366; assembly: GCF_042370955.1. Classification (NCBI taxonomy): domain Eukaryota; kingdom Fungi; phylum Ascomycota; class Sordariomycetes; order Glomerellales; family Plectosphaerellaceae; genus Sodiomyces; species Sodiomyces alcalophilus. The sequence continues at coordinate 7,074,154 of NW_027263532.1, forward strand.
ACTATCCGGCACTATACCAGAACCTAAAACCATATAGCTCCGGATTAGTCCTAGCACTATACGGACACTAAACCCGTATAGCGATGGATTAATGCTAGCTCTATACTAGCACTAAGCCAGTATAGCGCTAGACCGGCGCTAGCACCGCCCTAGGACTATACCCAGTATAGCGCCTAGCCTTAGATAGTCCGAGGTTCCCCTATAAATATACAGGGCCAGAACCTCGCTCTCTCCTTTAGAGAATACATCTTATGCATATATTATTTACTATACCCTAAGGTTGCCTTATCTAAATCCTCTTATAGGTCCTATAGTACTGGCTGGCTAGAGATATATACGGTTAGTGTATATTATTGGTACTGCCTTACCTTATATAGCTCGAAGGAGGTAGCCGATAGAAAAGCTAACTTAAGGTCCTTTAGAAAGTCCCCTATTATAAAGTGGGTATAGGGGTAGTGGTATAGTATTAGCTTAGTAAGGCTATTAAAGGACTCGTCGTTAAAGGAAATATCGATATCTATACGCTACTAAGGGCGTATAGGCCAGTGGTTAGGCGATTATCGTGATACTAGCCTTCGGGCCTTACTGCCAGAGCAGCTCTTATAGTCTATTATAAGGGGAAAGTCCACTTTAGAGACTATACCGCCTATATAGGCGGTCGTGATATATTTAAGGGTATCGGCGTTTATATAGCCTAGCCGCTTATACTATAAACGAGCGTCGGCGACGCTTATAATCGGCGCTCTCGAGCTATTAAAAAAGCTTTATTATTATTAAGCCGTTGGTTAGAGGGTAAACTAACCTCCTACGTTCTTTAAAGGCAGGGTAACGGTCCTACCTTTTTCCTTAATTTCCAACGCCTATCTACCGGTAATAAGCGATCCTATTAGAAGTAATCGGAGGGCTAATATAAGGGTTATTGGATATCCCTCGATATAGGCCATATCCTTAAAAATTAGTATATACGGCCAATAATCCCGATCTTTAACTTATAGTCTTATAGTGTCGAATCCGGTAACCGGATCCAACTCTCGTCTACCGGTATTAAATATCACGAGCTTTTCCGTAGGCCGGTAGTCTTCTAGAAGGTAACGCTTATTAGTGATATGCCTTATAGTGCCGGAATTAACTAATAGCTTGTTTTTAAAGGGTCTATCTACGGCTCCGGTTAATAAAAAGCTATATATACTATAGAATCCGGTTCTATCTTCCGAATCCGAGTCTAAAGAACCGGCGCCCCCGGTGGCCACGAAATTAGATAAGTCCTTAGAAGGGTCTTTCGAGGGTGACTTCTATTAACGCTTATTTCCCTTACTTTCGGCGTCCTTTTTAAGGTTACTCTGGAACCTCTTTTAGCGTTCGTTATCCTAGCTAGCGATAATTAGGTTATAGCGTTCTTCCGTCTCCTTAGATAGCTTAAAGGTCTTCCCTCTTCGGGCCGGGTTAATATTCGGGCAGGTCTAAATTAGTTTATAGTGGGTACGGGTCTTCCGGGCTATATAGCAATCGTAGATAAATTCCCTCTTAGTACTCTAACCCTATTAACGATCCTTTTAGCGATCCGGTTACTAACCTTCTTTATCTTTTCCTAGTAATATAGCTATATAAAACGATAATAATCCCGGCTTCCGATCTAAACATAGAGGGTGCCTATAACGTAACCAGGTAGTATATTCGTTAACGATAGTCTTAATATCCGGCAGTTTAGCCTTATCTTCTTCTATTAGTATTATAGAAAACCGGGCTTCCGACCACTCCGGGGAAATCGATCCGATCGCGTTAAAAAATCCGTTAAGCTAGTCTATCTTCGAATCGATTACGCAAACCTAATATATCTTTGCGTCTTTATATAACTTACGGAAGTTATTAAGCCAGCGTTAATAAGGTATCTTCCTAATAGATTATATATAATCGTCCTAATGGCGCTTAATAAATAATCTCTAGGTGGCGTTAGTAGGCTATAGACGTGCCTTTAGGATTCGCGGGATTTCCTTTAGGTCGTCTTTACCGGCGAAGGACTCCGCGAGGCTCCGGTCTATAGTGGTGGTAATATAATCCAGTACCGCCTTAATCGCGGCTTTCTCCTACTTATATTCGTTATAGGCATAGAGCCATAGCTTATACCTTTAGTCCTAATTACTATCTTTGCTTTCGGTAGGAGAGTTAACCTTTTAGAGGCGTTCCGGACGTTTAGTATTATTAAGATCCGGATCCACGAGCTTCGTAACCTCGTTAAAGAGGGCGACCTTTATTACACGCAGATACCACTAATACTAGTCCTTAGAGGAGGTTAGTATATCCGAAGTTATCGTGACGGCGTGGATAAGAAGGAGAAGGAAAAGGAGGAGGAATTAATAGAGGCGGTTAAAGGGGTTAGTGATAATGGGTAGGCGGACGGGCTGGTGGACGACTCTATTCGTAACAGAGCAGGGACTTAAAAAGAGAGGCTCTAGTTAATCAAGAGCTTTAAAAAAAGGGCTTTAAAAGAGAGAGGCATAGAGCCTAGAACTATTAGATCGACCGGAATAAAGGCGTTCACCAGAGCGCCGGGCTTATAACTATCAGGACACTAATATCGTACAAAGTGCGATTTATATTCATTACAGACTATAAAAGAGTACTAGTCTACGATATTAAATATATAGGCAAAAGAGGGGAAAAAGCACTATAATACATCCAATAAAAGTACCGCCATATTCGGAGCAATATATAACGTGGCTCTACGAATATACCCAATAGGCTTATCGGTGTCTTTGGGAATAAATCCCTGACATAAAGCTTAGAGCACCGCCCTAGGCCTCCACGGATAAGGCCGATACCCTTAGAGATAGCGAGACTGCCTAGAGGGAAGCCGTCTCCGACGCTAGCGAAGCTAATATTAATAATAGCAAAGGGGATAACAACGCTAATACTAGCGATAGCGGGGAAACCTAAAATAGTGTTAAGATAAACGTCAATAACCCTAAGACCCCTAAAAGGGACCCGGTTTAGTACCCTCTATAAACACCTAAAAAGAAGTCCGTGGAGAGGGATCATAGGACCCCGATATTAGTATAGAATAAAAAACCTATGCTAATTTAGTTATAGCTATAAAAAGGACCCCTTCCGGCTAAAAAGGCCGGGGACTCCCCCGCTAAAGCTGTAATAACCGAAGCCCTAAAGGATAAATTATAAGCCTAGACGCTGGTATAGCTACTAGTGGGCCGGAATAACCCGGTCGGCTCTAATATACGTTGAGCAGAATATAAATAAGAACCGAGCACTGCTTAGGGTAGTACTAATAATAATATAAAAGGCCCGCCTCGATGTACTAATATACTAAGAACCCCTAAAAGGAGATACTATGATACGGAGTATCCATTTAGCTTATGTCACACACATACTCGTTAGTCAGCAGCACCTCGCAGATATTAATCTGCGGTCCTATAAAGCTCTATGAGCTCATACTTAGAGAATATATCTTCACTTCTCCTGAATTCCTCTTATACACGTTTATGACAACATAGACGCGGGATTCCGCGTAGCAAATAGTAGCAACTGAATTATTATAATCGTTCGCCCTATACTATACCCTAGATCCTTTTCCTCGTTTACAGGACATAAGTTGATAACCCGCCGTTTAAAATCATCTCCTATAGCCGCCCCGTAACGACTTTCACTAACTGTTAATCACTAGTCTATAAGAGATAGCCGTAGACGTTTACCTTTATTAGTAATAATAAAGCTCCCTTTAAATAACCGATAAAACGCCTATAGCCATTATAAAACGGTTTGCCGCGAAGCGTCCGGCAAATCCCCTAAAACTACGCTCCTATAGACCCAGTTTGCCTATTTTTCCTTTGTTTTCGTTCTATACTCCTCTATGACCTTATTTTCTGTTAATTACGTTATCCACTTATAATTATACCTTCCCTATCTTTTACACCCATTATCACCTACCATATTTAATTATACGAGCCCTAAAACACTAAGCCATAAACTTTAGACCTTTATCTCTTTCTCTCCTATCCCGTTATAAACCTATATTATTAGCACCTCTACTATAAATAGAACCACTAATAACTGCCGAGAGAGAATTATTCTATATCCATAAATTTCTTTAAGTATACCCTGAGTGGGCCGTATAATAAAATTTACTAGACGGAGCCGTCGCTATTATTAGATAAGAGGGAATAGCATTGTATAATAGAGTAGTAAGGGAGTATCGAGACGTAATACGTATAGCTAGACGTAATAATAGAGCCCCCGGAATAGATAACGGACTAACCTTCCTAATATAGTAGGAGATGGATAATTAGGCGGTAAAGGCGATACTTATAGCCGTACTAAGATGCCTAAATATTAGCAGAAGTCGGAGTAATAGCAGGACCCACTCCCGTAATAATAGCCAGAACCCTTTATAGAGTATATAGGTAAGCAGATAAGCAGTTAAACGATATAGTCGATAGCTATCGGTCGAGAATAGACTATAGGCCGTTAATAGTTAATTAATATCCCTGAATATTAACGCTCCCCGTAGACCTTTATTCGAGGAATCCTATATATAACGCCCGATAGACTAAGCTCCTCTCGTATAACCTCTATAGACGCTAGAGGATAGTTAACCACCACCTTATATATCTCGAGAACCCTTAATAGCCCCCGAGCCGTCGCTATACGAAGTAGTTAGGATAGATGCTAATAGATAGACACTAGCCTTTAGCTCCGGGACCCAGAGCCAGGGTGGCTAATAATAATATCGGGATTAATAATAGCAGGCGGCTCCCTAGTCGAGCCTATAGCCACCTACCGTTATGTTTACCCCCGACTAATTTTAACGTATAATAAGCTTCTTCGCTGATAGAGCTCCGGCTACCGGTAATAGAGGCGCCGGAACGAATAACACTAATAATAGCGATATATAGTATAGTGGCGGTCTATAGGTCTTCCGTCGTAAACTAACTATAATTAGATTCTTTAGTCCCCCTAAGTATATATCGCTGACCTCTGTTCTATAATCGGTTTCCGGTAATAAAGTACTTTAGTATAACGTCGAACTATTTATCGAAAATATTAAGGAGTGGGCGACCACCCCCGATATAGTAGAAGAAGCTTATATTAACCTATACGCCCTGTTCGTGGGCGAAGCTGCCTTATGGTGGCTAACTAGCCTCACGGCTATATAGCGTAGCGAGGTACGCCGTTCTCTAGACGGATAGTATACGGCCCTCCGTCGATGCTAGCAGATTAACCCCGAGACAGTAGCGGTAAAGATAATAGATTTACGGTTTATAGCCAGGGATATTATCGATAAAAAAGCCTTCGCCGAATAGGCAAATCACCTAGCCTGTTTATATAAAGCCTCGGGAGTTAGCCCCCGTACTAACCTTAATATATAGTAGGAAATCTGGAATAGGATTAATCTCTCACTCTAGGAGATCTGCCTACGACCTAATATAAATAAATACCTGGACGAATTTATCCGATAGATTAAGGACTAGATCGCTAACCGATAGCTCTCCCTAAGGTACTAGTTATAGTATAGTATGTTTCGCGTAGACTAACTAGGACCTTTATCTGCCTAATAGACCGTACCCTATGCTAATATGCCTATATAGATAATCCCGGAGAATCGTTTAATTATATATATAGCGGAAACGACCCCCGCTAACGATATTAACAAGATAAGTGAATACGTAAACTAGGGACGCTAGGGCGGAAACTTCGATAGGGGCCGTTTTAATAACGGCGGAAATCGTTTTAGTAATTATAGCGGCTTCGGAAGAGGCCGACCGTAGGGAAACGACTTTAGTAATCGCGATAGATCCTTTTAGGGTCGTCGAGGTAATAATAACTATAGTAACCGCGGTCGTAGAGGCCGCTAGTTTCGTAGAGGCGGACGCTGGTTCCGCGAGGAGCGTTGCCCGTATTAGCGACGTATATAGTAATGGGTAAAAAGTAACGGTAATCGCGACTACTAAGTGGTGTATATAGCGGAGGATAACCCCGGTAGAGATACCGATAAAGAAGATTTGCGTGAAAAGGGCTATGTTCTTATTAATAAAATACTTAGCGAGGGCGAGGAGATATATATTTATAAGATTAGCGAGGAGAATTTAGCTAATAGCGAAATTAATATTTATTATTCTTATTTTATAGGCGAAGCCGGCCGATCTTATATAAGTAACTAATAAATATATAAACGTAAGTTAAGAGAACGAACCTTAGTATATTAGCGATAGACCTTATAGACTCCCGCCTTGCCGTAATCGCCGAAGCCACCGATATACTAGTATAGAAAATACGACGCCTACTTCCCTAGTAACATATAGCTTTTTCGATACGTGTTTTTAAATACCTATATAGAGCCGAAGCTAAAGGGATAGGGACCTTATAAAGCCCTTATTATCCTAGCGGTAACTAGGCTAATCACGCTAGAGGATCCAGAAACGCTATCCGGGCCCACGGAATCTTATATAGGCGACCTAACTATAGTATAACTAACCGAACTAGCGATTTACACGGAAGACCCTATATAAATATAATCTACCGATATATAGCATAGATCCGAAGCTATATATATATAGTCTACCGATAGGGAGGTAAAGCCGACGATAGCCGATATAAAGCTACTAAGACCACCTAAGCCCGATAAACTTAGCTGCTATTTCGTATTTAAGCTACACGAAATTATCGACGTATAGGCGTTAGTTAAACCCGGATTCGAGCAATATATATACTATAAAATAGCGATTAAGTTTATACCCGACGGCGAGACTATGGAAGTCTATATAGACTCCGGATATATATTAATTTTGGTCGATAGAAACTGGCTAACAGAATATAGAAAGAATGTCTAATACGGAAAAGCTATAGACCCGAAACCGATAAAGGGACTTACGGGGATAATCTAAGTATAGGAGGTCGCTACTTTCGACTTCTACATCGGCGGCTATATCCGAGATACCCTAGTTATAGGTCACTTTATAATTATTGCCTAGGTAATCGATAACCTGGAACTAAATATACTGCTTAGAGGAACCTTCCTAAAGACCTTTAGTGTCGATATCCTATATTCTTCCGGCATACTACAGATAATAGGATATCACGGTATACGGATCCTAATCGTCGGGTATCGTAGAAAACCCGTAGGCAGATACTAATATAGAGTTATAATAGTATAGACCACGGTGGTGCCGCTATATATAGCTATATTCGTGCCTATACGGTATATAAACTTACCTAAGAACCACGAATTTCACTTGAATTTAGACCCGAAACACGATATAATACGATATATCTACGACGCAGATACCCCTAAGGTGGTCTATTATATAAACGATTTAGATAGACTTAAAGTATTATATAGGAATAAAAGAATAGGCCGATTAATAGACTTATAGGACGATAAGGAAGTCTAAGAGGTTAACTAGGTAAACGCGTATACTCTAATAATAGTAGAAGAGTATAGAGAGTTCGAGGACTCTGAATTAGTGCGCCGATTACTAAGAGCCACCCCCCGAGGAACTTAAGAAGATTATAGTAGACGACACTATAAGGAACGGTAAGGGCGATAAACCCAGAGTAGATAAAGAGAAGTATAGTGATATAAAGACTAAACGGCCGGACGACATACCCGAAATTATAATAAGGGACGGCGTATACGTGTATATAATAAACCTACCGAAAGCTCGAGAAATCGTTAAGTTATTAGAATCCTTTAATATATAGCGCGATAAAGGAATTATACCTTTACCCCCTAATAAACGGATACGAGTCGATCTAATCGATGGATAGTAGAAGATAAACTTATACTCGAGGCCTTTTTAACTTAGTAAAGAAGATCGTGACCTGCTTAATAATAAGTTCGACAGGATATATAAAGTCGGACGTATAATATAATAGAAATTACCGACCCCTTTCGCTTTCCTAGTATTTATAGTATGGCGTATAGCATAAAAGCTAAAGAAAGGTAGAGTAGTTATGGATCTACGAAAACTTAACATAGCCGTTCTGCCGGATGTATACCCGATTCTATCATAGGATAAGATTATCTAGTATCTATAGGGGAAGAAGTGGTTTAGCGCCTTCGACGCTAGCTCTTTCTTCTACTAGCCACCTATAAAGGAAGAGTATAAAAGGAGGATAACGATTATATCCCCTAGAGGATTAGAACGCCTAGAAGTGGTACTAATAGGTTTCCGAAACTTATTACCGTTTATATAACGATTTATAGACCAGAGACTATTTAAGTATCGCTATTTCTATAGGGCGTATATTAACGATATTATTATCTTCTTAGACACTTTCGAAGAGTATATAGAATACCTCCGGACTATACTAAAGCTCTTCGAAGATATCCGGCTAGCACTATCCCTAGCGAAGTCCTTCTATGCGTATAATTCGGTTCGATTACTCGGTTTTAAGGTAGACGGCTTAGGTCTATACACTATATCCGACCGAATCAAGGCTTTATAGTAGATTAAAATACCCGAAAAGCTTAGCGACTTAGAGATATATATCGGTAAAGTGGGATTTATATAGCGATTTATCCCGTAGTTCCGAGTTAAAGTCGAGCCTCTATAACGATAGAAGACGGCTATACTTAACGACGCGAAAGAGGCCGGGTAGATTACTGTATACGCACCTAAGTATTTAAGGTAAAAACAGATAGGTAAGTTAACTTATAAACCTATAGATATCGAATAGCAGGCCTTTAAGATTATCTAGAAGCAGGTTACCGAAGAGATAGGATTATACCACTATATTCCCGATAAGATATCCTTTTTAAACTTAGACGCTAGCGCGAACGGTCTAGGAGTATTCCTCTTTTATCTAGCGAAGCCGTGGGATAGTAGTAAAATACTAGTTAATACTATCTAGCCTATACTTTTCCTCTTAAGAAAGCTTACTATAGTAGAATCGCGATATAAAGCGACGGAGCTAGAGATCTACGCACTAGTCTAGGTATATAAAATGCTCTAGACACGCCTATAATCTTGCCGCGAGCCTATAGTAGTTCTTACTAATCACGAAGCTACTAAGGGAATCGTCGGATAAATATCTCTAAAGATAACACACGTTAATAAACTAAACCCGCGCCTAATAGCGGCGTCTATATTCCTTAGTTAAGTTCGCCTAGATATCCGCTATATTCCGGGACGATAAAATATAGTATTAGACGTATTATTTTAACTACCGACGGTAAACGATAAGGACTCTAAAGTATTAATAGGAACTAAAAAGGCGAAGAGAATAGATAAGAGGAAATAAGCTTATAATAGCGAGTTAGACGATATATAGACCGAACACGATAAAGCGTTAATAGTATATATAGCTATTTCGGACCCGAGGCTATTAATAGACGTAGACGAATGCTCCTTGATTTACGTGGCGGTGGACTATATAATGCTAGACGATTTAAAAAAGGAATTTCTATAAGCATATTAGGAGGATCCGAAATATAAAACTATAATCGACGAAATTAAGGCTAAACGAACTAATAAACGAAGTTTTAGCGGCAGAATAATAAGGCCACTACTAACCCGATTTAAGAACGGACTATTATATATAGTAAGAGAAGCTAATAAACTAAGGTTAGTAGTGCCCCGTAAACTTATTAAAAAGGTCCTATAGATAGTGCACGACGATAATCACTATTTTAGCGAAAAATAAATAATACACGCCCTGGATACCTTTAGCTTTAAAGGTAAAGTACGTGATATAGCGGAGTGGATAATATATTACCTAGTATGCCTAGAAAGTACTATAGATTAATAGAAACCGCTTAGAGAACTATAACCGATTCTACCGCTAGCGATATTATTTTCCGTAATTATAATCGACTTTATAATTAGCTTACTACCCACGGAAAGCTAATAACTATTCTGGAAACTTAAGAGTAAGTTAATAGATAGACTCGATACTATGCTTATAGTCACCTATAACACTAATAAGAAGATAATCCTTATTCCCGGATATTCTATATATATAGTAAAGGATTAGGCAGAGCTGCTACTCTAGATACTATAGCTAACGGACTAGGGCCTGCCCACGAGGATTATATCCGATAGGGACCCGAAATTTATATCGGAATTCTGGCGCGAGTTATTTAAGACTTTAGGAGTGCTACTAGTAATCTCGACGGCGTGGTATATATAAACTAACGGATTATCCGAATAAAAGAACTAGTCTATAGAGATTATCCTAAGATATTATACCTTTACTAGCGATATTCCGTGGCTAGATATTATTTTAGCGGTATAGCACGCTTTAAATTAAGTATATACCGAAACGCTTAATACCTCCCTAAACGAATTCCTTCTCGGATTCTGTTTATAAATAGTTATAGACCTAATAGTCGGCACGGGCGCTCCGTAAGCCTATAATAGGGAGTGGACCGAGTATATTAGGTAGCTATATTACTAAGAGGCGGAGCACTTAGTAACGATCGCTATAGCTAATATAAAACGATAGTATAATATAACGCGATATCCGTATACCTTCGAAGTGGGCGATTCCGTATATCTTCGTCTATACCGAGGATATAAGCTTCCGAGATAAGCTTATAATTCGAGAAAGTGGTTATAATAGAGGGTCGGACCTTTCCGAGTAGTTAGAGTGATTAATCCGCTTATATACGAGTTAGATTTCCCTTAGTTATAGCGAGTTTATAGGGTGGTATCGATTATATAGCTAGTACTAGCGCTAATAGGGGATCCGTTTAGTAGAGAATAAACGAAGCCGGGACCTATAGTGGTGGACGGAGATAATAGCGAATAGAGATCCTATAAAATCGAGAAGCTATAGAGACGGCGAGTAACGAAAATCAGGGGACGACTATAGACGGAATACCTAGTAAAATAGAAAGGCTGGCCGGTATAGTACGATAAATAGTATCTATAATAGCTATTAATAGAGAACGTAAGCGATATAGTCTACGATTTCGAAAGACGGAACCCGATCACTATAGCGGAATTAGTAGGTTAAACGATAGGTAACGATAAGATAGAGGAAAGAATAATTAGCGTTAGTAAATAAAGAAATCAGAGGAATATTAAACTAATGCTCCTATATGGCTAACGTAGGGACGATAAAGAATATCACGAGATAAGCCCTAACGACGATAACTAATAAAGGAGATAACTTTCCCTACTTTCGCTTACCCCTTTTCTCCTATTTAGCTTACCCCTTTTCCCCTATTTTCCGTTTAACCCCTTTTTCCCTTATTTTCTTACCCTATTCTTATCTTCGGCCCTACTCCGTTATATAAACAGAAGTTAAAGAACGACTTATATAAGCGTAAACGCAGTTATATCCCTTATAAGAAGACCTATTTAAACGGAGAAAGAACACGAAACGACTAGCCGCTTCCGGAAAAAGGAGGCGTAATTAGATATCCGTTATATTATATTTTATTCTTACTTAAACCTCCTACGCTTCCGAATAGAACAGAAAGATATAATCGCCCGGCCTAGAGATTTTAAGTAGTAGACCGACACTTCTTTCTAACCCTCTCTATGTCTAGCCGGCCTTACTATATCTGCTCTTATAGAAAATAATAATTAAGATCCCTCCTTTACGCCGACTAATACCGACACGCAAAACATCTATCCTTCCTTTATATTTAACCACCTCTTTACTATAGTGAAGAAAGATAAGGACCCCGTTCCTAATCTATAGGAACGACGCTTTATCCGTAATAAGGCAGAGGAGAGTATTAAGCTACTTAGAACGATATCTAAATATCTATATAAATACTATTGATTATATAAGTAGTATCACGACGTCCTACTATTTCTGTTAGTAGAGTAGGGACGTAATAACTAGGAAAGGAAGGCCACTATGACTTTCTGTACTAGCTAGATAGTTACGAGCGGTAGTAATAGAAAGAAAACCGAAAACTTTAACGACTTCGTCCTTAAGAATAACCTAAGCCTATACCTGCCGGAGGCATAGCACGTAGTATATTATATTTAGACGAACGGTGCGAAACAATAGATTAATAACTAGTAGGATATATAGGATACGGTAAATAGACGAATATAAGATAACGATTACCTGCCTAATAACGAAAACGCCTTATAGTTATTCGAGAGAGCTTTGATTAATACCGAGACGTTTAGATACTAGGAGGACCCGAGCTTTATTACTAACACTATAGAGGGGTAGATCGGAGACCTAGTGCTATATTATTAGGATATCACGTGACGTTATAAGACGCGTGCTTTTTTATTTATCTTGTATATTATATATACGTGGCGACGCCACCTAGATATAGAGGATGCTTATTATCCTATATAATTATTATCCTTTTAACCCTAAGTTTTGCCACGTTTATTATATTCACTTCGTTTAAGCTACGTTGCCCTGATTAGAGCAGCGCGCACCTCTAGCAACCTCTTTTAAAGGTCTCCTTATTATATGTGTTATTTTGGTTATATATATTTCGTGGTCTTGAGTACTCCTGTTATCGAAGACTTATCCGAGATTATACTGCCTAAGCCGTTCTGTATAGTGATAGCTTCGCCTTTCTTTAATTAGTGCTCGGAGGCGGATCTATTCGGTGCCTAGGAAGTCCTGATTATCTGATTAGGGTAACCGAAAGTACTTAAGGGGAGTTCCGGCCTACCGAAATAAACTATATATTAATTACGGAAAAAGGAAGTATACGGTTAAGGGGCCGAGATTAAAAATAAAGCATTAATATTTGAAATTAGCACGGAGATTACGATAATAGCCTAGGAAACCTGCCCCCTATATAGCCTTAATAAAACCTAATAACTAGAAAACGGGGACGGATCCTCCTTACTAAAAATAAGATAAGAGCTATAGACGGAGAGATAGGCCCTTACCGCCGACGACGTAAAGGTAGACGGAAAAGCGAAAGATAGTGAAGAAAAAGATATAATAAATAGAACGAAGAATGGATTAACTATAAGATAGATTCCGGATATAGTATAGATATAGACATGGAGGGCGCGCTCCTTTACTAGAATAGGAAAAGCTACGGATATAGACTATTAGGGGCTATAGAGCCTAGATATAAAAAAAACCTTTACTATAACCCTCTAAGTATAAAACGACGAAGGCGTAGGGTTAACTTTACTATAATTAGGGTAATAAAGGCCTATACGAATAGCGGTAGGTCCTTAGCCCCGAGAATTTTAAGAAAATCTAGTTATATACGGCCCTAATAGTTAGCAGAACCTATTAAGGAGCCCCGAGATACCGCGCCCTTATAGACCCGGCGGTTAGGTAAACCTGCTAGTGGATCCCGGATACGACTTAAACTAATCTCCTATAATAGCTAGCGATACCTTATCCTGTTCCTTATAGGTATCTCCGTTAGTCTAACTATAGTAGGTTCCCTCCTAAGCCTTAGCGGAGAATACTTATATTATATCCTTTAGGGCCCCTAAAAAAAGGGCTCCTCCTACCCCCTATCACTAAGTGGAATTATCCTTAGACTTATAGACTTAATACACGACTGCTTTTTATTTCTTAACCCTTTTTTTCTTAAAGACCCCGATTCCCCTAATCTACCTAAACTAGTTACTATAATAGATTAACCCCCCCCTTTTAATAATATAACGGCTTTATAGTGGACCGACTATCGCGACCCTCCCCCTACGGTTATAGTCTATAGCGACTCTAAGCCTAACGATAATAGTATATACACGGCTATCCTAACCCTAGCGACCACGGTTACGCCTAATTAGGGTAACGCCGCTCTTATAGCTAACCCTTCTCTCGCGACCGCCTCGTTTAGGTAAGGGGATATAGACCCCGGTATCGGCCCGTTAACGACTATCTCTTATAATTAGGGCGCCCTAGCGTCCGGCTACGGAGCCGTATCGGCTTCCCCTTCGCCTAGTCAGGGCAACCCAACCCCTATCGGCGGGCTAGCTCCCCCTATTCCCCCTATTCCCCCTATTCCCCCCGTTTCCCCCGGACTAAGCGCCCCCTAGTAGGCCTAGGCTCCTAGTATAAAGGGCGCGCCTCCTAACGATATCCTAAAGAACTTTAAGGCGAGCCTTACTATAAAGACGCTCGCGGCTATCTACTAGTATATTAGCTTATACCACGATAAAAGGGATAAAGCTATTATTATATCTCGCGCGCCCCTAAACCCCTTTACTAAGGGAGCCCCTCGCTTTAATAGGACGGCCCTATCCACCTTCCTTAGGGATCATTAAGACTACGCTAAGCTTAACCGCCTTAGCGAGGCCGATAAAATCTCCTATATTAGCCTATTCACGGAGGCTAATATCCGTTCTACGGTTAATAAGATAATCCGATTAGTTAAAGTATCTAGCGGCCGATAAAAGAACCTAAAGCAGCGGCTTATTAATAAATACTCCTACCTAGACCCCGATTAGTAGCTTAACCTATCCGATAAAGTACGCTAACTACGATTTACTTATAAGCACAAAAAGGTTAAGATAGTCTAATAAGTTAAACGGCTTTTAACGAGTATTATAGTATAAAAGTTAAGAGCTAACAAAGTTAGCGGCACCTTTATCAAGGACTATAAGCTTTATAATATCTTCCTCGCTATGCTATACTAAGATATTAATATATAGCTTATAAATCGGATAAAGTATAAGTTTATTAACCTAAAGAACCGGCTACGTAGGTATTATAACCTGTCGGATATACTAAAAGAGTAGGCAGAAGACGTTTAGGCAGCTAACGGGTAGCCTATTAACGAAGTAGCGAATATTATAGATATTCCTATTCTTACGCTTACTACTAAACCGATACTAGTTATTACGCCTCGGCCTAATTAGGCTAACCCCATAACGTATACGCCGACTATTTTATAAAGGCCTACTATAGTGCCTAAGCCGGCTATATAGATAAGGAGCGATATAGATAAGTTAACGGAGCTATTAAGGAAGTGCGCTATCTTTATGGTTTACGATAGTATAGACGTTATTAGGAACGCGGTTCCCTAAGTCGTGGCCTTCTCGCGTTAAGTAGGAGCCGATAAGGTTAACGCGATCCTTATTACCGACCCTTACCTAAAGACCCTATTCTACGCCGCTATAAAGCAGTCTACTTCGGAAAGGCAGGGCGCCGCTCCGGCAGCTTATTATATTACCCCTGATTAGACTAACGTCGGTATATATAAGGACAATATATAGTATAGGCGAGGGCCACCGCGGTATAGGAATAGGAATTCCTACCCTTATTCCGGCGGCCTATTATAATACTACCTTATCGATAAACGACCCCTCCGTTACTTTTATTATAGATAGGAGCGTTACCGCCGCGAGTAGTATACGGTACTATAGCTAGATAAGACCTAGCACCTAGTTAGGTTTAGGTATCCTAATCACCTCGCCTTAGACTAGAATAATAAATAGCAGCCCTGCCCCTAGGATATATACCTTAAGTAATAAGACTAGCCGTACCGGCAGTCTATCCTCTACTAGCTTAGTATACGCCTTTAAGGGAAGTATAAAGATCTAGCTAAAGCCTACTATATTAGTATTAACTCCAGAAGCCTCCTTATTAAGATAGAAGACGTTATAAGAGTGATATTAGAATATTATACTAGGCTAAAGGAGGAAGAAGCGAAGGCTAAGGCTCCTATAACGAGCTTTAGTGTTAATTTTGTATTTATTATATCCGATTATTAGTAGGCGGATATCTATACCGCGTTAAAGGATACTTAGAAAAAGCACCCCCCCTTATAGCCTCTTTATATAATTAGGAGCGGAAGAGTCGTTAAAGCTACTCCTAAAGCCGTCCGTTTCCTTAATTAAGTTATTAAATAGCGCTTATAGAAATTAAACCCTAGTCTAGGCTACCGGGTCCCGACTCTACTTATAGCCGAGACCGTCGATAAGGAAGTGGATATAGATAAAGCGCCGATATAGTATAAGTAATAGCAAAGAGAGACTATTAGTAAATATAAGTCTAGCTATTCCGCGGATTAGCCTTATAACCTAGAGTAAGCTTGATTAGACCTAGATAAGTAAATCAGGGACCTCCGTATTAAGGTTCCTATCTAGTACCACTTTCTTACCGACCCGGATATAAAGCTAAGAAATAATAAAAGGATATACGCCGCCGAGACTAGTTAACCGTAGCGCGAGATTATTTATCTAACCGCTAATAAAGCCTTCTTCCTTAATAGATAAGGTCCCCTTAGTATACCTCCTCCCCTACCTTCGTTAAAGGGATACACCGTCTTATTTACCCGACCCGATAATCCTAGCTTAAGTACCCTTATTGTTATTAAGAAAAAAGTAGTGCCTAAAACCGATAACCCCCTAGTTATTACCCGGTATATAGTCTTAAAGTGCCGGCTTACTTAAAAAGGTGCCGTAACGGATAACCTTAACGTTTTTATAAAAGCTATTATCGATATAGGGGCTACCTTTAATATTATCTTTATAGCTATAGTAAGATACTTTAGTTTAGAATATCGTATTAGCTAGACCGAGATCCGAATTAAGGGCGTTAATAACTAGGAGGGGTAACCGTGTACTAGATACCTCGAGGAGCGTTTATAGGTCGGCGAGCAGAGTAGCGTTTTTAACTTCTAAGTCCTCCCCGGTCTAGGCCCTAATATACTACTTAGTATACTATGGATCTAGGAGACTAGAGTATCCTTTTCTTTTCGGGATAGTTAGATCGATACCGACTTTACGCTTAGTAACGCCCGTATTCTTATACTTATCGCCTATTATAAGTGGATTAAGGAGATACTAAGGAACTAAAGCTAGCCGAACTATAAGGCTAATAAGAGGTGTTAGATTAATAAAGATCGGTCTAATTAGGCTAATTAATATTAGCTTTAGGATAGCGACCCTAGCTATTAGCCTAAGGCCGCTACCTCGCTATCTATTAAGGAAAAGGCTAACTATTACCCTTTAGATATTCTAGAGGAGGGCGATAAGATTTAATATACGATTAGGGACGCTAATATAGCGTTTTTAGTGGCCTTCGTGTTCTTTAAGGAGATTAAGCCACTTTTATTAAGGGTATATATAGCCTTAAGGGCGATACCACGGAATTAGGGCCGAGGGTATAGGAAATACGATAAGGAAGCCCGATAATACCGTAAATACCGTTTTCTTCCTTTACTACTATATTTATCTATAAGTCCTTATCGTAGTTACCCTAATTAGCTTAATTTATACTAAATCACGTATACTAATTTTAAGTTAGAAGCGTAGAAGTCTTATTAGTCGTTAGCGTTATCGGCTTTAAGAGCCGAAGACGCGCGTATTATTAGCGCCGCTATAATAGCCGTGAAGAAGCTATAGACCCCGAAGAGAAGAAAGCATTAAGACCTGATTAAGGAAGTATACTATAAGCCTAATTAGGCTATCTATACTATATATAAGCCGAAAGCCCTTAAGATTCACCCTATAAACGACACGTTATCCGATAGTTTTATCCCCGAAGGCGACCCCCTCTAGAAGCAGAAGATCTTAGCGGAAATCCCCGAGGATATATAGGAGCAGGAAGACGACCGTTTTATTAGCCTAATTACCCTAAAGTTCTTTAAGATTACCCCTCGCTTAAGACTTACGGAAGAGCGACTTATAGATATCTTAGACTCTACTAATTATCTACTACCTATAAAAAAGGAGCTTTTAATAAAGACCCTCCTAAACCGCGAAGCTGCCCTTATATAGGATTAGTAAGAGTACGGGAGACTTAACCTTAGAGTCGCCCCGCTATAGAAGATTAAGGTGGTTCCGTCTAAGGTATAGTAGGCGAAAGGGATCCCGATCCCTAGAGCCCTAGAGTCTATTATCGTTAAGATAATTAAGGATAGGAAGGATAAGGGGGTTATTAAGGAAAGCCACGCGGCCTACCGAAACCCCTAGTTCCTTATAAAAAAGAAAGACGGTAATATACGCCTTATTAACTCTGCTACTAAGATTAATACTATTACCCTACGCGATACCTTTATTCCGCCTAGGGCTAATAAGTTTTTTAAGGACTTCGGTATATATAAGATAGTTTCCTTTCTGGATTTCTTCTCCGGCTATAACCAGGTTACCCTTAATAAGGAGTCGAGGGACTTAATAACCTTTACCACGGTATTAGGACTCTTTAGGATATATACCCTTTTATAAGGGGCGACTAACTTAGTAGCCTAATTTATATATACTATAGCCTATATCCTTTATAACCTTATTCCCTAGTATTACCGACCCTTTATTAACGATATTACGGTTAAAGGGCTAACTATTACCTATAACGATACCTTAATTAGACCTAGAATTCGCCGCTATATAGCCGAGTATATTAGTAATATTAATAAAGTCCTTCTTAATATAGAGCTCGCTAAAGGTATTATAGCTAGCGCTAAAAGCTAATAGTATTAGAAAGTAGCTATTATCGTGGGCTATATATACGGAACTAATAGCCGTTCCCCTAAGCACGCTAAGGTGGCTAAGTTAACTAAGTGGTAGAAGTGCCGGACTATTTCCGAAGTCCATTCTTTTCTTAGTCTCGCTACCTTCTACTATATCTAGATCTACCGCTTCGCTATTATCGCGGGGCCGTTAATAGACCTACTAAAAAAGACTTCCGTCTACCTATAAAGCGAGCCTTAATAGTATACTATAAATACTCTTAAGGTTACCCTAACCTTTATACTAGTTCTGATTATTATTAAGTATAGTAAAGGGGCTAGTATTATCTATATTATCGTTAACGTATATATTAAGGGCTAGGGCGGAATCTTAGGCTAGTATATCGATAAGAAGAGAGCTATCGCCCGGTATAAAAATAGTAAATAGAACCCGGTAAAGAAGGTCTATAATACTAGTAAGCTAGAGCTAAGGGGAGTATTAAAAGTGCTTCGCCGACTTTATAACTATCTTTATAAAGTCCGCTTTATATTAGAAATAAATACTTAAGCCTTAGTGTCCTAGCTTAGTAGTTCTGCCACGGACCTGCCCGGCGTACTTATTACTTAGTGGATTACCTGAATCCGACTTTTTAACTTCAAGATTAAGTATATTAAGGGAGCTAAGAATATTATAGCCGATAGACTTTCGAGGATACCTGCCACTCCGTCTAATTAGGCTAACGATACTATAAAAGGAGATATTAACGACTTTATTAACGGCTAAATCTTCCTTATAAATACGGATAAGAGGTTTAATAACCTTACCCTAGCCGAAGACGTTTTAGACCCGGACGTTACCTAGAGCTAGTTCTCTTAATAAGTGGCCTTATACTTAACGAGCCTATAGATACCCTTTAGAATAGACCCTTATAATGCCCGCTATATTAAAGATCGGTTAACCTGTGTTTTTATAAAGGATAGTCTGCTATAGATAAGAGTTACTAAGAAAGATTCGACTCCTAAAAGGTAGATTAATAATAAAGAGACTTAGGTTACCCTAATTAGGAAGGCCTATAACGAGTTAGGCTATTATATAAGGGACCAGATATACTAAAAGCTTACCCCCTTATATACCTAGGACGGTATCTATAAGCAGACTAAGGAGGTTATCGAAGTATACGCCGAGTATTAGAGCCGCTAAGGTAAAGTACACGAAGATCCCTTAATCGCTACTTAACTGCCTTAATAAGCCCTCCCCTTTATATAGGTAAGTCTTAATATCTTATATCTTAACGGGTAATACTTAGTAAACGCTTAATATATATTTATAAAATAGGTTAAAGCCCGTTTATTACGGAAGAATACATCGCGAGCCGTCGCGATATTCTTATAGGAAGACGTTATCTACTAGTATAGGCTATACTAGTATATTATCGTGGACGGAGGTCCTAAGAATAAGGGTAGTATAATTAAGCTAAATCGGGCGTACCTAATAAAGCGGAAGGTTATCTCTGCCTACTACCCCCGCGCTAATAGTCTAAATAAAGTAGGATATAAGCTTATCGCCTATACGCTGGCTATCTAGTAGAAGATTTACTATAGTATATTATATAAGATCCTGCCTATAGTCCTTTTCGCGGACCGCACGACTATATAAGCGTCTACCGGAAGGACCCCCTTTTACCCCCTTTATAGCTATAAGGCTATTATGCTTATCGAGATAACCTGCCTTACTTAGAGAGTGCTTAACTAGGGCCGCGTTAAGGCCCCTAAGGAAGAGATATTACTACGGCTAAGGGCCTTTGCCTAGTTAGAAGCCGATTAGAGGACTATTACCGATATAGTTAATAAGTAACGGTAATAGAAGACGGACTCTATTAACCGTTTAAGAGTCAGGACCCTATATAAGTAAAGACTCCGAGTCGGCGACCTTATCCTTATACACGATACTAAGCTAGCTATCGATATAAGCCGCGATAAGAAGCTAGACTACCGCTAAAACGGGCTATTTTATATTATATCGTCTAATTAGGATAATAAGACCTTTAGGTTATCGACTTTATTAGGGGAAGAGCTCTAGGGCGTTACTTTTACCGCTAACCGCCTTAAGAAATTTATCCAGGACGAAGACGGATACTAGGAGCCGGAGGACTAGACGATACTAGAAAGGGACTATGCTAAAGAACTAATAATTACGTACCCTGCCCGCGGCGTCCTTATTAATAAAGAGCTAGTTAAAGCACCCCTCCTCCTAGGTAAATCCACTAATAAAGATACTAGGGCCGAAGAGGATAAGCGTTAAGATAACGCAGGTTCCCCTAATCAGACTATTAACGCACTCCTATAATAGTTAGTAAGACTTCGGGATATACTAGGCGAGTATTATAAGAGATTAGAAGCGGAGCTCCGGAAAGCGACGTAATCGGGAAGAGTTAAAGTCTATATCCCTAAAGATCCTGACTTTAACCTAAGTAAGTATAAGGACTATACTAAAACCTTATACTTTATTCCTTATTATTACTTCCTATTTAGTTAACCTAATTATAGTAATACTATACTTAATAGGAGTCTTATATATAGTATTAGGGCTAAGGATATATAACGCACCGCTATCTACTTATCGTTAAAAACTAACCACTACCCCCTAAAACAAAAATACCACTTTTAGGACTCCTTAACTCGCTTTTTTTCCTATTTCTTTCCCGTTTACCCTTTATTACCCTAATCACCCTATTCCACGCCCTTCCACTTATTATTTTATTTATTAGTTCCTTTTATTTATATTTTACTATTACTATTTTCTATTTACACGCACTAACTAAGTAGACACTATAAAGATATATCCACTAAATATATTTATTATTTATCTACCTTTGCTTTACGTGTTTACGCCGCGCACTAAAATAAAATATCCTAATTATACTAAGGTTACCCTGATTATAGTAATTACTACCCGAATCACCTATTTATATCTTACTCCGGCTTACTCTTATAGTCGCTATTACTAGGGCTATATACTTCCGACTTATACCGCTAAACCTAAGCCCTAGAGATAAAGGGAATATAATACTACTCTACCGTCTCTTTTTAATCCCTTTTTATCGGGTTATTCTAAATAGTATAACAGAACTTCTTAAGATCGTCCTTATATTTATACGCTAATATAGGAACCTATGCTATTATATAGTCCCACGGTTTAAGACCCCTTCCTTTATAAACGTCGCGTATCTGCTAAGCACTTTCACGGTATAGAGTAATAGTGCTTACTATAAAGACGCCGTATCGAGGCGATAGCCGTAGAGGTATCTTATTATCGTATACGGACTATAGTAGTACTAGTAAGTCTTTAGTATATAGATCAGAGTAACTAATACCTAAATAGTGACTATCCGGCTATAAGACCTCCTGATTAGACTAATAGAACTGCTTTCGGAGTGCGTTATCACGATATATATAAGCTATCTCGTAAAAATAGCAGTTAGCGTAGTCCGGAAATCGATCGTTATATTAGAGCGATATATACTCGAAGAAAGGATAAGTGATTTTATTATTAACCCGATCACTTATAGCCGACCACTATTCCTTATAGCACTAGCACGGTACCTTATTAATAACCCCGAACCCTTAGATAATCAGGGCTCTAACTATATAAGCCCGGGTCACTATCTTTATAATATACTCCCTCTAGGGACTAGTAAGGTCCTTAGTTATAAATATATAGTAACGAAATAAAGATAAACTATTACTAGACCTTACCTTCTTAAATAGCTCCTATTCCACGTCTTTATTAATAAGATTTAGCAGGCTATCCTATACCCGGCCTGCGATAGCAGCCTTAGAGTCGCCTTAGATAACCTAACCCACGAAATCTAGCTTAATATACGATACACCACCTTTACTAGCCACTTCGTACTAAATAAAATACAAGTTTACCTATATCCATAATATCAGCTTACCCTAATCAGGGCAATATAACCAAAAGCGTAAAAAGAACTTACCACTATATCTTAGACCGTTATAAAAATATTATACTTATTAACCGCACCTATAATAAGTCGTGTCTTAGACTAGAAGCATAGTATAGGATAGACCGACTCCTAGTAAGCCATGGCTTTCTTACGCTTATAAAAGCTAAGGTTATTAAGCCCTGTAATTAGAGCTTTAGCGGATATATCGATAATCTTATTATTATTATTAATAAGAAGCTTAAGGGAAACACGATATCGAATTATAGGATAATATAAAGACGTAGAGCCCGAAAGATATGCCTCTGGCCGGCAGCCCCGCCTTATATCCCTCGATAATAAGTAACGTGGCCTAGCGATTTATAGTTTTAGTGACTTAAGGAGGCGTAGTTAAATAAATAGCCTATTTTAAGTTACTAAAAAGATTAGGCTTTAGGCGTGATTCACGATTACCTTCCTCACGTCGCTTTATTATATAGTCGTGACTATAGGTATAATAAAAAAGATACTATCTAATCTTTTTATCTAATCAGATCGGTTACACGGTACGCCGACTTTTATATTTAGATCCCGCGTCTAATTCACTAAGTTACCTTTATCCGAAAACCATAAATAGTATTAGGATTGCCCTTTCTTTAATAATCACGACCCTATTTAACTAGCAGCCGTAATAGAAACTCCAGTTAAAGCCAGTCTTATAAGGGAGGCACTGCCTAGAAATATTAGACGTTAATAAAGGATATATATCCCCTATCACTACCTCTAGTTAACCCGTTTTCCCTCTCTTCCTCTCTTTCCCTATATCGTTAAGTTCGTTTTTCTAACTTACCCCCGCTAGCTATTTCTTCACCACTTATTACCCCGCTACCCTTATATATCTCCCCTATATCCTTTACCTGCACGTTACCGTGATTAGGCTAATAGAGATATTAAGAATATCTATATCCCTTACTAACTATTAGGAGCCGGCTCCCGCCGGTCCCGTCCTTACTGCTAATATTATCCCTGCCACCCGCGTTACTATTAATAAGACTACACGCCCCCGCCGTATTAATAACCCTAATAATAGCCGATAGGTGTTCCTTATATAAGGATTGCCGTATTATCTATTTAACGTCCCTAATAACGCCGCCCCCTTTATAGGTTTCCCCTAATAGCCTAAAGATAATATACGTGCAGTCTAACGTCTTCTTAAGAACGCTATGGATAACGAACTTAACGCTACCACGGTTAATATAATACTGCCTTATATTCCTATAATAAGCATATTTAGTAAGAGACTAGGAGATATTTACCCGGTAATATAGTCTTCTTTTAGGACTTACTATAACCTAATAAATAAGAGATAGCTTAAAAGAGGCAGTTTAGAAGATATAATACGTGCTATATTTAAGCGTAGATAAGGGGATACCCGTCCTATAGCCTAGATTAGTATTACGCCTTACTAGGAGCTAAATAGCCGCACTATAGTCTACTCCCCTTAACTACTCAGGCAAATTAACCGTATTAAGAGGAGCCGTTTTATCCCTATTATTTATTACTTTAAGAATTACTTTATTAGTCTGATTATAGATTAAGAGATATAGTGTATATACAGGTATAATAGTATTTAGAATACTAATAATACTAAAGATCGCCTTTTACGGTTATTTAAGTATACTATACGTTAGCTATATAGTATTAATATACCTAATAAGGCCGTCTCTAGCCTTACCCGCCGTTTCTATATTATTCCCGGTCCTTACTAAACGGATAATTACTTATACGGCCTTTTTATTATCGAATAAATATAAGCTATTATCTAAGAGGGCTACTTATTCCCTTAAAGCTCTAAGATTCACCGGTTCGTATAAGGACGCTGCTACGGGAATAATAGCGTAGCTTATACTCGTTATATTAAGGAAGAGTAGCTATCTTATATTAGAGTAATCCTCGGTTTTAGTTATTAGAAGATACTAGCGGTCCCGGTAATTCCTTAATCCCCTTAGCCACCTCCTCTTAAGAGTATAGGTTTTACCCCTATTAATAAACCTGTTATTAAGTCTAAGCCCGCTATCCCTGGTTCCTCTAATTAGGCTAAGAAGAAGACTTAGGCGCTACTTAGGAGCACTCCTAAGAAAGATACTGGTATTCCGGTGCGTCCTAAGACGCCTAAGAATGTCTTTAAGAAGCCTTTAGTACCGGTTACGCCTAAGAAGGTCACTAAGGTTATGAAGAGTCCTAAGAAGACTCTTAAGTCCTCTAAGCCTTCTAAGTTCGCTGGTATTAACTTAAATAGTTATAAGATTATTTAGATATCGCTAAAGAAAGTCTTAGTATAACCTAGAAAGATTAATATCCAGGGTAAATAGATTAAGGATATAGAGGAGTAAGATAAGGGTATTAAGATATCTCGTAGTCACCTATTCTATAAACTATATAATCCTCGCCCTATAGACTAAAGAAAGGCGAAGCCGTTACTATACAGAACGGCTCAGGTAGTATAATCTCGGATAAGTCTTCGATAACAGGAGTGCTTAAGACCACGAAGTGCATATAACCAAAACAATACATATAACAAGGAGACCTTCAAAAAGGTTCCTGGAGGTGCGAGCTGCTCTAATCAGGGCAACGTAGCTTAAACGAAGTGAATATAATAAATATAGCAAAACTTAGGGTTAAAAGGATAATGATTATATAGGATAATAAGTATCCTCTGTGTCTAGGTGGCGTCGCCACGTATATATAATATATAAGATAAATAAAAAAGCGCGCGTCTTATAATATCACGTGACGTCCTAACGATATAGCACTGGGTCTCCGATCCACCCCTCTATAATCAGCCCTAGTTATCTTACTTACGTCCTCGTGGCTATAATAACTCTAAATATAATTAGGTTGCCCTGATTAAGCTAAGTATAATCCAGTAAAACTATCCTAAAACTCACTTACGCTTACGGAGAGTCCGTCTACCGACTATATAATCCTCCTTCTCGGTATATACTCGCTTTATAGTGGCCCTAACTATATCCTCGTCCTATTTAATCCTAGCGTTATACTATAACTATCCTTCCTAGGGAATCGCGCGTAAAGGCGGTATATATAAGGAACTATTAACGGCGGTATCGTAAAGTATCGCCCAGTAGATACTATTATATAAATAAACCTAATTATCTTAAGAGAATAAGCTAGGTTTAATCGGACTAATATAAGAGTCCGTAGGGCGAGGATTATATAGTCTATAGAATAAATAACTACGAGATATCTTAACGCCCTTATCCTGCTCCTTTATATCCTTAACCTATTTACCTTAGATATTAATCTTCCTAGGCTACACTAAGACCTTCTTTAGCGATATCTAAATAATCTTATAGCTATTCAGGTTAATACCAGTAAACTTAGAAGATTTAAAGGACTTAGGAGTCTTCTTAGGACTCTTCGTGACCTTAGCGATCTTCTTAGGCGTGTTCGGTGCCAAGGGCTTCTTAGAGATAGCCTTAGGTGTCTTAGGACGTACCGGGACACCAGTATCTTTCTTAGGAGTGCTCCTAATTAGCGCCTAAGTCTTCTTCTTAACCTAATTAGAAGAATTAGGGGCAGTAGGCTTAGACTTAATAATAGGTTTATTAATAGGGGTAAAACCTATGCTTTTAGGAGGAGGCGGCAGAGGGGACTAAGGGACTACCGGGACTATTAGTGTCTTCTAATAGCTAAAACCGAGAATTACTCTAACACAGGATAGCTATTCTTCTTTAATATAATAAGCGTAAGCTGCACCGTTATTTAAGTAGCAGCGTCCTTATATAAACCGGTGAATTTTCGAGCTTTAAGGGAATAAGTAGCCCTCTTAGATAATAGCTTATATCTACTCGATAACGAAAAGGCCGTATAAGTAATTATCCGTCTAATAAGGACCGGGAATAATATAGAAACGGCGAGTAAGGCTAAAGACGGCCTTATTAGGTATATTAATACTGCGTAGCTAACCTATAGCGTACTTAAATAACCGTAAAAGGCGGTCCTTAGTATTACTAGTATTCTAAATACTATTATACCTATATATACACTATATCTCTTAATCTATAATTAGACTAATAAAGTGGTTATCGAAGTGATAAATAATAGGGATAAAGCGACTTCTCTTAATACGGTTAATTGCCTTAAGCGGCTAGGATAAGTAGACCGCTATGCGGCTATTTAACTCCTAGTAAGGCGTAACACTAATCTATGCTATAGGACGGGTATCCCCTTATCTACGCTTAAACACGGCGCGTATTATATCTTCTAGACTGCCCCGCTCTAACTATCTCTTATTTATTAGGTTATAATATATCCTAAAAGATAACTAAACTACCGGGTAAGTATCCCGCGGCCTTTTAGCGAACGTGCTTACTATAGGAATATAAGGCAGTATTATATTAACCGTGATAGTATTAAGCTCGCTATCTATAGTATTCTTAAGGAGGCGTTAGACTATATGTATATTATCTTCCGGCTATTAAGGAAAACCTATAAAGGGGGCAGCGTTATCGGGGACGTTAAATAAACGGTGCGGTAGTCCTTATATAGGGAATACCTATCGGCTATTATTAGGGTTATTAATACGGCGGGGGCGTGTGGTCTTATTAATAATAATACGGGTAGCGGGAATAATATTAGCGGTAAGGATAAGACCGGCGGGAGCCGGCTCTTAGTAGTTAAAGGTAGAGGATATAGATATTCTAAATATCTCTATTAGCCTGATTACGGTAACGTCTAGGTAGCGGGTATAGGGAAAATATATAAGGGCGGCGAGGCAGTAGATAGTAAAGAAATGGATAGCGGGGGTAAGTTAAAAAAATAAACTTAACGATATAGGAAAAGAGAGGAAAAAAGGAAAAACGGGTTAACTAAAGCTAGTAATAGGGGATATATATCCTTTATCGATATCTAATATTTCTAGGCAGTGCCTCCTTTATAAGACTAGCTTTAACCGGAGTTTCTATTATAGCTGCTAGTTAAATAGGGTCGTGATTATTAAAGAAAGGGTAATCCTGATACTATTTATGGTTTTCGGATAAAGGTAACTTAGTGAATTAGGCGCGGGATCTAAATACGGAAGTCGGCTTACCGTGTAACCGATCTAATTAGATAAAAAGATCAGATAATACCTTTTCTATTATACCTATAGTCGCGACTATATAATAAAGCGACGTAAGGAAGGTAATCGTGAATCACGCTTAAAGCCTAATCTTTTTAGTAACTTAAAATAGGCTATTTATTAAACTACGCCTCCTTAAGTCACTAAACTATAAATCGCTAGGCTATATTACCTATCGTCGAGGGATATAAGGCGGAGGGCTGCTAGCCAGAGGCGTATCTTTCAGGCTCTATATCTTTATATTATCTTACGACTCGATATCGTGTTTCCCTATAAACTTCCTACTATTAATATTAATAATAAGATTATCGATATATCCGCTAAAGCTTTAATCACGGGGCTTAATAACCTTAGCTGTTATAAGCGTAAGAAAGCCGTGGCTTATTAAGAGTTAGTTCGCCCTATACCGTGTTTCTGGTTTAAGACACGACTTATCGCGGGTGCCGTTAATAAGTATAATGTTTTTATAACAGTCTAAGATATAGTAGTGAGTTCTCTTTACGCTTCTTATCGTGTTACCCTAATTAGGGTAAGCTAATATTATGAATATAGGCAAACTCGTATTTTATTTAGTACGAAGTGGCTAGTAAAGGTGGTGTATCGTATATTAACCTGGACTTCGTGGGCCAGGTTATTTAAGGTGACTCTAAGGCTGCTATCGTAGGCCGGGTATAGGATAGCCTGCTAAATCTTACTAATAGAGACGTGGAGTAGGAGCTGTTTAAGAAGGTAAGGTCTAGTAATAGTTCGTCTTTATTTCGTCGCCGTGTATTCGTGGCTAAGGACCTTACTGGTCTATAAAGGGAGTATATTATAAAGATAGTGACCCGGGCTTATACGGTCAGAGCTCTAATTATCTAGGGGTTCGGGGTTATTAATAAGGTGCCGTGCTAGTGCTATAAGGAACGGTGGTCGGCTATAAGTAATCGGGTTAATAATAAGATCACTTATCCTTTCTTCGAGTATATATCGCTTTAACGTAATAATCGATTTTCGGACTACGCTAACTACTATTTTTATAAGATAGCTTATATATATTATAATAACGAACTCCGAAAGCAGTTCTATTAGTCTAATCAGGAGGTCTTATAGCTAGACAGTAACTATATAGGTATTAGTTACTCTAATCTATATACTAAGAACTTATTAGTACTACTATAATCCGTATATAACGATAAGATACGTCCGCGGCTTTCGCCTCGGTACGGTATCTTTATAATAAGCACTATTACTTTATACCGTGAAAGTGCTTAGTAGATATATAACGTTTATAAAGGAAGGGGTCTTAAACCATAGGACTATATAATAGCATAGGTCCCTATATTAGCGTATAAATATAAGGATAACCTCGAGAAGTTATATTATACTATTTAGAATAACCCGACGAAGAGGGATTAAGAAGAGACGGTGGAGTGGTATTATATCCCCTTTATCTCTAGGGCTTAGGTTTAGCGGCATAAGTCGGAAGTGTATAGCCCTAGTAATAGTGATTATAAGAGTAAGCCGAAGTAAGATATAGATAGGTGATTCGGATAGTGATTACTATAATCAGGGTAACCTTAGTATAATTAGGATATTTCTGTTTTAGTGCGCGGCGTAAACGGGTAAAGGAAAGGTAGATAAATAATTAATATATTTAGTGGATATATCTTTATAGTATCTACTTAGTTAGTGCGTGTAAATAGAAAATAGTAATAGTAAAATATAAATAAAAGGAACTAATAAATAAAATGATAAGTGGAAGGGCGTGGAATAGGGTGATTAGGGTAATAAAGGGTAAATAGGAAAGAAATAGGGAAAAGAGCGAGTAGAGGAGTCCTAAAAGTGGTGTTTTTATTTTTAGGGGGGGTAATAGTTAGTTTTCGATAATAAGCAGATAGCGGTGCCTTATATATCCTCGGCCCTAATATTATATATAAGACTCCTATTAAGTATAGTATTACTATAATCAGGTTAATTAGGTAGGAAGTAATAATAGGGGATAAAGTATAAGGTCCTAGTATAGTCCTTATACTCACTTAGGTTAAAGTTAGGATCTTTAGGGATATAGACTTCGACTCTTCCTAACTATATCGCTTTCCGGAGCTCTGCTTCTAACCTTTTATAATACTCGCCTAGTAAGTCCCGAAGTCTCGCTAACTATTATAGGAATACGTTAACGGTATAATTAGGGGAACCTATATCGTCTTAACGCTTATTATCCTCGGCCCTAGTATCTTTATTAGTGGATTCTCCTAGGAGAAGGGGTGCTTTAACTAGTTCTTTATCGGTAAGGATACCGCGGGCAGGGTATATAATTATTAGTTCTCTGGCATAGTCCCTTTCTAGTATCGTCTAGTCCTCCGGCTCCTAATATCCGTCTTTATCCTGGATAAATTTCTTAAGGCGGTTAGCGGTAAAAGTAACGCCCTAGAGCTCTTCCCCTAATAAAGTCGATAGCCTAAAGGTCTTATTATCCTGATTAGATAATATAATATAAAATAGGCTATTCTAGTAGTAGTCTAGCTTCTTATCGCGGCTTATATCGATAGCTAGCTTAGTATTATATACGAGGATAAGGTCGCTAACTCGGAGTCTTTACTTACGTAGGGTCCTAACTCTTAAACGGTTAATAGAGTCCGTCTTCTACTACCGTTACTTATTAACTATATCGGTAATAGTCCTTTAGTTAGCTTCTAACTAGGCGAAGGCCTTTAGGCGTAGTAATATCTCTTCCTTAGGGGTCTTAACGCGGCCCTAGTCGAGCACTCTTTAACTAAGGCAGGTTATCTTAATAGGCGTAATAGCCTTATAGCTATAGAGGAGGTAAAAGGGGGTCCTTCCGGTGGATACTCGGATAGTCGTGCGGTCCGCGAAAAGGACTATAGGCAGGATCTTATATAACGTACCACGGTAAATCTTCTACTAGATAGCCAGTATATAGGCGATAGGCTTATATCCTACCTTATTTAGACTATTAGCGCGGGGGTAATAAGTAGAGATAACCTTCCGCTTTATTAGGTACGCCCGATTTAGCTTAATTATACTGCCCTTATTCTTAGAGCCTCCGTCCACGATAATATACTAGTATAGTCTATACCGGTAGATAACGTCTTCCTATAAGAATATCGCGACGGCTCGCGATATATTTTTCCGTAGTAGACAGGCTTTAACTTATCCTATGAATATATATTAAGCCTCTACTAAGTAGTAGCCACTAAGATACTAGATATTAAGACTTACCCACGTAAAGGGGAGGGCTTATTAAGGTAATTAAGTAGCGATTAGGGGATCCTCGCGTGCTTTACCTTAGCGGCTCTAATACTCGGCGTATACTTTAATAACCTCCTTAGTCTACTTATAGATACCGTCCTAGGTATATAAGGGGGTAAGCTTCTAGTACGTCCTATCCCTCGCTTAATAGCCTGACTTATCGTGGGCCTTCTTAATTAGGGTAACCTAAGTCTCTTTATCGTTAATCCACCTTTTAGGAGTCGAATCTTTCTTAGTGACTCTTATTTATAGCAGACCGTCCTTTACGAAAACACGGGTCGATCGATCTTTAACGCGACGGGCGTTATAAGAGTCTATTCTAAAGGGTATCCGTAGGCTTATTAAATATAAGGCTATTTATTAAGAGAACTGGCTCTAAGTAATATCCGGGTCTAAAACGTCTTCGGCTAGGGTAGGGTTATTAAACCTCTTATCCGTATCTATAAGGAAGATTCGGCTATTAATAAAGTTATTAATATCTCCCTCTATAGCGTTATTAGCCTAATTAGACGGAGTAGCAGGTATCCTTAAAAGTCCGTTAGCTATAGTATTCTTAGTCCCCTTAATATACTTAACCTCGAAATCGAAAAGTCGGATCTAGGTAATCCACCGAGTAATAAATATACCGGGCAGGTCCGTGGTAGAACCACTAAGCTAGGACACTAAGGCTTAAGTATCTGTTTCTAGTATAAAACGGACTCTATAAAGATAGTTACGAAGTCGGCGAAGCACCTTTAATACTCCCCTTAACTCTAGTTTACCGGTATTATAGACCTTCTTTACCGGGCTTTATCTATAGCTTTCGTACTAGGCGATAGCTTTTTTCTTATCGATATACTAGCCTAAGATCCCGCCCTAG
This sequence comes from Sodiomyces alcalophilus JCM 7366, assembly GCF_042370955.1. Classification (NCBI taxonomy): domain Eukaryota; kingdom Fungi; phylum Ascomycota; class Sordariomycetes; order Glomerellales; family Plectosphaerellaceae; genus Sodiomyces; species Sodiomyces alcalophilus. The sequence continues at coordinate 7,105,653 of NW_027263532.1, forward strand.
CCCTTAATATATATATCGACGATTATATAGATAATACCGGCCCCTTTACTATACTTAATAGTAATTAGAACTAGTATAGAGGTTAGGGTAACCTTAAGAGTATCTATAGCGTACTGCTAAGGCTCGCTTTATAGGAAGACAGAAGTCTTCTTTAGCAGGTCTATTAACGGCCCCGTGATAATAGCGAAATAGTAAATCTAAATACGGTAAAAGGTAGCGAGACTAAGAAAAGAACGGACTTCGGAAATAGTCCGGCACTTCTACTACTTAATTAACTTAGCCACCTTAGCCTGCTTAGGGGAACGATTATCGGTTCCGTATATATAGCCTATAATAATAGCCGCTTTCTAATACTATTAGCTTTTAGCGCTAGCTATAATACCTTTAGCGAGCTTTATATTAAGAAGGACTTTATCGATATTACTAATATACTCGGCTATATAGCGGCGAATTCTAGGCCTAATCAGGGTATCGTTATAGGTAATAGTCAGCCCTTTAACCGCGATATCGTTAATAAAGGGTTAATAGCACTAGGGAATAAGGTTATATAGGATACGGGTTATAATATATATAAATTAGGCTACTAAGTTAGTCGCCCTTTATAGAAGGGTATATATCCTAAAAAGTCCTAAAACCGTGGCGAAGGTTATTAAGTCCCTTAATTCCTTATTAAGGGTAACCTAGTCATAGCCGGAGAAAAAATCTAAAAAGGAAACTATCTTATATATACCGAAGTCCTCGGAAAACTTATCGGCCCTAGGCGGGATAAAGGTATCGCGTAGGGTAATAGCGTTAATCTTAGTGGCAGAGTTAATAAGGCGTATATTACCGTCTTTCTTCTTTATAAGGAACCAGGGGTTATAATAGGCCGCGTGGTTTTCCTTAATAACCCCCTTATCCTTCCTATCCTTAATTATCTTAACGATAATAGACTCTAGGGCTCTCGGGATAAGGATCCCTTTCGCCTACTATGCTTTATACAGAACCACCTTAATCTTTTATAGCGGGGCGACTCTAGGGTCGAGCCTCCTATATTCCTGCTAATCCTATATAAGGGTAGCTTCGCGGTTTAGGAGGGTCTTCGTTAAGAGCTCCTTTTTTATAGGTAATAGATAGTCGGTAGAGTCTACGATATCTTTAAGTCGCTCTTCCGTAAGTCTCGAGTAAGGGGTAATCTTAGAGAACTTTAGGGTAATTAGGCTAATAAAACGGTCGTCTTCCTATTCCTATATATTCTTAGGGATTTCCGCTAAGATCTTCTACTTCTAGAGGGGGTCGCCTTCGGGGATAAAACTATCGGATAGCGCGTTATTAATAGGGTGAATCTTAAGGGCTTTCGGCTTATATATAGTATAGATAGCCTAATTAGGCCTATAGTATACCTCCTTAATTAGGTCCTAGTACTTTTTCCTCTTCGCGGTCTATAGCTTCTTTATAGCCACTATAGCGGCGCTAGTAATACGCGCGTCTTTGGCCCTTAAAGCCGATAACGCTAACGACTAGTAAGACTTCTCTATGCTTCTAAGTTAAAATTAGTATAAGTAATTTAGTATAAATTAGGCTAATTAGGGTAACTATAATAAGGATTTATAGAAAAATATAGTAGTAAAGGAAGAAAATAGTGTTTACGGTATTATCGGGCTTCCTTATCGTATTTCCTATACCCTCGGCCCTAATTCCGTGGTATCGCCCTTAAGGCCACGTATACCCTTAGTAAAAGTGGTTTAATCTCCTTAGAGAATATAAAGGCTATTAAAGACGCTACGTCGGTATCCCTAATCGTGTATTAAATCTTATCGCCCTCCTCTAGAACGTCTAAAGGGTAATAATTAGCCTTTTCCTTAATAGATAGTAAGGTAGCGGCCCTAGGCTAATAGGTAGGGTCGCTATCCTAGAGCTAATAGTGATTAGCCTAATTAAACCCATCCTTATCGATCCGATATCTCTTATTAGCCTTATAGTTCGGCTAGCTTTAGTTCCTTAGTATCTCCTTAATCTACTTATAATAGGCTATAGGTATAAGAATACGGGCGTTACTAAGCGTAAAATCGGTATCGATCTAACTATCCCGGAAAGAAAAGGACGCTTTAGTCTCCTAGATCCACGGTATACTAAGCAGTATATCGGGTCCTAGACCGGGAGAACTTAGAAGTTAAAAACGCTACTCTGCTCGCTAACCTATAAACGCTCCTTAAGGTACCTAGTACACGGTTACCCCTCCCGGTTATTAACGCCCTTAATTCGGATCTTAGTCTAGCTAATACGATATTCTAAACCGAAGCGTTTTATAGTATCTATAAAGATAGTGTTAAAGGTGGCCCCTATATCGATAATAGCCTTTATAAAAGCATTAAGGTTATACGTCACGGCACCCTTTTAAGTAAGCCTGCACTTTAAGACTATATACCGGGTAATAACTAGGGGGTTATCGGTTTTAGGGACTGCCTCTTTCTTAACGATAATAAGGGTACTTAAGCTAGTATTATCGGGTTAGGCGAATAAGACGGTGTATCCCTTTAATAAAGGTAGGGGAAGAGGTATACTAGGGGGACCTTATCTATTAAGGAAAAAGGCTTTATTAGCGGTTAGATAAATAATCTTATACTACGGTTAACTAGTCTTAGCGGCGTATATCCTTTTATTATTTCTTAGCTTTATATCCGGGTCGGTAAGAAAGTAATACTAGATAGGAACCTTAATACGGAGGTCCCTGATTTACTTATCTAGGTCTAATCGAGCTTACTCTAGGTCGTAAGGCTAGTCTATAGAGTAGCTAGGCTTATATTTACTAATAGTCTCGGGTTACTATTATTTATACTATATCGGCGCTTCGTCTATATCCACTTTTTTATCAACGGTTTCGGCTATAAGTAAAGTCGGGACCCGGTAGCCTAAACTAGGGTTTAACGTCTATAAGCGATATTTAATAACCTAATTAGGGAAACGGATAACCTTAGGAGTGGGTTTAACGACTCTCCCGCTCCTAGTTATATAAAGAGGTTATAAGGGGGGCTACTCTCTCCGAGTATCCTTTAATACGGTATAGATATCCGCCTACTAATAATCGGATATAATAGATATAAAATTAACGCTAAAGCTTATTACGGGAGCCTTAGCCTTCGCTTTTTCCTCCTTTAGCCTAGTATAATATTCTAACGTTACTCGTATAACGTCTTCTATCTTAACAGGGAGGCTTCTAGAGTTAATACTAATATAATAGGCTTTAGCCAGGGCTTTATACTTCCCTTAAAGGCGCGTGCTAAGCTAATAAAGGATAGACCGCCGGTACGGCTAGTCTTACTGCTTAAGGTATATATCCTAGGGGTAGGGCTACTACTCGTTATTCTAGTCTAAGGCGAGGTAGTCAGGATACCTAAACCTAACTAGGTACTAGGTCTTATCTTACTATAGTATCGCGTACTACTCGCGGCGGTAACGCTCCTATCTATAATAAGAGTAACAGAGGGGTAGTTTATCGATAGGGTAGTATTATAATAGGCCGCCGGAATAAGGGTAGGAATTCCTATTCTTATACCGCGGTAGCCCTCGCCTATACTATATATCGTCCTTATATATACTAATATTAATCTAATTTAGTGGTAATATAATAAGCTGCCGGAGCGGCGTCCTGCCTCTCTAAAGTAGACTGCTTTACGGCGGCGTAGAATAGGGTCTTTAGGTAAGGGTCGGTAGCCAGGATCGCGTTAACCTTATCGGCTCCTACTCGACGCGAGAGGGCTATAACTTAGGGAACCGTGTTCCTAATAACGCTTATACCGTTATAAACCATAGAGATAGCGCACTTCTCTAAAAGCTCCGTTAACTTATTTATATCGCTCCTTATCTATATGGCCGGTTTAGGTACCACGGTAGGCCTTTATAAAATAGTCGGCGTATACGTTATCGGGTTAGCCTAATTAGGCTAAGGCGTAATAACTAGTATCGGTTTAATAGTTAGGGCAGGAGTAGGAATATCTATAATATTCGCTACTTTATTAATAGGCCGCTTATCGGCTACCTAGACGTTTTTTACCTACTCTTTTAATATATCCGATAAGTTATAATACCTACATAGCCGGTTCTTTAGGTCCACGAACTTATACTTTATCCGATTTACGAGCTATATATTAATATCTTAGTATAGGATAGCGAGAAAGATATTATAAAGCTTATAGTCCTTAACGAAGGTACCGCTAACTTTATTAGCTCTTAACTTCTATACTATAACGCTTATTAGTAGCCGCTTAACTTATTAGACTATCTTAACCTTTTTATGTTTATAAGTAAGTCGTAGTTAGCGTACTTTATTAGATAGGTCAAGCTACTAATCGGGGTCTAGGTAAGAGTATTTTTTAATAAGCCGCTACTTTAGGTTCTTTTATTGGCCGCCGGATACTTTAATTAGTCGGATTATCTTATTAACCATAGGACGGATATTAGCCTCCGTGAATAGGCTAACGTAGGAGATTTTATTAGCCTCGCTAAGGCGGTTAAGCTTAGCGTAGTCTTAATAATCCCTAAGGAAGGTGGATAGGGCCGTCCTATTAAAGCGAGGGACTCCTTTAGTAAAGGGGTTTAGGGGCGCTTAAGACGAGATAGTAGCTTTATCCCTCTTATCGTCGTATAGGCTAATATACTAGTAAATAGCCGCGAGCGTCTTTATAGTAAGGTTCGCCTTAAAGTTCTTTAGGACGTTATTAGGGGGCGTAACCTTTATAGTGGGTGCGTGAGCCTGCTAAGGAGCGCTTAGTCCGGGGGAAATAAGGGGAATAGGGGGAACGGGGGGAACTAGCCCGCCGCTAGGATTCGGGTTACCCTAACTAGGCGAAGGGGAAGCCGATACGGCTCTAAAGCCGGATACCGGGACGCCCTAACCGTAAGAGACGGTTATTAACGGGCCGATACTAGGGTCTATATCCCCTTACCTAAGCGAGGCGGTCGCGAGAAGAGGGTTAGCTATAGGAGCGGCGTTACCCTAATTAGGCGTAACCGTGGTCGCTAGGGTTAGGATAGCCGCGTGCGTGCTATTATTATTAGGCTTAGAGTCGCTATAGACTATAACCATAAGGGGAGGGTCGCGATAGTCGGTCTATTATAAAGCCGTTATATTTTTAAAAAAGGGGGGTTAATCTATTATAATAACAGGTTTAGGCAGATTAGGGGAATCAGGGTCTTTAAGAAAAAAAGGGTTAAGAAATAAAAAGCAGTCGTGTATTAAGTCTATAAGTCTAAGGATAATTCCACTTAGCGATAGGGGGTAGGAGGAGCCCTTTTTTTAGGGGCCCTAAAGGATATAATATAAGTATTCTCCGCTAAGGCTTAGGAGGGAACCTACTATAGTTAGACTAACGGAGATACCTATAAGGAATAGGATAAGGTATCGCTAGCTATTATAGGAGATTAGTTTAAGTCGTATCCGGGATCCACTAGCAGGTTTACCTAACCGCCGGGTCTATAAGGGCGCGGTATCTCGGGGCTCCTTAATAGGTTCTTCTAACCGTTAGGGCCGTATATAACTAGATTTTCTTAAAATTCTCGGGGCTAAGGACCTACCGCTATTCGTATAGGCCTTTATTACCCTGATTATAGTAAGGTTAACCCTATGCCTTTATTATTTTATACTTAGAGGGTTATAATAAAGGATTTCTTTATATCTAGGCTTTACGGCCCCTAATAATCTATATCCGTAGCTTTTCCTATTCCGGTAAGGGAGCGCGCCCTCTATATCTATATCTATACTATATCCGGAATCTATTTTATAGTTAATCTATTCTTCGTTCTATTTATCGTACCTTTTTCTTAACTATCTTTCGCTTTTTTTCTTACCTTTACCTTATCGGTGGTAAGGGCCTATCTCTCCGTCTATAGCTCTTATCTTATTTTTAGTGGGGAGGATCTATCCCTGTTTTCTGGTTATTAAGTTTTATTAAGGCTATATAGGGGGCAGGTTTCCTAGGCTATTATCGTAATCTTAATACTAATTTTAAATATTAATACTTTATTTTAATCTCGGCCCCTTAGCCGTATACTTCCCTTCCTACTTCTATAATTAATATATAGTTCGTTTAGGTAGGCCGGAACTCCCCTCGAGTACTTTCGGTTACCCTGATTAGACGATTAGGACTTCCTAGGCACTAAATAGATCCGCCTCCGAGCACTAATTAAAGAAAGGCGAAGCCGTTATTATATAGAACGGCTTAGGTAGTATAATCTCGGATAAGTCTTTGATAATAGGAGCGCTTAAGACCACGAAGTGTATATAACTAAAATAATATATATAATAAGGAGACCTTTAAAAGAGGTTCGTGGAGGTGCGCGCTGCTCTAATTAGGGCAACGTAGCTTAAATAAAGTGAATATAATAAACGTGGCAAAACTTAGGGTTAAAAGGATAATAATTATATAGGATAATAAGCATCCTCTGTGTCTAGGTAGCGTCGCCACGTATATATAATATATAAGATAAATAAAAAAGCGCGCGTCTTATAACGTCACGTGACGTCCTAACGATATAGCACTAGGTCTCCGATCTACCCCTCTATAAGACTCTTATATTAGCCCGATTAGGCCTAGCTTATTCTCCCGGGACGACTAGGTTTACTTATATAATAGTGTTTACTATACGATACTTTATAACGCCGCCGTTAATAGTTCTTTATATATACCGCCTTTATACGCGATTCCCTAGGAAGGATGGTTATAATATAATACTGGAATTAAGTAGGACGAGGATATGGTTATAGCCGCTATAGAGCGAGTATATACTAAGAAGGAGGATTATATAGTTAGCGGACGGACTCTTTATAAGCGTAAGTGAGCCTTTATAATAGTTTTACTAGATTATACTTAGCTTAATCAGGGTAACCTAATTATATTTAGAGTTATTATAGCTATAAGGATATAAGTAAGATAACTAGGGCCGATTATAGAGGGGTGGATTAAAGACCTAGTGCTATATCGTTAGGATATTACGTGATATTATAAGACGCGCGCTTTTTTATTTATCTTATATATTATATATACGTGGCGACGCTACCTAGACACAGAGGATACTTATTATTCTATATAATTATTATCCTTTTAACTCTAAGTTTTGCCACGTTTATTATATTCACTTTATTTAAGCTACGTTGCCCTGATCAGAGCAGCGCGCACCTCTAGGAACCTCTTTTAAAGGTCTCCTTATTATATATATTATTTTGGTTATATGCATTTCGTGGTCTTAAGCACTCCTGTTATCGAAGACTTATCCGAGATCATACTGCCTAAGCCGTTCTGCATAGTAACGGCTTCGCCTTTCTTTAACACGTAGGACGTTACTTATATCGGAGACGATAGATGATAGAATATAGATTATATAAATTTTGCTATATCTAATAGCGATATCTATATATATAGTGATAACGATTTTAGTCTATACGATAGCGATAATATTAATAACCCGAACTATATAGCTATAACGACCGGTATAAATAATCTATAGATAATAACTCCACTGCCGATAACTAGCTAGTAAATAGACCCTAACTAGTAATAGACCACTACTATATAGCCGAATATAGCACTATAGGTAACCGATAACGCGGCCCTATAGCTAGCCGCTAACTTAGCTTTATAACCCTTAGCTAGCACCGCCGCTTAGTAGCCGACGGCTAACCTAACTTAGGTATAGCTAGCTAAAAACGATAATTAAGTGAAACGAATATTCGTAGATTAGTGGTTTACTATCGTAGGAGCCGAAGGAGCGATCGACTAGTATATAGCAGCTAAAGTAGATAACCTGCTAGGATCCATATTCTTCGACTATATAGACCTTATAGTTAGACTTAAGAATAAACTGGTAGCCGGGAAGTCCTTAGTTAAACACTATATTATTATATTAGCCTTTAGGGATAAGAGGGCGATCAGGCTAGACTGGCTAAATATAATAAACCGAGAAATTATTATTAACTAAATTATATAATGGCGGTAGAAAGGCGAAAATAATAGATAACGGAAGAGATTAGCTTCCCCTAGCGACCTATAGGAATTTATAGACGTAAATCCTAGGAAGAAGAAGAAAACCGTTAACGGCCCTGACGCCACGGCCGCTCCTCTAGTATAAATAATAAGCGTCCCTCCGACGTAGACGACTACCTAGATAATATAGTTAACGATAAATTTTACGATAAAAGATAAACTAAACGCCGCGGATATAAAAGCAAATAACTATATTAAGCGCCTTAAGAGGATAATCGACGATAAGAATAAGGCCTTTAACGATAAACTTACCCGATAGGCGGACGATTTTTAGAAGAAGCTCGATTAGCGAGTAGATATCACGTATAAAGGATAGAATAGACACCACGTTCGAATTAACTAACTGGAGGGCGATGGTTAACGATAGTAAACGGAGCTAAAGTAAATTAATAAGAAGGTCGAAGATAATTAGGCAGTCACCGAGGCGAGTATTAAGGCACTAGAGGCGCGAATTATAATAATATAAAAAGAGATCGTATAATTAAAGAAAGCCTCGAAGACTCCGAAGCAGACGAAATCTGCCTATCCTAAGTCGGCTTAGCCGACCGCGTCCTAGCTATCGCTATAGGCGCCACGACTAAAGATAATAAAGCCGAAATCTCCGTAGTAGTAGCAGCCTTTATCTTCGTAGCCGTAGTCTTTATAGTAGCAGTAACCGGTATCCTTATCATTGTAAGCCCCGTCGATATCGCGATAAAACTCTTAGTTAACGGATTAGCTAGAAGATTCGGATTAATTATAATAGTACGGATAAATATAGGCGAAGCGAAGGATATAGATTGATAGCACGATGATATAAGAAAAGGATAGACGTCGAGAGAGGGATATACGGGAACCAGTTTTCTTTGTTACTTCGGAACGGACACTTAATTTAGCTTATATTCTAACTTAACTATAACTGTATATATAAGGAAATATAAAGGAGTGTGGTGTGGTAATCGGGATAATTGCTTTTACGCCGGAGGGCACTTAATACGGAGTATCTTTTTAGCTTATATTACATATATACTCGTTAGTTAGCAGGACCTTATAGATATTAATCTGCGGTCCTATAGAGCTCTATGAGCTTATACTTAGAGAATATATCTTCACTTTTCCTGAATTCCTCTCACACACGTTTATAACACCATAGACGCGGGATTCCGCGTAGTATACTAGGAATAGAATGCTATTAAACCTTCTTAGCTATAAGAAATACTTACCGATATATATCTAGCCCGACCCCGGGGATAAACCTAGGGTTATTACGTATGTAAAGGCGAGCGTATACTTATAGTAACTAAAGTCCCCCCTACCCGGATCCAGGGACCAGCTCTTAGTTACGGTGAATAGTATAAGCTCCTTGAATATCTACCGCGGCACGATAAGTAGTACCGATATATAGGAAGACTTTAAAGCCTCCGAATAAACGCCCCCTACTAATATAATAATTAGGGGGGATTTTAACGCAAAATGCTATAACTAGGAACCGGGAGTCTCTTAGGTTACCGGTAAAGGTAACGAGATTACTAAGTGGATACAATAGCATAGGCTAAACCTATATAACACCCCGGGGAGGTAACTTATAGCCGGGGAGGCGTATATACCGTGATAGACCTAGTTTCCTTAACGGCACTACTCTAGATATTAAAGTAAAGGCAGAAGCCGGCCCCCCGGCTTACTACTACCCGCTATTAGGATAAATTGGCACCGCGTATATTACCCCGGAGAACGCTATAATTAGACCGGATGGCTTTAAAGTACCTAAGGAAGTATAAAAGCGTGCCGCGATCCGAAGGGAGGTTATAAATAGCCTATAGCTAGTCGACCGTCCTTAGGTAAGGACCCTAGACTCGATTAATAAGTAGGCTAAATACCTAGTGGATATTATCGAAGCCTACTATAATGGCTTAGTAAAAAGTACAGCGGGCTAGCTAGTATCAGGAAATTATAGTAAAATAATAAATATAGAGGAGCCTATAGGGCAGCGATTAACCGTAAATATCACGACCCCGATACTACTAAAGCATAGGATACCTTCCGGAAAACTGTAAAACCGGTTAGCAAGGAATACTAGAATAAGAGGATTAGGGGCGTTAAGAACGCTAATAAACTATATAAGATTATTAGTTAGTATACAATAAGAGATAGTATAGCCGCCCTCCTAATCTTGTATAACGGTCTAGGCTACTTCGAGGATACTAAGAAGGGGGGACTCCTTTATAAAACGTAATTAGCTAGGCGGCTAGATATCCCGTACCTAGAGGACCTATAGAACCACCTGCTAAAAGGACTGGATAGGGTTATTCTAGAGGAGGACCCTATCCTTAGGGATAAGGTAAGATAATATACGATGGAGGTTAACACTATAGCTCTAGGTAATAATAATACCAGCGTCCCTATACTCTAACTAGTTTAGCCCGAAATCAAAAAGGGCGTTATAGAACTCTTCGAAGCGTATAAGCTAACTAGCCACCACCCCCGACCCTTTTTTAAAGGAGATATAGTAATAATCGATAAACTAGGGAAGGACGCTAGCTTTATCGCCGGCTATAGGCCGATTTAGTTACTTATCGTACTAGGTAAAGGCCTCGAACGTATTATAGTAAAAGGGTTAGCCTATAGGGCGATAAGCGCTAGAAGCCTAAGCCTATAGTATATTAGAGCACTACTAGGACGATCTATTATTAACCTAGCAGCGATCCTAATATATAAGGTTAAGTTATAGCTCGCGTAGCGTAAGCAGGTTATTATAGTAATTAGTAATATAAAAGGGGTATTTAACTTTATACTATATAGATAGTTCGTTTATAAACTATATAAATAAGGCTAGGATAAACTAATAATACGATAATAGGAGAGCTTTACCTTAGCACGAAGCGCTAGAGTGATCTTCGGCACCCCCTACCCTGAAGAGTATACCCAGCTAAACCTAATAGACCTCCTATAGGGCTCCCCGGCCTTACCGATTAGTTACGCACTTAGTATTATAAAAATACACTGTGTACTTTATTAATGAGTTGGGCTACGAGTAGTAGGCTGTACGAGCGGAAGAGAGGAAAATCAAGCAAATAGCTGTTGAATTCGTAGATCCGTAGGATTACTGCTTGTTACGCAAACGCGTAGTTATGTGTAAAGAACTGACTTCTGGGATTTCTTCCTGGGTCCGGAGCTGGCAAAAGACCCTGAAAGATTGGGTGGCGACTGTTACATCAACAGCCTACGCGACGGTTATCACGCCACGTTATTAGCTTAAGTAATAACCAAGATATCGTATTTACGATACCTAGTATATTTATATAATATATATCCTAAGCTAAGTATATATACACGTATAATACGTATAGTATTATAGTATAGGTTAAGCTGGTTATAAAGTAGACGTCTAGTTATATAGCTATAACCATATACTATCTATTTGGACTTAGATAGTATACTTATTATTATTATGATTATTACTTATTATAAGTATAATATTAATATACTTAATAAAAAGAACCGATTTAGCTACGCCGATAATATATATATTATTATACCCTATACCGATACTAAGACCGTAATAAAGATAATTAAGGAGATACTATAATAGTAACTCTAATAGTATAAAGATAACAGGGTTAAGCTAGACTATAATAAAGCTAAAGCCTAACTCTCCTCCCGCTAAAGGATCCCCTAGTTCCCTATAATAAAACTACCCCTATTAGAGTATAAGGTCACGGTCGCCTATACTATTAATCTATAGGTATAGAAGCTACTAGCCCCGATTAGGTAGCTCGGTATATATATAGATAGGCGCCTCGACTTTTAGGACTGTATAAAGATATAGGCGAAAAGGGGACTTAAAGTCACTAACTATATACGGGGCCTCGCTAAAGCTACTTATAGACTAAACCTAGCTCTGCTACGCTAAGCTGCCTTAGTATATATCCTAAGTATTACCCACTATGCGGCGGAGATCTAATAAAAGGGACCCTAGGCCCTGGCCTAGGGCCGCCACGATATTATCTATAAGAAATAATACCGGTTACCCTCTAGACACCTACCTAAAACTAAGACGATAACCCGAGTATAGATAACTATAATCAGAACTAAGCTCTTAGCCTAAAACACGGTCCTAGTGCTAGCCTTATACCGGGAATTAGGAATTCTTATAATAAAAGACTACGTGGAGTACCTACGGTAAAAGTATATAACCCGTATCGCCGGACTTAAGAAGGACCACCCTATAATATAAGCTATCTGCCCGGTCACTTAAGGGGACACGAGACGGACTAAGGCCCCGATATAGCGCTTAAGGGTACTACGGATAAAGGAACTAGTATAAATAAGGCCGCTATAGTATTAACTAATAAGACCCTAATTTACTGGATAGAGCTACTAGGATAAGGTCCTGTTTAATAACAGGACTAAGCAAAAAGCTATAAAGACCTTTAATAGGTGGGTCGATAAGCTAAACCTAGAGTATACCTTATTATTCTTAGACGGGTTATAAAGAGGCTAAAACATAACCTAGGTCTACTCGATATAACGCGGCGGAAAAGAAATCACCTCTAATCGTAGATATATCCATAATATAGTAGTTCTCGATAGGGAGGTAACTAGGGTAGCTAGGGGACTAGCCGCGGCGGTCCGCCTCCTAGGAATAAAAGAGATTACCTATTATATCGGTAATTAAGTAGTACTCTAAGGGCTTACCGGTATAACACCTAGATTATTATAGTAAGACTTCCTATAATAATAACACCTAGTAACGATCCACCTAACCTACCTATCGTGGTTGCCGGGGTACATAGGAATCCCGGGTAATAAATACGCGGATAAGCTCCGCTTAAGCGAAGACGCCTAGGGGATCCTACTAGAAAATAAGAGGCCGACCTAGCCTAGGGTAAAAGCTATTATAAAAACCTGCTATAAAATCAGGCTTTAGAAATAACACGCTAAGTCCCGGCTATACTAGTATAAAGCGGCTATATAGAAAAAGCTAGGGTTTAGTTAAAGAGGACTAAAAAAACTAACCCTCCCCTAAAACCCTCTAATACGCCTTGTATAAGTAAGGACAGGACACATGGACTTTAAAGAATATCACTAAAGGTTTTATCACGATAGCTATATAGCCCACTCCGGCTACGGCCATATAAAGACCCGGGAGCACTTCGCCTACTACTATAAGGTTAGAAACTCCTATAGATAGCTCAATAAACTCTAACACTATAAAAACAGGAGGAAAACTCGCCGCTTTAACCTCTAGGAGACCCTTATAAAGATCCTAATAAATAGCTCGGCCTTCGCCGCGCTAGGGGATATAATAGGCTTCCTCAACAGGATCTACCCGATTCCTTCTAATAGAAGGAGCACTAGCTAGAAGGTAGACGGTGGCTAGTAGACGGTAGGATGACTATAGGCACGTAGACCCCTAAGGGTATACGATAAGACACAGGGACTTTCTTATATCTTATACACTTTCTTTAATAATATAGTATAGATATTATTAGTTATTATAGATTAGGAGGCATAGAGTTAAGCGATTAGCACTATACGGCCTAGGCATAGATATATAGATATCTCACCGCCCGATATCCCGATAACAGGACACGGCACCAGTTTTCACTGGCTACCGCCAAGGCGTTAAATAGAAACACAGACACACACACACACACCGCTAGGTAGATTCTTCCTAAGCTTTTACTATATTTACCTAATAATCTCCGGGGCTATTAGTTTTCCCATTCCTGATAATTACTTAACTATTATTCTAATTAGAGATACGCTAACCGTATATTAGGAATCGAGTCTTATAATCGCCGACATGGCGATTCTATTAGCAGGAAGTGGTATATGTTTATAGGCGTTTTTATCCGCGTTAATAAACCTTTATCCGTCCCTATACTATACTATCTCGCCCCCCCAAAGCTATCCGATTTTAGTTATTTGAGTATATCCAAACTACGCGATTAATACTTCTATAGGGCCGCCGCGGTGATAGGCGAGGGCTATATAAAAGACGTCACCGCTTATACGTTTTCTAGAGCATAATTTAATTACTCTAAATCCGAATTAACAGTAATACGCCTTTATAGTATTAAGTAGCTTTTCGTGGGTGGCTATAATAAGCGCTATCGCCGGCTTCGGATAGCTATAGGATATCGCGAATTTTAGGGGACTTAGTGCTAATATAAATATACTTAAAATAAGTTATAAATTATTATTATTATTATTATTATTCTCTTACTCCGCTATCCTAACTAAACTAGGAGTCCGGCTTAGGCTATACAGTCCTTCTTAGCTGGCTATAGGGGGGAAAAACCCGTGCGGGTATAAAAACCCCTATACTCTCCTTATTAGGATCGGTGCCGCGTCGGGGCCTTAACGGTCCCGGTATTAACTCGATACGTATCTGGATCACACCTCTAGTCTAGTAGCTGACGGGCAGGTAGTAGGCTAGGGGTTTTGGGTTAGCCTAGGGGATAGTATACTATACAGGGGGCCGAAAGAGGTCCGCGGTGGCCCCGCGTTCCGGGAGTCCTCCCTATATCGGGGTGGCCGGCTTTATTTACACCTTCCCTTTAGGCGGGGGTTTAGTAGGGGCTCCTGCCTTTATTATATATACCTGCCGAATTCGGCAGCCTTTTATAGCTATAGTTAGGTTAATTAAAAATTTTAAGAGCCTCCGCCCTTCTACCTATTTTCCCTCCTTTATCCCTCTCTTCACGATATCGTAGGTTTTCCCTTAAGCCGCCCGCCCCTTCATTCCCGTCTCCGTTCCCGGCTCTATACCGTAGTTACTAATAATACGCGTTCGGCGCCTTATAAATAGATAGGGTTTTCTTCTCTCTTTAGTATTATCTATTTATAAGTGGCAGCATAGGCGGGAAGCCGGTGGCTTTAGGGGGGGCTAACTAGATAGAATATAGTTAATCGAATAATAGTACTTAAATTAATTAATAATCTAAAGCCGTCGCTATAAGTAGAGGGGTGCCGTAAGGGGGGCGTGTCGGTTTAGTTTAGTGCTAACTGCTCCTAAGATACCGCCTAAGAAAAAACAGCCTAAAAAGAAAAATAACGCGCGTTACTATAAGGCCGGCGCTATATAAGTCCTTCCGTGGGTATTCCTGGGGACGCGTTTAGGGTGCCGAAGTAATACCGTTAAGCGGCCGTTTCTAACTCTAAGTAGTTATCTTAGATACACTAAGCGCCTTAGGGGCGATAAGCCTAAGGATATAAAGGTATAGGCTAATACTATTAGAAAGGGAGCGGTATACTGCTAGTATACTAATAGTCGTTCAACTTATAAGGATATAAGTTAGTCTCGTGGTGGTGTCTTAGTAGTGCCGGGGCAGTAATAGTAGGGTTCTAATAATTAGTATAGGTTCCGGCTATAGCCCTAAAGTATTCGTAGCGGGTCCTTAAACGTTACTAGGAGCTTATAGCAGCTATTAATAAGGGTAGAGACGGAGTGGTTATAAGTCGCGTCCTTTTAGGTACCGAAATTATACCGTACTAACTTTAGGTAGGCTTAAGGTCGGCTTATAGTGGCGGTGGTATCCTTTAAGCGCGCTGCTAGGTATACTTACCCCGCTAGCCGCTGCTATAGTAATATCGCTATATTAGCTAGTTTAGAGCCTCGACTAAACAGGCTAAAGGGAATAATCGCTATCCTATTAAAGGTGGCTATAAGTCCCTTAGCGGTTTCTTAGCGGTCTCTTAGCGGTATAATAATACTAATATAGTAGGATAGGAACGCGAGTATAATACTAATAGCGATAATACTTCCGGAAGTAAAGTTACGGAGAAGGACGATAGTAAGACTAAGGCTAAGTAAAGGGTAGATACCGCTATAATACGACCCTTCGGTGCCGCCGGGGCCCTGGTTTATAGGGCCTTAAAGTAAATATAAAAGTCTGGATTAAGTGCTATCTTTATTCCGTATATTCTATACCGGGTCGGTCCTATTATAGAGTCCTTAATATATAGTTCCTTATAATTTATAGGGCAAGGCAGAAATCGTTTAGGTAGCCGAGATATAGGAACTATTTCGCGATTACTTTTACCTTTTTAGGTGGTTTAGGGCGTTAAAAAGGTCTCCCCTAGTTAAGATCGGCCTCCCTATACCGTCGTGGAGGTCTTTTCGCGACTCCGACATAGTATTTTAGTATTATAGGATAATATATTCGGCTATCTCCGCCCCTCTATCTCTATAAGGGCACTAGGCGGTAGCGAAGCCGGGAACCCTTGCTCTAAAAAGGAAGGCCCTAAGGCCTAGTTTCTTAGAGCGGATCTAGGTAAGGATAGAGCTTTATAGCTTTAGGAGGCCTTTATATCTCTAGAGATTTTTTTTTAGGAGCTTTAGTTCGGTACCGCTATAGCGTAGGTCGGGTTCCGCTTAGACCTTATATCCCTCTACCTATTTTTTTATTCTTCCCGGAGGGCAGCGTCCGGGTTACTATTATTTATCTAGGTTTAGGCGGTAAAGAATTAAGCGGGCTAGGCGAGTATTTACTAGGTAATATAGTAATACCTTAGTACCGCTAATACTCTTATAGCGGCCTAGGTGCTAGCTAGGATAAGTCCCTTAGTTCTGGCGTTTTAGTAATTAAGAGCTCTCTTAGCTACAAGGCGGGTAAGATATAGATAAAGGGGGGGGATATACGTCTTTTTTTCTAGGATCCGGATCGGCATAGCCTTATAGGCTCTATAATAGTCCTAAGGCACTTATTCTAGGCCGAGCTAAGAGCTATAGCGAGGCTATAGCGGGGCCCGTTAATAAGTCTATAAAAGGTAAGGGCGTAATAGGAGATAGCTAGACGGATAACTGCGATATAAAGGCGCTAGCCGTCGGCGAAGCTATGGCCCTAGGCTACCGCGGCGAGCCGGGTTAGGGTATAGTTTTATATCACTAGTTTACTCTAGATCTCTTTCCTATACTATAAGAAGTTTAGTTTCCGGTTTAGCTATACCCTAAGGAACCTAGTCTTTATTAAGGGTAGTACCGGTATAGTGCTAAAGTGGAGAGGCGATAGGGGCGGGGAGTAGGATTTCGCGAAGGGTATAAACACGTATTTTAAGGGCCCGAATTAAAGGCCGCTCGCCTAGGACTAAGCCTTATATATCCGCTCGGCGGAGGCTAGTCGGTACCGTGTTTAGGCCTCTATATAGCTAAAGGCGATAATATTTATATTTTTAGTAAAGCTAATAGTCGTGAGTCTTAGAGCGTATTCGAGTTCTTTATATAGAGTAGAAATATATAAAATAAAAAGAATTAAGGAGACCGGGGACCCCTATAATATATTAGGGGAAACTTTAATAGGCCCCTACTTTTTAATAGCAGGCCCTCACTAAGTGGGTCATGACTCTATAAGTTCTCTTATATACAAATAACACATTTTTCCATACTAAAGTGGGGTCTTCCGCTATATAGGTATAAGCAGTTATATTATGTCAATTGAACCAAACTACTTAATTAAGGTTATCGTTAACTACGTACGCAATCTGTCGGTCTTATTGGAATACCTCCTCTAACGCCTCGTTGCTCTGCGCTAATTCCTCTATTCGCGTATTAATCGTGACCTCTAACGCGGTGCCATATCGTACGCATTAACACTAGGCAGCGCGGGCGGTACAGTGCCGTTAATGGAGGCGATTGCCTAAACCCCGATGGATGCTCCTTATGCTAGGTATTCCGACCGTGGCCCCTTACGTGACTCGAACTGGATGTCTCTAGGGCGCCTCTTAGGCGCCCTCTACCGCGAATTAGCATCGGATCTAAGGGCACCTGTATCAGCAGTTAGAGCTTTAGTATCCCTTTCCTAATAATAGTGGCGATCAAAGGGTCGTTCTATAGCGATAGTTATGGATGGTGTTGATAGAAGATTGGCATAAATGTAACTGCTTATACCTACGCACCGGAAGACCCTATTTTAGTATAGAAAAATGGGCCATTTGCATATAAGAGAATATATAGAGTCATGACCCACTTAGTAAGGGCCTGCTATTGGGAATTAGGGGCCTGTTAAAGTTTCCCTATATTAGCGCTAAGGGGCCGCGGGGTTACCGCCTAGCCATTAAAAAGGAGGTAGACTATCCGGTCTTAGAGAGAGCTACTAGTTAGCTAAATAGCCTAGTCTAGGAATCCTTTACGCTTAAGGGACTTAAGAAGTCTGGTATAGGGGATAGTATTAAAGGCCCCGCGTATATCTAGCTAGAGTATCACGGGGGCGCCGCCTAGGGCCTAGGCGGCTTTAATAGCCTCCGTTACGCGCTATATAGCCGTCTTTACACTATACCTAGGTCTATTTCCGATTTAGTCGCTAGGGAGTAGTCGGTATTCTTCCGTTA
Organism: Sodiomyces alcalophilus JCM 7366; assembly: GCF_042370955.1. Taxonomy (NCBI): domain Eukaryota; kingdom Fungi; phylum Ascomycota; class Sordariomycetes; order Glomerellales; family Plectosphaerellaceae; genus Sodiomyces; species Sodiomyces alcalophilus. The sequence goes on from NW_027263532.1 coordinate 7,123,982, forward strand.
TAGCTATAAAGCGGTCCGCTATAATACCTTTAAGTAGCTTTCTAATTATATTAAGGAGGGAGATCGGCCTTTAGCCTTTAGCTATCTTATAGTCGCTCGCGGCCCTCCTTTCGGATAATTATAATAATAGCGGTACGGTAATAGCGCGGGAAATAGCTTAGGGATAGGTAGGCTAAGAGGATCGTGGCTAGGATCTAGTATAGGACCGGGCTATAGGCCTTTAGGAGGCCTACTAAAAAGCCGTCCGGGCTAAGAGCGGCCTATACCTTAGTCCGGCGGAGGTGGCCCTGGATATCCGCCGCGGTAACACTCTAGTCTATATCCCACCTAAAGGGGTACTCTCGCCCTAAAGGCCTAGGGTCTAAGTCTCCGGGGGGGGGGAGGACTTAGTATATAGGATATCTGCTTTCTTATTATAGGAGGTCGCTAGGTCGCCTTAGTCGCGGTATAGTAATAGTATAGTAAGGGGCCTAGGTAGTTAGTATCCCTTAGTTCGGGCCTATCTTTAAAGCCTTTAAAGGAGCCCATTATTTACTTAGGTCAAGTAAAGGAGGTATTACTAGTACTATCTCTTCGCTACCGCTATAGCTTTATCGCGACGGAGCTTAGCTTACTTATACTCCTCTTATCTATTCTATAATTTCCTTACTATATATTGTCTATATAGTCTACGCGCTTCTTAGGTTAGGGATATTAGCTTATTAGTCCACTACGGGTAAGGTAGGCGGCTAGGGGGGCCGGTTTAATATTATAGGGCTATCTAGTTAGTAATAATAATAAGGTCCTGAGTTAGCTAGTCAAGGGCCTTATGGATATTAGAGGGCGTTATTAGGGGGCCTGGTTATATAAGGATCCCGGGGGCTGTCTAGTAGGCGAGGGAGGGTATAAATTTCTTTTAGGCCTAGTATAGGCGCTTAGGGGTCTATAGCGGGGCTATATCGGCAGGGCGGTCTATATCGAGGCGAATAATTACGGTTTAAAAGAGGTAGTCTAGTCCGATAACCTCGCTATTTATACCGTTATAGCCGTAGCGGAGGCCTTAGGACGCCTAGATAAGGTTAATAGTGCTTAGTCCCTGGCCTAGCCTATACTAGGTGGTTATTCCCGGGGGGGGGGGGTAATAAGATTAAGGTTCTAGTGGCTGGTTAGATCTATAAGGGTGCTAGACCTAGGATAGAATCTGAGATAGCTAGCCTAAAGGGGATAGTAAAGATTAAAGTCTCCGAGGAGGACGTAGCGGCTCCGGGGGGGCCCCTATAAGGTCTATAGTTAGAGGGGTATACTATAGGGTAAAGGCGGATTAGTAATTCTCAGAGTAAATTAATTAGATCGTAACGGCTTAGTCGCCTACACCGATAATAACCGTATAGGAGTCCCGGTAAGCCCGCTATATCTATATACTAAGGGGATATCGTTTATAGATATAGAGCAGGGCTTTACCACCTCCTTAGATTAGGAGGTACAGAGCCCTACTTAGGGCTTTTAGCCCCTTCGTGAAGGGGTTAAGCCCTGGCCCTTAGATAGCTATTATATTATACTCGGTACTAGCCTATAGCGGGAGCTTAGCTTAGGCCTATTTAGCTCCTATATTCTAGGTTAGGATACGAAGTTTTATTACTTAGAGGGGGAGGGGTTCGAGGTTAATCCGGCTAGTATAGCCTCCTAAGTATCTTATATCGGAGTCGGGTCGGCCCCGCGGGGAATAAGGAACGGCTCTAGGGGTCTAGAGGCCGGGGGTTTTTCGCGGGGTCTCTTCGGCGGGCGGCCAGGGCTATAGCGGATAGGGGCGGCCTATAATAGGGTAGGGGAGGGGGAGGGGGAGGGTAAGGGATAGCGGAGGCGGGGTTATAGGTATACCGCTTTAGTTTATCTTATAATATCGAATTCTTTTACCCGGTACTTATATACTTCTTAGGCTTTCACGGCTTCCTGTTTCTTAACTTAATAGGCGTTATAGAAGGTATCGTGGTTCTTATCGTATACGGCGTACCTCCAAGTAGCCTTTAGGGCCGATACTAGGTAGTTTTCGAACTTATTCTAGTAGGTAGACTCGGGTTTAGCGTAATAACGGCACTACCTCTCCGCCTCTAGGCACTAGGCTGCTTTATACCTAAACTAAAAGTAGTTAAAGTACCGTAGGAGGTTTATATCGGGGTTATAGAGCTTATATAAGTAGCTACCGCCCTTTAGTAGGAGGCTATTTTATATAAGATTCTCTACGCCTTCTAGTAAGGTAGTCTCGATAAGTAGTATTACTACCTTACTAGTACCGTATTTAAGGAGCCGGGTCCTTACTCGGTATATCTTTATATCGAGATTAGAGGTGCGTAGGGACTATAGGAGCTTATTTTTAGTTAGTAGGCCTAGGATCGAATAGGGGATAGCTTTTACTAGGACTAGGTAGGTCCGGGTAGCTATTTTAGCTTCGGCGCCAAAGGCCTATTTAACCTAGTGGTTAGCGAAGGTAGACTATTATTACGCCCCTCCGGTAAAGGTTAGGTATATATCGCTACTAGGTAGTCTCCGAGCCGTTATAGCGTCGTTATAGCTAGTAGCCGTGTTTATAGTTTAGATAATCTCTTTTAGCGACCGGGCTTAGAGTGACTAGTCTAGCTAGTCTTTATATTTAATAATCAGTTCTTTATAGTATTAAGCTAGAATTACTTTAGGGGGGCTAGGTCCTATAGGGGGGCTATAGCGGGCGGCGTTATAGCTATTATAGCCTAGGTCGGCTTTATTCCTCTACGGAGTTCTTCCTTAATCGTACTCTATATAATAGCGTGGAGATATATAATCAGGGTTATTACAGCACTTTAACTATTAAGGTAGCGTAGCTTAATAAGCTCCTCTATTAGCTCTACGACTTAATTAATTATATTCCTATTAGCTAGTAGACTTTGGATTAACGCCTTGATTTATTAGATTTTCGTTCTAGGGGCCCATAAAGCCCCCGTATCGGTCTTAGTTCGGTTATATACGGGATTACCCTGGTTTAGGCGGTAGGAGTCGAGTAGTGGTCGTTATTGGGGGGGGGCGGTTTAAAGAATTTTTAGGTGGTAGGCTGGTCGCTATTACCCTTTTTATCGTATCTGCCCCCGCGTCTATACTATGGCTTTTACTCGGTGCCATTATAGCATAAAGGAGGGAGTTAGGTGCCTTCTCTAATTGGTTTCGTCGTTTTTACTTGAGTTGCGCGTCGGTTGGCTCGAATCCTATTCGATTTCTTGAAGTTATAAATTAATACTTTATTATATAAGCTATAATTACTTTTAATGGATTAGACTACGAGTAGTAGGCTAAACGCGTAGAAGAGAGGACAATTAAGTAAAAAGCTATTAAATTCGTAGATCCGTAGGATTACCGCTTATTACGCGAGCGAGTATAGCCATATATAGAGACCTAACTTCCAGGATATCTTCCTGGATCCGGGACTAGTAAAAGACCCTGAAAGATTAGGTGGCGACTATTATATAAACAGCCTACGTAACGGTTATCACGCTAAATTAGGAGTTTAGATAATACCTAAGATATTATATTTATAATACCTAGTGTATTTATTATATATATATTATAAGCTAAGTATATACATATATATAATACGTATAGTATTATAGTATAGGTTAAGTTAGTTATAAAGTAGACATCTAGTTATATAGCTATAACTATATACTATTTATTTTAACTTAGCTATTATACTTATTATTATTATAATTATTACTTATTATAAGTATATTATTAACACCTCCCTATAAGCTAACTCCTATATAATAAGTGTAGCTTAGTTATGTTATAGTTATAGTTATATTATAGCGTAGTAATCCTAGGCTATCTATAACTAGAATATATAGAGGAAAAATTAGAAAAAGCCCTTCTTTTTAATTTCAGGGAAAATTTAAAACCCCTTATTATTATTATAGTATATATTAGTACTATACCCAGAAAATAAATATATCTATATACGGTATAGTACGGTATATGAAACCTCCTGTAAGTTAGGGACTTCCTGAGTCCCCTAGAAACTCCCTGGGTCCTTTAGGGTCCTCCCGAGTCCCCTGGGGACTTCCTGAGTCCTCCAGGGTCCTCCCGAGTCCCCCGGGACCCTAGGTGGACCCACGGACCTTTAGGTAGGCCCACGGACCTTTAGGTAGACCCACGGGCCTTTAGGTGGACCCACGGACCTTTAGGACCTTCGGGGAAACCCACGGACCTCCCGAGCTCTGCAGGAGCCCACGGACCCCCGCCTATACTTCTAGGGTCCGAACGGACCCTCGCCTATAAAACGGTTACCGGGTATATATTTTGCACCTGTTTAAGTATAGACCCACTGTAAGTGGATTAGGCGGGGCTAATTAGACAGGGCAGGTATAAAGGGTTACGTTCCTTCTTATACTCCTTCCCCTTTATTATATAGTTACGCGATATAATATAGATCTGGACGCGGTTTTTTATTAGTCTAATAAACCTAGACAAGGCTCCCGGTTGGGTTTCTCAGAACCTAGTGGAGACAGTATATATAGCAGCCAGGGGCCCTTATTAGCTGGCAGGGGCCGGAAAAGTATTCGGAAATAGCGTATCTTAGCGCTGTTTTAGTTAGGTACATACCCAAAGTGTATTACTTACCCCAGGGAACTATACTTCTAGAGTCCGGATACTAAATTAGCAGCTTAAATAAACCGTAGACTATCCGAAGGAAAGGGTTATATATACTAGGCTGCCCGCCTCCCTCTTCCTTTCCTTTCTCTCTCTCTGTATCTTACTTCTATAGTCTTCATAGTCTTCCACAATTCAAACTGCCTCTTTTCCTCTAGATCTTCCTCTTCCGTTCTATCTCTTCGTGACCGTTATAGAGGTTATAAGCCCGGAAATGTAAAGGAATTTCTAGATCCCTTTTTTTTTCCACCCTCGAAGTCCTTTTCAGGCAATCTCTACCCCAAAATCACCTCCAAAGCCCTCTTCAGGCCGCCTCTAACTAAATCCACCCCTAAAGCCCTCTTTAGGCCACCCCCTTTTCCCCTTTTCTCTTTCCCGAAAAAACGAAAAAATATCATAACAGGACCCCGTTCCGAACAGTCAAGTCTTAGTATCTATACCCTATATATACCAGCGATACCGCCCCACTATACCCCTGTAAAGGCTATAATATTACGTGGCTTATAAACCCTGGTCTTTAAAAACAGCTAATCTCTCCTTCGTGATATATAAGAAACGGCTCTACCTTTTTAATATCCGTGAACTATACTACTATATGGCCCCACCTTTCCCCGCTTTAGACCCACTTTTCACCCCTATATCCAACCCCTTAGGTAATCAGAACCAGAAATCGGGTAATTCCACTTCCCCCCTTCTAATACTAGCAAAAAGACTACTATTTTAAAGCTAGGAAGATAACCAGTAAGGATTTTATCCCCACGGTTAAGAAACTATAAGGCAGTGCCGATTTTTATTTCTAGAGGATATCTATACACGCTTATTTCGCCTATAAAGCGAAATTCCTAAACGATATAACTAAACCTCTATAGAATCCCTCTTAGAAGCAGAAGGAAGACTCGCTTAAGGCTACTAGTAAAATACTCTCCACCCTTTCTAAAGGACCCCTCACTTAGGCCTAAGGGCTAGATTTAGCCCACGAAGTCTAGGAAAAGCTAAAAAGCCTATACGAAAAGAAGGGCTTCTAAGCTGATTTTAATGCCCTAGGAACCTTTTTTATTAATTCCCCCTTAGACCATAAAACCCTCGAATCCTTCTTATATAAGATTTAAGAAAATATAATAGCTCTAGAAGGAAGGGAGATTTCCTTTCCTAATAAAGTAATTTATACGTGGATTCTTAACGCCCTCGATAAGGGATACGACTCTATCACTAACTAGATTAGTTAGTCCCTCCGTCACGATATCCAGAGTTATATACTAGATAGAATTGTTACTAAATTAATAAACGCCTCCCCGAAAATAAAGTGTTCTCTAGCAAACAATACTCTTCTTGTTAAAGGGTCTAAAAAACCGTGGAAAAAGACTAAGGGACTATTCTATAAGAACTATAAGAAACCCGGCCACGTCTCCTCTAACTACTATTTCCTCTACCCAGATAAGGCTCTAAAGGGCTGGGTTGTAAAGGAAAATACCAGAAAAAAGTAGCAGAATCGGGTCTCTAAGAGCACTAAGTCCTCCTTTTCCTCCTCTAGGGGCCGATCCAGGTCCCTAAATCCCTAGTATAAGAAAAGGGAGGACGCTATTATGGCTCTCTTAAAGAACTAACTGCTTTAGACGCTGGTAAAAAATAAGGATTCTATAAATATAATCCTTAAAAAGTAACCTAAAGAACCCGAAGAAGAAGAAGATAAATTGATTACGTTTAAAGACGTCCTCTAGAACCCGGAAGCCGAGGATATGATAGATATTAAAGAAGTCACTATAATAACCTAAAATCCCTAGAATGCTCTAAATACTAACCTAAATATAGGTAGGATAGTTAAAAAGATTTTCAGGAGTCAGGCAGAGAATAGGTTCAGTTTAGACTTAAATCTTTATATAAATAGCGGAGCTACCTCCTATATAATAATAAATAAATCTCTCTTCTTTATATATAAAATCACTACTAGGCTCGCTAGTTAGGGAAAAGCAAATATAATAAAGATAATAGGCGTAGGAAGCTATACTATAAAGTTTAGAGATACTAGAAAAACACTGTTTCTAAAAGAATACCTTTATATTCCTGAACTAGGAACTAATATAATAAGTCTCCTAAACCTTGATAGCAAAGTCAGAGGTTTATCAGGTAATAAATAGCTTATTCTTTTTAAAAACGAAATAGTAAAAGAGTCCCTTTATATATATATATAAGAGCTAGACTTTTTAAAGGACTCTACTAGGCTGCAGCTAGGCCAGTTATCCTAAAAAGTGGGAATAAAAGAAATAAATATAATAAAGGAAACCCCATAAAGAAATCAAGACCTCCAGAAACAAAGAGACAGAAATAATAAGAGAAGAACTGTAAAAATAAAGGAGACTATATAACTATGGTATAACAGAATAGGCTATATAAACCCTATTGCCTTAAACAACCTATATAATAATACCTCTCTTTTTAAGGACTTTAAAGTATCAGAATAAGAAATCATAGATATAAATAGCTACGATGCCTGCCGCCGTGATAAGGCTATTATACTAGCTAATAAAGATTTAGTTAATAAATACAAAGACTTCTCCTACCTAGAAAAGGTATATATAGACCTCTACGGCCTAATAGAACCAATAACTTATAATAAGAAGCGCTGGATCCTACTAATCATAGACCGTTCTACTCGGTTCCTCTGGGCTAAACTACTGCCTAATAAATCAGAAGCAACCGTCGTTCTAGCTATAAAAGACTGGAAAATACTAGTAGAAAATAATAACTATAATATAAAAATAAAAGAAGTAGATACTAATGGCGGAAAGGAGTTTATAAACGCCTCCTTTAAGCGTCTTTTTTAAGGCGTAAATCATAATATAAAACTATATACTTATAAGACTTAAGGCTTGGTTCAATAAGCTATTAGAACTATAATAGAAAAGGTCCGTAGCCTGTTTTTCCACTCAGGACTACTAAGATACCTCTAGGGAGACGCTGTATATTTAGCAGTATATATATAACAGGACCCTAAATTCAGCTATAGGCTTTAAGACTTCTTTCGAGATGGTTAAAAAGAAGAAATGCAATATAAACCATATTCGGGTCTAGGGCAATATAGCTTACTATAAAAATAACGACCCGAATTAAAAGAAACTAGATAGCAGAGCTATTCGCGGTGCCCTTATCGGCTTTAACGATTATTACTATAAGATATATAACCCAGTCTTAAGAAGGATCGGTTAGTTTAGAGACGTATATATATACTTGAAAATCTGCTTATACACTCTTCTTTAGACCTAAATACCAGTAATATCTCTCTCTAAGAAGAATAGGTTTCTAACCTAGAACCTTATTAGCTTCTAGAGAAAATTATATAATAACAGCAGGTCTTAAAACAACCTTTTAAGTCCATCTAAACTAAAGAAGAAAATAATAATAACCCATAAAATAAATCAAGGAATCTACGAGCAGGAACAGGCTACGATAACCCAGATAGACCTGAACACACAGGCCAGGCTAGTATATAAGTTAAAATACTTTCGAAACCGAAGTTAGCTTTTAAAGACTATATATCAGTTAATAATAAAAATAATAAGCGCTTATTATATTTAATAGAAGATACCACTCTTAGAAACCTATAGTTCTAAACAGGGCCTTACTACCTCTTAAATATAAACTCTTTATTAGAACCAGCTACCTATAAAAAGGCCATATAAAGCTTAGATAAATTATAATAGATAGACGCTATAGTAGCAGAAATAACAGAACTAGAAAAAAGAAAGACCTGGGACTTAGTAACTATAAAAGATACGCCCCTTAATAAAATAAAGGAAAAATACAACGTCCTAGGAGGACAATAGGTCTATAAAATAAAACTAAATAATAAAGGAGAACTAATAAAATATAAAGCAAGATAGGTTATATAAGGCTTTAACTAAGTACTCGGAGTCGATTACTTAGAAACCTTTTCTATAACCTATAGACCCGAAACATATAGACTTGCCTTCCTATTAGGCGTTTCCTTAGGCTAGAAATTCAGGCAGTTCGATATAATAAACGCTTTCGTATATACTAATATAGATACTCTGATATATACCGTGCCCCCATAGTGCACTGGTGGTGCCCTGGTACATAACCACGAGGCGGTTAGGTCGGTTCGAATCCGGCTAGGGGCGCGCGCAAAAAGTTTTTTGTTTTTGCGTTACCCGGCCCTGTTCTCGGGTGGCCCTTATCTGCCTTAGCAAGCACGATAAGGGTTAAACAGGGGGGGCCCGATAGCCCCACTCCGCCCGGCTCGCAGCTAGTCGATAATAGGCGCCGGCAGCTCTGCCGCTAAGGCCGACACGCCCTGTGTCGCTAAACTAGGGCAGGTAAGCCCTACCGTTAATAGGGCCGTAATAGATTAGTCGCCCGTTACGTATATAGAGATAATACCGCGCTCCGGAGCGCGTAAAAATATCCCGGCGGGACCTACACGAAACGTGAGAGCTACGAACCGTACGTTATACTATGTACGAGGCCGTTTATAGATAACGTAAAAAGCTTAAACGTTGGTCCAGGATACGTTAAATCCTAAAGATAGTGTTACTGGCTTAGGTGGAATTAAATTAATTACTAAGGGTCTATCTTAGTAATTAATAAATAAGAGGATAACGGGGACTAAGACGAAGGAATATGGAGCTTATGTATTAGTGGCTTCGTAATACGAACAGTGTTAAATACAGCGGCCGCATAGTATCTTCGCGGCGGCCGCGCACGTGGAACGAATTCATTACTACTATAAGGGGGAAGGGGTTTTTATCCGAAGAGGTTTTCCCCCCTTCTAAATCTAAGAGGGACTATTGCCTAGGAAGGCTAGCCTAGTATTAGCTAAGCGATAACAGAGTAAGAATAAATAAATAAATGATATATACCGTTTAACTAACAGGTTTTAAAAAACAAGAAGGAAATAGTATAACTATCTATAAGCTAAATAAAGCTTTATACGGCCTAAAACAGAGCCCTAGACTCTGGTCTAACTTCCTAGTTAAAATCTTAACTAAACTAGGTTATATAGTCTCCGAGTTTAGTAAAGGACTCTTTATATATTATAATAAAGGAGACCGAGCTATATTCCTCTGCCACGTAGATAATATCGTGGTTATAAGTCTTTTATATACTATAATACATCACTTTTATAAAGAGATATCTAAAGATATTTTACTAAAAAACTTCGGTAAAGTGTATACCTTTCTAAGCAACGAAATAAATATAAATACAACTAAAAAGACACTCTGTATAACCTAACTACCATATACGAATAAAATACTAGAAAGGTATAATAAACGAGCTCCTAAAAAGGTAGATACCCTATATATTCATAAACAGGTCCTAATACTAAACCCTGAATAGGCGTTAAAAGAAGACGTAAAGAAATATCAATAAGAAGTAGGAGCTTTACTATATCTAGCTCTTCACTCTAGGCCCGATATAACCTACGCTATTAATAAGTGTGCCTGATATATAAGTAATCCCTCGAAGGAATACTTTATAGCGTTAAATAGAGTTTAGGCCTATATAAATATATATCCTAATATAGGTCTTCTATATAACTATAAAAGAGATAACCTATATATATACCGTTACTTAGATACCAGCTTTTCAGATATTCTTAAGGATAGAACGTCTACCTTAGGATATATATACTACGCAGGAATAAATAATCCTATTAGCTAGACCTTATCGAAATAGAAAGTCGTTGCTTTATTAATAATAGAAGCCGAGTATATACATCTGACCGAGGCTATAAAAGAAGGAATCTATATATATAATTTATATACTAAACTTATAGATAAGCTTAATATAAAATTCAGTAATAATAAACCGAGGAGTCCTACTATTATTATAAACAGCGAGAGTGCTAAAAAGGTCGCTGAAAACCCGGAATTTCATAAAAGAGTAAAGCATATCGATAGACAGTTTCACTTCTGTAGATAATGACTACAGGAAAATAATATAAAGGTAGTGTATATAAACACTAAATATAATATATCCGATATAATGACTAGAGGGCTACTAACTGAGACTTATAATACACTCTGCGGCTATATGAACCTAGGTTATAAAGACGATACACTACCCGATTACAACCTACCACCTTATAAAGACATTAAAGAACTCAAATACTAGGTTTTTTACCTATAAACAGGTTTTCCTAGAATGAAATGTTTTTAAAAAAAGGGTTTTCAATTTTTTCCCTTACACTATAATAAAGATAGAGGTTTTCTCTTTTTTTTCTCCACGTTTTAAAAACTATAGACTGTGAAATAACCAGCTAAGCTGCACTTATTATATAGGAGTCAGCTTACGGGGGGGTATTAGTACTATACCCAGAAAATAAATATATCTATATACGGTATAGTACGATATACGAAACCTCCTGTAAGTCAGGGACTTCCTGAGTTCCCTAGAGACTCCCTGAGTCCTTTAGGGTCCTCCCGAGTCCCCTAGGGACCCCAGGAGGACCCACGGACCTTCAGGACCTTCGGGGGAACCCACGGACCTCCCGAGCTCTCCAGGAGCCCAGGGACCCTCGCCTATACTTGTAGAGTCCGGATACCAAATCAGCAGCTTGAATAAACCGTACAATATCCGAAGGAAAGGGTTATATATACTAGGCTGCCCGCCTCCCTCTTCCTTTCCTTTCTATCTCTCTGTATCTTACTTCTACAGTCTTCACAGTCTTCCACAATTCAAACTGCCTCTTTTCCTCTAGATCTTGCTCTTCCGTTCCATCTCTTCGTGACCGTTGTAAAGTATATTATTTAAGGGAAAGTTCAGGAAAACCTTTGATATCTAGGAAAACCCAATGGTAAAAAACCTAGTTATACCCCCTTATAAAGATTCAAAACACTAAGTATTAAAACCTAGTATTTTAATTCTTTGATATTATCATAAGGCGGTAAATTATAGTCAGGCAACGTATTGTCTTTAGAACCTAGGTTTATATAACCGTGAAGAGTATTATAAGTCTCTTTCTACTAAACCTTTAGTTATTATATTAGCTATATTAAATTTCGTATTAATATATACGATTTTATATTATTATTATATAGTTATTGCCTATAATGGTGATACTGCCTATCGATATGCTTTACCTGTTTATAGAACTCAGGGTTTTCGGCGAGCTTCTTTACACTCCCACTATCTATTAAGATCGTAGGAATCTCGAGAGTTTTTTTTTTTTTATTATTATTATTATTATTATTATTATTATTATTATTATTATTATTATTATTATTATTATTATTATTATTATTAGGATTGTCTATCCATTATATAAGAAATAATATTTCATATATAAGACCCACTAAAAGGTGGGACCATGATAAGAGCAATAAGGCTCCTAAGTACGATACTAAGTTTATATATACCTACAGATTATAGTCACGATAAGTAGATTCGTCTTTAATTCCATTAGTTCTATTAGTTCCATCAGTTCCATCAGTTCCATTAGTTCCATCAGTTCTATCAGCCCGAATACTTCATGCCGCGGACGCTACTATAGACTGACTGGCTAGAGGGCGGGCGATAATCGCGTATATAACTATGGTGTTCGGGCTGCCTACCTTAGGAACTAATAGAACTGATAGAACTGATGATTTGAATTGCGTTGGCGATTAAACCGATTAAACGAGTGTATAGTTTGTAAGGGCCTCGGCCTAGTTCGTAGGGGCCTCGAAAAAGTACCCACTTTAACTTTGTAAGGGCCTCGAACTTAAAATGCCAAGGAAAAGTGACCTAGGTATATGTCTAAGCAGCCGTATATAATGTATCCTTTCTATCCATATAGTATACGCGACGCATAGACTATGCCTATATGTAGTATATACTACGCTTAGTAAGTATTATTACGTAAGCAATTTCGTGGAGGCTATATACACGTAGAAGATATAGTGACCGCGTAAAAATTTTCTTCGAGTACTAACATAGTATATATATAGTATACGTATAACCTCGTAGTATATAATCGCGATCAAGATACCTACGGAGCAGGATTAGCCTTCGCCCGGATCTATACGATCCGGTTACTCTGATTCCGATATAACGGATCCTTTTCGCGATACTCCTACGCCTAATCGAGACCGGTTAGGCTCTAGGGCTATTAACCTAACCTATCTCGTAAATCAATAGGTTACTAGTAGCTAGAAGACCTTTTAGCGGGATGCCGTTAACCGTATAGGTATTAACCTAGAAGAGGGTGGTCGCGAGGCTTTTCCTGTGTCCGGTTTCCTGCGTATAGGACTATAGGTGAGTTATATATAGTAGGCACCTGCTATATATATACGGGGCGTATACTAATAACTATAGGCTAACCTCCCTACCACCTTTATTATTCTCTTAAGACGGGGGAGGAATATAGTTATAGCGACCGATTTCCTTAACTATTAAACGCCTCCGTTATATCCTATTACGAAGAATTCGGGTATACTATACTTTATTTTAGCGGGGTACGCTTTTAGGGTGGTTAACTACGATTAGGCCCTTAATATATATTAAGACCTGATTCAAACGGTATTTAGCGTATATACTATATTAGTATAACCTAAACTAATATCTTTTAGATTTAGTACTATACTCGGAGGGATCGTTCTGCGCGTAAGCTTTATCTCGAGATACTAAGTTGAGTGCACTATATACCCTGTATATACCCCGCCTAAGGGTAGTATAGGTTATTAATAGTAATAGTCCGAATTATCGTTATAACGCTACCTAGTATTTTAGCTATACTAATCGTGGTATAAAGCATTATAAGCATATTAATAGGCGTATACTAAGCGTATACCCAGAATAGAGTTATATCGACTATCGCGTCCTAGAATAGAGTCTACTAAATTCGAGGAATTAACCCTGGCGGTCCTATTCGCTTACCGAAGAACTAACCTATGTAACGGAGGCGTAAGTTAGGAATATATCTAAAGGGAATATAACTAACCGACTCTAGATTCTATTAAGCGATTAAGGCACGATTCTAGCGTAAGCAGTGTATATACCCTACTCGTGGATACTATGATAAAACGGTTACCTACGAGGATACCGAGCTTAAAGTGCACGAACCTTAACCTGGTATAAGTGCGTGTTATCGTATAAGCCCGGTATATACTAACTATATATAGGTATACTTTATAGGCTGTATATATTAGTTTAAGGAAAATAACTAGTATAGAATTAATTCTATTCGCCCTATATAAGATCGTATCGATTTTAAGTATTTTAGGACTCTTATTATTCGTGGTGGCGCTATTAGGCCTATTAAGGGCTATGGTTTTATTAGCCGTGTCGAGGTAACCCGACGGTTTTATAGTATATATATGCCGGGTATAGTCCTCGTATATACGGAGTATATAGTATTTATATTAATCGCTAATAAGTTAGGGTTTAACTATGTAACTAGGCCGGGGCTCGTCTAGTTATACCCCTATAAGGCGAAGATCGATATCTATATCCCGTTTAACCTTAAACGGTTCCCGTTTATTATATGCCTTGCCCGTGGCGAGCATACGCATACTCCTCCACCACCGAGCCAGGTTCCACAGAGGTTACGGCAGCAGTTACTCCTTAGTCTTAGCGAAATCCCCGATATATCCGCTTTAACAGCGAGTAAGTATACGTGTTTATATTAGGGGTATATATACTATATAACTAATATATATTTTAGAGCGTTTACTTTTAAATCCGGGACTAATTACCATATATCGACGATTTAGTATTTAGTTACTTACCGATATTCACTAGGCCTTTAGCTTATATAACCTGGTTTATAGCCTGATTCGTAAGGCTCGGTTATTACGGTATCCGGCGGGCTATAATCTTTAAGGTAGGTAATATACGGGGCATATGCCCCGTATATGCCCTATATATATATATATATATATGTATTTTTATATATATCGTATACTAATATTCGATATTAGGAGTAACGCGGGAGTTTGCTTACGAACAGGACTACCCTCCCGAAAAGCGCTGGATACGGGCTATTAAAGTGGAAAAGGATAGTATATTCTATATTATATACTTCGTATATACCCGGGTCCAGGAATTCCATAAAGCACGATGCCTCTAAATAAACCTATCCTTTAAGATAGTCTATAGGCGGAATAATAACTGCTATAGTATTAGCTACTAGAGTAACGAAGTCGGGCGTGAGTCTAGTCTATATGCCCTATATACCCCGCGTATACCAATAATCCTTTAGGTGTACGAACCCTTACCTATGTTTTTACTAATATCTCGAAGAGGAAAGGATATCAGCGTCTCTTTATACTTCTTTTTCGGTATATTAATAACGTGGTGGAGACTCCTATTCGATTTTAGTATAACGAACCTATAATCGAGAATTCGATTTAGGTAATTACCTTAGATATATTAGACGCGTAGTGTAAGGGTGATTATATATATATACGGGGTATACGCGCGGTATATACGGTGTATAGGCTAATATATTTATAGGCTTTAGTGATTACCTATATTCTATTAATACTAGCCGAATATACGACGAGTATCTTCTATACCTCCTAGCTTTCTATACTATCTATTTAAAACAGAATATTAGTAAAAGCACTAGGGATAATAACTATTAGCTTATAAAGCTTATCTTTAAGCTCTTTAAGGCCCTATCCTAGTTATAATATACTATACACCTATAGGCTATATGCGACCAGTGGCCGGACCTAAAGGCATAGGCTAAGTATAAGTCCAGGCCCTGGGTTACTACTGCGATCTGCCTAGGCCTAAGTAAGATCCCTGCTAACGTATAGCGTATCCTTCGCCGCGATATAAACCTAGCAGAGGTATCTTATACAAAGGATAATCAGAATATAGGCCGTAAGAAGACGCTTTTTACGGGTATCCTAGGGTAAGTATATATCCCGCGTATACGGAGTATATACCGGATATAGGCCAGGACTTTTACTAATATTATTTAGCGTTTAAGACCTTATTTTCGAAGAGCTAAAGCAGGATTATATAGAGCTCCGCTATAGTATATACGCGTTTTATAAGGATAATAGTAAGATAGCGCGTGCGGGCAGGGTGCTACGTAAATAAGAGACGACTCTACGGCGATAGGTAGTCGTGGCTAAGCGGAATTCCGGAAGTCCGTACGACCCACGAAATCTATATACGTCGTATATACCGGGTATAAGCCCGGGGGATACGATTAGTATTACGTTAGGTTCGGATACTAGTTATACCGACTACTCGAATAACGATAAAGATTACTCTGGCCTGGATCCGCCTAGTAGGCCCGGAATATCGGAAAACGACTTAAGCTTTAACTTACGACCACGCCCCTTACCCTCTTAGGGCACTATATTTCCCGAGCATATACGGGGTATACGTCCCACGGAAACCCCGGCTAATACTTAATATACCTCGCTAGGCGACCTATCTATAGGTAATACTAGGCGATACTAGCTAAGTCCGCCGGCGGGGGCTATACTAAGAGCTAAACGCCGCCGTAGTTCTTCTATCGCGTCCCCCTCCGTAAGGGCAGCGAGAATACGGTAATAGGTATATACGGCGCGTATAGAACGCATACGCGCAGTATATACGGAGCAGAGGTATAAGTTAGAGATTCGCGTACAGGAACTATAGCATCAAAGGACGGTATAGGAGTTAGAAAGGCAGATTAAGTAGCTTAAGAGATAACTAGGGCAGGGATAGTGGGTCGTTTAGTTATTTCTTATATATACCCCGTATATACGGGCCATAGTATAGTTAACTAGTTATTATCCATAACCACGTCCTATTTATTATCCTCTTTATCGTTCTTATCTTCCTTATTATCAGCTAAGACGTCTACTAGGATAATAGCCGGCGACTTAGGCTTATTACCTAGGATATATTAATACACTATTATATATATATATAGTATATGCTACAGGGCAGGGGAATATATAAGCCGATCGATATAGGCCCTGCGTGGCCCTACTAGCCCTAGCCGCACCCCCCTTCGACACACCCTTAGTAGCCCCTTAGTTAGTTAGTATTACTTATACGGGGTATATACTAAGGATAGGGAATATGCTTACTATCCTTACCCTTTTTAGAGGGTATTAGCTGATTTTATAATCGTCTATATCGATAATCTACGAGTTATTAGTATAAAGACGATATACGTGGTATATACATAACATATATAAACTAATATCTTACTATTCGCTTAGTCGTGGCAGAGGCGGGTATAACAGTTTAGAACTCATTAGCGTAGTCCACTTATATATACAGGGTATATATATAGTTTAACTATACTTTTCGTTAAATCGGATTTCTCCGGTAAGCTAAACGTCGTAGCTCTATTATCGGAGCCGAGACCTTTTAATAAGGTCTTTTAGTAGGCGGCTGCTTTAGACTAAGGCTCGGAACAGGCGGTGCTAGATTACCTTAAGCAGGGGATATAGGCGGATCGGATATATCCTGTATATACTTAGAGATATCGGAGAGCTCGGTAAGATCGGAATCCGTTATATTATAATCGGTGCATATATCCTGTATATACTACGTAGGTGGTTCGAGGATTAGGCTAGGTTCCGGGCGGATAGGGCTATCGCCCTGCCCAGGGGCGATAGCCTTAGAATCGTCCGACTTCGCTTTCTTATATAAGTTAATAGCAGGTAAGGAACACGGGGCATATACTAAATACATGCCCCGGCTTAAGGAGATAGGGGCATATACTAGGTATATACCCCTGTGTTAGGGGAGCGGTCCAGGGATATATACCTAGTATATAGCCCTATATTAGGGGAGAAGTCCAGGGGTATACACTAGTATATACCCCTGGTATAAGGGAATAGTGGTATAGTAGACACCACCGAGCAAAGGATATAGTATATACTACGCATATGCTTAATAAAAGAAAAAAAGCACTTATATCTTAATAGAACTATAACCTATACTAGTAATAAAACTCGGTATTATTAGCACTAAAAAGATTAGTATATACCCTGCTTATAGTATATAGACGTAACTCACGCAAAATACTCTATCTCGTCGGCGAATTTAGTAATTAGTCCTTTTTTAGGACCACGGCTATAAGTAAGTGTTAGCATATACACTGCATATATAATCTAAGTGACTAACCCAGGCTCGTGCCGATACTCGGCATCTCTCCACCCCCCGGACCGAACCTATAGTTTAATAGCACTAGATATATATTAGCTAATATCGCAGATACAGGGCATATACAATACTCACTTAATTCCAGCAACTAACTCGGCCTCTAAGACATTGGTTTGATTCGTGGCCTTAAGGGCCCCGGATATATATTACGGATATAACGGCGTAGCTACTAATATAAGCTATATACATAGCATATACAGGGAGAGGAAGATAGACTCACGCTAGGCTAATCCTTAAACACTTTGCTATATATCATAATATTCCTATCGATAATAATATCGTAGCTATCTAGTTAGTATAGGCATATACACGATATATGCTAAGGGAATCACTTATATTAAGGTATTCGTCTTGGATATAGTAACCATAGGATTAGGCGCTAACTAGAAGTAGCAGGATTAGCATATACCTAGTATATCCTAGGGTATATAGTAGAATACCTTAACTATCGATATCCTGCTATAGGATATTAGGATAAGCTAAAACGCGTATATATACATATATAACGTATATACGACGCCTATACTAGAACTTATATCCTTTAGTAATGCCCTATAGTTAACTAGGGACCTAATCGAAATTATTATTTAGAATTAGTCCTAGGCTTATTAGTATACATATAGTATATACTACGTATATACTTACTATAATAATAACCCTATCCTAGCGATAGGTTCTTAGCGTTAGTGACGCCATTACCGGTATAACTCTCCGCCTTTAGAGCTATATATGCCTACCCGTATATGCTTAGCGTATATATATTTTATTATAACCTGCCCTAACTTACCGCGATCACTTATCTAAATAGTTAGTACTAATATAGAATCAGGATATACGTCGTATATACTACACGGAACGTACTTACTATAAAATAATAGAAAACGTCTAGCCACCGGTTAGATTAGAACGATAAGCTTAAGCAGAGTATATGCCCGTAAAATCAGAATAGCTAGGGTAGCTTAGCTTACCTCGAAAATAGAGTAGTGGTGGAAAAGGGGAATTTTTTTTACTTATAGCGCTAGGGTGGAATCTAATTACCTACCTAGGGTATAAGTTATAATACGATCCACCCTATTCTATAATAGCTAATAATATCGAATTATCTAGTAGCTAATAGAAATAGATTATTATTATACCGTAACTACTACGCTTCTTACTATATCGAAACACTATATATAATAAGAGCCTGGTCCGTGTAACGCATATACTAAGCATATGCCGTTCGAGGCCCCTGCAAACTCGCCCGAGGCCCCTGCAAACTGGTTCCTCGATTGAACCGATTGATTAAGGGCAGGCAGGAGCACATAGGAAGGAACGCCATATCATCATAGTACATCGAAGTAGAGTGTAGTTGTCAGGACACTAATATCGTACGAAGTGTGACTTATGTTCATTACAGACTATGAAAGTGTACCAGTCCACGATGTTAAATATATAGGCAAAAGAGGGGAAATAACACTGTGATACATCTAATAGAAGTACCGCCGTATTCGGAGTAGTGTGTGACGTGGCTCTGCGAATATACCTAATAGGATATCGGGGTATTTAGGCATAAATGCCTGACACACCCCCCTAGAGCCGTAGGATTAATCCTGACGGTTCTAATCGAATTAAAGCTTAAAATCCAGGGTATTTAAGCCTAGATATTAATCCAAAGGTTAACGGCTTATTAAATAGCTTGTGCCTTGTTATGATCCTAAAATAGTAGTTAAATTAACCCTAAAAATAACGTGATAATTATTATATAATTATAGTTAATCTAATAATCGCGTTAATCGCGACGATCGTAATCCAATCCAAGCCACCGTTAAGGCGGTGGTAGTTAATCTAACCGCTATTAAGGCGGTGGTAATCGATCCGCTTAAACCAAGCCGGCAGGGCTCTTTTCTATCCTAAGTATCTTAACGAACATAGCGTGCTTTTACGGCGGTAACGCCTTCGTTATCCTATAGCTAACTATCTTATTAGTGGCGATCTAATTAATCTTAATCGCGCCTCGTTAAACGATCTGCCGGATCTATAGAGCCTATATATTAAGATGCTTTAACTTCGAGGTGACCTATGGCCGAGGGCTCTCTAATAGCTGACGGGTCTGATTATTATTATAATAGGTAGTGATGGGTTTAACCTTAAAGGTTAATGTTAGATCCTTTATTAAACGCAGCGTCGCGATATACTACCGGGCGGCGGCGCTTAGAGCTATAAGCTCTGCTTCGGTACTTAATATAATAACGCTTATTTACTTATTCGCCTTTTAGTCGATAGGACCTCTAAAAAGTATAGTTATATAACCCTAGGAGCTATACCGAGTCTTATAATCGTCTCTAAAGGCGGCGTCGCTTATATAAAAGAGGGCGTATTTAGCTAGGGTTTCTTCGGAATCCTATGGCCTAAAGGATAAGCAGAGGGACCTTATTAAGTCGAGGTACTTAAGACACCTATCTACGGCCTCGTGATACTAACCGGATAGATTAGTAGCGAATTCGGCTAGTCTAGAAGCAGTCTTTATAATATCCGGCCTTATTTAATAGGCGGCGTAGTTAATCGATCTAACCTTTTATAGATATAGGTGGATAGAGTCTTCTAACGCCTGCTATTATTAACCGTTCGGTTCCAACGTATCAGGAAAGGCGAGCGGCGTGGTAACCCATCTACTAGTTATGATATTCAACGCCTTTATCTTTTCGTTGATATAGTTATTAAGTGATAACCATAGCTTTCGATGTTAACGATCCCTTATAACCCTGATACTAAGGAACTACTTAATAGGACCTAAATCCCGGACCTAGAACCGCTCCTGCAGCTACTTAATTAGGTCTTCGGTGGCGGTAACGTGCTCTTTACGATATAATGGAACTATATCGTTAATATAAAAGAATATAAGCAGCTTATCACTTCGGAAGACGTAATCGTCTTCCTTTAACTGCATAAGCCTATACTTACCTAAAATAGAAGAGAGCTCCTGATACTATAGCTTAGGGGAACGACGCAGGCTATACAGGGCCCGGCGTAGCCGGTTAATCCCACGGTTCGAGGGGCGTAGGAGGCTTAAAAACGGTTCTAATCCGGCCTTATTAATAACGTTAGCGGTAAAGGCGGCCTGTAAGATGTTCTATCCCGGCGGGTCTCTGACGTAGACCTCTTCGTTAAGGCGGGCGTTCGTGAACGTATTCACGGTATTAAGTTAGCGGGTCTCCAGATCGAAATAGGCAGTAATAGCTATAAGCGTTTTAAAGGTCCTGCCGGCCAGGGTGGAGGCGTAGGCGTTAAGGTGATTTTAAGGCTATTAATCGCTATAAACGCAGAGGCGTGCCTTGAATTTAGTAACGTAGCCTGATGGATTAACCTTATATTTAAATACCTATATTAGATCTAAAGGGCGGCTTAGAAGGGCAGAAGTCGATGGCTTAATAGCTTTAAACGTGCCTATCTTAATAAGAGCCTGAACCTCTTTAGAGGCGGCTATAACCTACTATGTTCGGTATAGTGACCGTATTATCTAGCTCTAATTAGACGGCTCTTCGGGTATATCACGGCGTAATGGCGGCTTCTTTGGTATATCAAAGCGGTTAAGATAAAGGAAGGTAGAGTCGGCGTATCGTTACGGTAGCCGGCGGTTACGTTACGGCCAAGAGGAGGCTGCCGGCGTGGCAGCCGGCGCTAAAGGCTCTAAAGATAGGGCACCCGCCGTGGATAAGGATAGACGGGTATCCGGCACTAGATAGTCCGATGATAGAGGCCTGGCCGGCGTTAAAGAGGTAGCCGGCGTTAAAGAGGTAGCCGGCGGTGGCAGCTATTAAGTAGCTGCCTTAGGAGTGGTAGAAGGGCTTGGGGCTGCCGTTACGGTAGCCTTGGCAGTAGCCGTTATCTTATCCTTTAGAACTAACTGATTAGGGGATAGTAAACCTATGGCCGTGGTGGTGCCGGTGGCGGCGGCGCCGGCGATAGGCGTAATAGTATCGTTAAAGTCGTCGGAGTCGGAAGAATCTTTATCCGAGTTATTATCGTTATTAGAGTTATCGTTAGAGGCAGCGGCGGTTACTGCTAACGTTATAGGAGCTAGAGGCGGTAATTAGCTTATAGCTATAGTAGTAGTAGTATCTAGAATAGCTGCTGTAGGCGTTAATTAACGTGAAGCTAGAGGCGTTGTTATAGGAGGGGAAAAAGAAGAAGGAGAGGGCGTTGTTTTAGAGGCTATAGAAGAGGTTATTATAGGAGAGGTTTTAGAGGTAATTATAGGAGTAATTATGGCCGGCGTTATGGTAGAGCCCTAGGCCGTGGCTGCTATAATGGAAGGAGTAACCCGGGTAGCTATTATAGCTGCCGTTTTAGGCGGCTACGATCGCTATAATGACTTATCCACCCCCCTAGAATTAGGCGAGGGAGTCGAATTTTCTATTACTTTAACAGCTACTGCTTTAACCTCTTCTTATTCAACCTATTCAACTGCTTTAACTGCTTTAACAGCTGCTCCAGCTCTCTTAATTGCTTTAAGCTATTCCGGCCTTCTAATATCTTAGAACGACTCTAGCATCGTATTCTACTGTATTACCATAAACTGATCGTATACCGGTATCACTCCAACGGTTTCCAGGGCATCCTTTCCGGTAATCTTCAGGCAGATTAAGCTCTTCGAAAAGCTCTATCGCCATAGGTAGGTCCACGTCACGATCCTTATACAGGATCTTTTCGTTAAAGCTAACATCTCTTATACGCAGGACCCTCCCGAGCTTTAGTACCTAAATCTAATAAATATTAGTGCTCTCGTAGCCGATTAGATAACCGATATAAGCCCTCTCCGCGAGCTTCTCGTTCTTCCGGCGTCCACGTTAATAGTTAGCAGTTAATAGATAGGCACGGCAACCATACCTCTTTAGGTAACCGATTAAAGGGGTGCTTATAATACGCTTTATACCTATCTTATTAACCTACTTATCTATATAACCCTTCGGCGACTTTTACCCGAGGTCACGGCGTGGAATTAGTTTATATAGGTATATCGCGGCGGCGATAATCTCCGGCTATATATCCTACTAGAAGCCGGAGGCGATAGCGAGGGCCCGGGCGATAGCGTATATAATAGCTCCGTGCCGCTCGGCTCCGGCGTTCTAAGCGGCCGTATTACGTAAAGACCTCTCGATCAGGATCCCTCTAATATACGCCTAGTTATTAAGGTTACTCTAAAAAGCTCGTTCATTATCTAGGCGTATTACTATAATAGGGCAGTAATACTACTATACCGTTCGTAGCTTAAAGGACGTTACTGATGGAAAAGCTAACTTAAGGTCCTTTAGGAAGTCCCCCACGATAAAGTGCGTATAAGGGCAGTAGTATAGTATTAGCTTTATAAGGCTATTAAAGGACTCGTCGTTAGAGAAGATAGCGATATCTACACGCTGCCAAGGGCGTGTGGGCCGGTGGTTAGGAGTACGCCGTGATATTAGTCTCCGGGCCTTACTACCGGAGCAGCTCTCGCACTCTATTATAAGGGGAAAATCCCCTCTAGAGACTATACCGCCTATATAGGCGGTTATGATATATTTAAGGGCGTCGGCGCTTATATGGCCTAGCCGCTCGTGCTATAAATAAGCGTCGGCGACGCTTATAATCGGGGCTCTAAAGCTATTAAAAAAGCTCTGCTATTCCGTTAGTTAGAGGGTAAACTAACCTCCCACGTTCTTTAAAGGCAGGGTAACGGTCCTACCTTTTTCCTTAATTTCTAACGCCTATCTACTAGTAATAAGCGATCCTGTTAGAAGTAGGCGGAGGGCTAATATAAGGGTTATAAGATATCCCTTAATATACGCTATATCCTTTAAAATTAGCGTATACGGCTAACGATCCCGATCTTTAACTTATAGCCTTATTATGCCGAATCCGGTAACCGGATCCGACTCTCCTTTACCGGTATCGAATATCACGAGGTTTTCCGCGGGCCGGTAGTCTTCTAGAAGGTGGCGCCTATTAGTGATATGCCTTACAGTGCCGGAATCGACTAATAGCTCGTTTTTAAAGGCTCTAGCTATTATTAACAAAAAGCTATATATACCGTATGATCCGGTTCTATTGTCCGAATCCGAGTCCGAAGAACCGGCGCCCCCGGTAGCCACGAAATTAGATAAATCCTTAGAAGGGTCTTTTAAGGGTGACTTCTATTAACCCTTATTTCCCTTACTTTTAGCGTCCTTTTTAAGGTTACTCTGGAACCTCTTTCGGCGATCTTTATCCTAACTAGCGATAATCCGGTTATAGCGTTCTTCCGTCTCCTTAGATAACTTAAAGGTCTTCCCTCTTCGGGCCAGGTTAATATTCGGGCAGGTCTAAATTAGCTTCTAGTAGCTTCGGGTCTTCCGGGCTAGACGGTAATTATAGATAAATTCCCTCTTAGTACCCTAACCCTATTAACGATCCTTTTAGCGATCTGGTTACTAACCTTCTTTATCTTTTCCTAGGAATATAGCTATATAGAACGATAACGATCCCGGCTTCCGATCTAAACGCAGAGGGTGCCTATAACGTAACCAGGTAGTATATTCGTTAATAACGCTCTCGATATCCGGTAAAGCGTCCTTATCTTCCTCCGTTAATATTATAGAAAACCGGGCTTCCGACCACTCTAGGGAAATCGATCCGATCGCGTTAAAAAATCCGTTAAGCTAGTCTATCTTCGAATCGATTACGCGAACCTAATACGTCTTTACCTTTTTATATAACTTATAGAAGTTATTAAGCCAGCGTTAGTAAGGTATCTTCCTAATAGATTATATATAATCGTCCTAACAGCGCTTAATAAGTGACCTTTAGGTAGCGTTAGTGGGTTTAAGACGTGGCTTCAGGATTCGCAGGATATCCTTTAGGTCGTCTTTACCGGCGAAAGACTCCGTAAGGCTCCGGTCTATAGTGGTAGTGATATAATCCAGAACGGCCTTTATCGCGGCCTTTTCCTGCTTATATTCGTTATAGGAGAAGAGCTATAGCTTATACTTTTAATCCTAATTTTTGTCTTTACTTACGGCAGGAGGGTTAACCTTTTAGAGGTATTTTAGACGTTTCGTATCGTTAAGATCCGGATCCACGAGCTTTATAACCTTATTAGATAAAGCGATTTCTATTACACGCAGATACTACTAGTGCTAGTCCTTAGAGGAGGTTAGTATAACTAAGGTTATTATATCGGCGTGGACGAGAAGGAGAAGGAAAAAGGAGGAGGACGCGGTTAAAGGGGTTAGTGATAATAGGCAGGCGGATAGGCTGGTGGACGACTCTATCCGTAACAGAGCAGGGGCTTAAACAGAGGCTCTAGGTAATTAAGGGCTTTAAAAAGGAGACTGGATATTCCGACTATACCACTTAGATATTCCGACTGTAGTTCTGACATAGACCCACCTTTTTCCTCTTTCGGAATACCACACATACCTACAAATACTAAGTACGATCGTCAATCGTTTAATCGCCCGAACAGAACAGTCTTTTGAGTTGGATTAATTTAATGTTCGAGTTATTCCGACTGTACCACTTGGTTATTCCGACTGTAGTTCAGACATAGACCCTTCGCAACCACGGTCGCAAACCACTTCAACGTCTTTTTATTAATTTAATCGCTCGGACTTAATTAACGGATAGCTTATTCGTTCGATCAAGCTAGTAGCAGTAGTAGCAGTAACTCCTTTGTCTTCCTCTTTGTCTTCCACGTCCACACCCACGCCCACGCGACCGCGGCTATCTTGTTCGTACTTTATATAACGAGGTAACGGAACGCGCTGCCTGTATCTATAGATTAACGACGTAGATTAACGACGTAGATTAACGACGTAGATTAATAACGTAGATTAACTATATAGATTAACGATATAGATTAACGATATAGATTAATAAGGAAGATATCGGAAGATTAGTAGGAAGATTAGGGTCTAGGTCTAAACTATAGTCGGAATAACCAAGTGGTATAGTCGGAATAACTCGAACCTGAATTTAATCCCTCGGGTTAATTAAAGGCAGTGGCTATAATGATTCGGATGATATTGATTAAGACCGATGGTTCTATTTTATAGCTGTTTGCCACCAATTAAGGCCTCTCTACAGAATCCAGTTCCTTATACTTTCCGATTTATGTATCTAACCTAATACTGCTGCTGCTACTGCTGCTGCTGCTATTATTATTATTGTTGTTCTTGTTGTTGTTACGAGCCTTGTGCTACCTCCTCCTGCCGAGCCACCGCCCGTTAGCAGCTCTTTAAGCTCCTATTCGGTGGGCTTATAGGCGCGAGTCCTTCCTTTACGTGATCGTGAAGCGCTATCGCGTTATTGATTAACGTTATTAATTAACGTTGTTGATTGACGTTATTAATTGACGTTATTGATTGACGTTGTTGATTGACGATATCTTGATGGTTGAATTGATGGGTTGAATTTAATGTGGTAGATTACTTTGTGCGTGGTCCAGAAAATAAATTTGATTGGTTAGAGAGGTGGGCCCACAGGAACTATAGTCGGAATGTCTAAGTGGTATAGTCGGAATATCCAGTCTCTTAAAAAGAGGGCTTTAAAAGAGAGAGGCGTAGAGCCTAGAACGATTGGATCAACCGGAATAAAGGCGTATCACTAGAGCGCCGGGCTTATAACTATCAGGATACTAATATTGTACGAAGTCTGACTTATGTGTATTGCAGACTATGAAAGAGTACCAGTCCACGATGTCAAATATATAGGCAAAAGAGGGGAAACGATACTATGATATATCTAATAGAAGTACCGCCGTATTCGGAGCAGTGTGTGACGTGGCTCTGCGAATATACCCAACAGGATATCGGGGCATTTAGGCATAAATGCCTAATAGTAGTACTTTAACAGCTTATCGCTCTTATCATGGCCCCGCTAATAAGTGGGTCCTATATGTGAAATATCATTTCTTATATAATAAATAGACAATCCTATAAATAATAGTAACCCGGACACCGCCCTTTAAGAGGAATATAAGAAGAGGTGGAGGGATATAGGGTTAATAAGGAACCCGAGCTACGCCGCGGCGGTACCGGACTAGACCCCCTAAAAAAAGGACCTTTAAAGATATAAAGGCCTCTTAAAGCCGTAAAGCTCCGTCCTTACCTAGATCCGCTCCGAGAAACTAAGCCTTAGGGCCTTCCTTTTTAAAGTAAGGGTTCCCGGCTTCGCTACCGCCTAGTACCCCTATAGAGGTAGAGGGGCGGAGATAGCTAAATATATTATCCTATAATACTAAAACACTACCCCGGAGGCGCGGAAGGACCTTTACGGCACTATAAGGAGGCCGATCTTAACTCAGGGAGACCTCTTCGACTCCCTAAACCACCCTAAAAAGGTAAAAGTAATTATAAAATAATTCATATATCTTAGCCGCCTAAATAACTTCCGTCTTAGCTTAGAAATAATAAGAAACTATATATTAAAGACCCTATAACGGGACCGCCCCGGTATAGAATACACGGAATAAAGATAGCACCTAACCTAGACTTTTGTATTTACGTTAGGGCCCTATAAGCCGGGGCCCCGGCGGCACCGAAAAGGCGTATTATAACGGTATCTACCCTCTACTTAGCCTTAGTCTCGCCGCCCTCCTCCCTATTCTTACTTTTAAAGGCATTATCGCTAGTAGCATTATACTTATATCCCTATCCTATTATATTAGCACTATTACGCCGCTAAAAGACCGCTAAAGGACTTATAGCTATCTTTAATAGGATAGCGATTATTCTCTTTACCTTATTTAGTCAACGCTCTAAACCAGCTAATATAGCGTTATTATTGTAGCGGTGGCCGGCGGGGTAAGTATACCTAGCGGCGCGCTTAAAGGATACCACCGCCGCTATAAGCCGACCTCGGGCCTGCCTAAAGTTAGCGCGGTATAGTTTCGGCACCCCTAGGGATATAACTTATAACCGCTCTATCTCTACCCTTATTGATAGCCGCCACATACTCCTAGTAATATTTAAGGACTCGCTGCTATTATTTTAAGGCTATAGCCGGAACCTATATTAATTATTAGAACCCTATTACTACCACCCTAGCACCACTAAGACACTACTATAAGACCGACTTATATCCTTATAAGTTCGACGACTATTAGTATACTAATAGTATACTGCTCCCTTTCTAATAGTATTAGCATATACTGCTATATTCTCGGGCTTTTCGCCCCCGAGGCGCTTAGTGTATCTAAGATATCTATTTAGAGTTAGAAATAGCCGCTTATCGGTATTACTTCGGCACCCTAAGGGCGCCCCCAGGAACACCCACGGCAGGACTTATATAGCACCGGCCTTATAGCGACACGTATTATTCTTTTTCTTAGGTTATTCTTTCTTAGGAGGTATCTTAAAAGCAGTTAGCACCGAACCCGAGACCAATACACGCCCCTATATAGCACCCCTTTACTTATAATAACGGATTTAAGTTAATTAATCTAGCTATTACTATATAACTAACTATAATCTATCTTATTAGCCCGCCCTAAGACCACCGGCTTCCCGCCAACGCTAACACTTATAAATAGACTCTATTAAAAAAACAGAAGACCCTATCTATTTATAAGACATCGAACGCCTATTATTAGTAACTATGGTATAGAGCCGGGAATAGAGATAGGAATAGAGGGGTTGGCAGCTCGAAGGAAAACCTACGATATCATAAAAAAAGGTTAAAGGAGGAAAAACAAGAAGAAGAGCGGAGGCCCTTAAAATTTTTAATTAACCTAACTATAGTTATAGAAGGCTACCGAATTCGGCAGGCATATATAACAAAGGCAGGAGCCCCTGCTAAATCCCCCGCCTAAAAGGAAGGTGTAAATAATACCGGCCACCCCGATATAGGGAGGATTCCCGGAAAGCGGGACCGCTACGGACCTTTTTCGGCCCCCTATATAGTATACCGTACCCTAGGCTAACCCGAAATCCCTAGCCTACTACTTTCCCATTAGCCACTAAACTAGAGGTATAATCCAGATGCGTATCGAGTCACCACCGGGACTATTAAGGCCCCGACGTGGCACCGATCCTAATAAGGAGAGTATAGGGGTTTTTCTACCCCCACGGGTTTTTCCCCCCTATAACCAGCTAAACAGGACTGTATAGCCTAAGCCGGGCTCCTAGATTAGTTAGGATAGCGGAGTAAGAGAATAATAAGAATAATAATAATAATAATAACTAAATAATAATTAAAAATAAATAATAATCTTACTTTATTAATATAAATAAAGGGGTAGGGCTAGGGGCGTGTATCGAGTCTAGGTTCGGTGCTAACTATTTCTTAAATACCTTCTAAGAAGACCTGGCCTAAGAAGAAGAGGAATACGCCCTAGTATAAGTCTAGCGCTCTGCGCGTATTACTATGGGTTTTCCTAGGGGTGTTCTAGGGGTACCGAGGTAGTAGCACTGTATAGCTGTTTCTGACTTTAAGTAGTTATCTTAGGTATAATAAACACCTTAGGGGCGAAAAGCCCGAAGATATAGAAGCCTGCGCAAATACTGCCGGAAAAGGTGCGGCGTGCTATTAGTATATTAATAGTCGTTAGACCTACGAAGATATATATTTATATTATAGTGCTGGCTTAGTAGCACCGAGGCGATAGTAACAGGGTTCTAATAATAGGAGCAGGTCCGGCTATAGCCCTAAAGCAGTAGTAGCGGGTCCTTAACTACTACCAGGAGTATATAAAGGCTATTAGTAGGGGGGATAGCGGGGTGGTTATAAGTTATAACCCTGGGGGTGCCGAAGCTATACTGCGCTAACTTTATATTTTATATAAATACGCCTCGAGATTGGGGAATTCTAAAGGCGAGAGGTTAAAGAAAGAAGTTAAGACGATGTAGTCGGCCTAGAATTCCTTTACTTTATATAAATCCATTAGTTTATCCTCTACCTTAGAATCTTCGTTTATTCCTTGAACATGGGTCAAGGGACCGTCTAAAAGAGCAGAGAGTATATCTCTAGCTGCCTTTAAAGACCCCTCCTTTTGTTTTATGGAAGGATTTACGAGAAGGGGCTTTATAACGCCGTCTAGATATTTTCCTTTACGAGCGAAATAAGCGTGTAGTCCTATAGTCTGGTTGTAAAAGTCTATGCTGCCCTGAAGCTTCCGGATAGGGATTCTTTTGATAGTCTCTTATTAAGCTATTTTTAAGTAGCAGAACGGTAATTTTAACTATTTATTTGGGTTGGAACTAACTAAGTCATTTAACAATTTGCTTTTATTATTTTTCTTCATTCCATTTTCTTTATTCCTTTTGTGTTATTCCTTTGTCTTTATTCCTTTTTCTTTATTCCTTTTTCTTTATTCCTTTTTCTTTATTCCTTTTTCTTTATTCCTTTTTCTTTATTCCTTTTTCTTTATTCCTTTTTCTTTATTCCTTTTTCTTTATTCCTTTTTCTTTATTACGTTATTAAGAAAGAATAGAAATAAAGAGTACTAAGCTAAAGGTGAGGTTCTGATTAGCCTAGCTTCGAAAAATGGGTCTAAACGGTAAAGTTATTTATAGATTTCGCGGTATAAAGAAAAGCGATACTTATATAAACCGAATAACAGGATTTCTATAATCGGACTTTTTGGTAAAGGCTTATATACCACGTTATTATATCCTGTTATTATAGGTAACGCGGTAGGTTAAGTGGCTTAATTAGTATAGCTATTATTTATAGATATATAATAGCTCTTATATTTAACCCACCTATTCGTTATTTTTGTTCTTTTTTAAAAAGTCCTTTATTAAATAAAGGAATAGTATATCCGATCGTGATAAAGAGTCTTATTCTAATTGTATAGTTCTTCCCGATTAGGAGTAAAGACCTTACTTAGCATAGCTCTTAGTAACCGTACTAGGAAAGTTAAATCTTAATTTAAAGTCCCACGACGGATGGGATTCGAGCTAACCGACGCGTAACTTAATCAAAAACGACGAAACTAATTAGAGAAGGAACCTAACTCCCCCCTCTACGTCGTGATAGCACTAAGTGGAAGCCGTAGCGCGGACGCGGGGGCGGATGCGATAGAAGGGGTGGTGGCGATTAGCCTACCTCCTAAAAATCCTTTAAACCGCCCCTACCGATAGCGACCACTACTCGACTCTTATCGCCTAAATTAGGGTAATCCCGTAAATAACCGAACCGAGACTAAAATAAAGGCTCCGCGGGCCTTTAAAAAAAAGATATAATAAGTTAAGGCGTTAATCTAAAGTCTACTAGCTAATAGGAGCACGATTAATTAGGTCGTGGAGCTAGTAGAAGAACTTATTAAGCTACGCTGCCTTAATAGCCAGAGCACCGTAACGGCCCCGATTATACACCTCCACGCTACTATACATAGTACGATTAGGGAGGAACTCCGAAAAGGAATAAAGCCGACCTAGGCCGTAATAGCTATAACGTAGCCCGCTATAGCCCCCCCTTAAGACCTAGCACCCCCCTAAGTAATCCTAGCTCGATACTATAAAGAACTAATTATTAAATATAGAGACTAACCGGACTAGGCACTCTAAGCCTAGTCGTTAAAGGAGATTATCTAAGCCGTGAATATAGCCGCTAGCTATAATAACACTATAGCGGCTAAAAGACTACCTAGCGGCGATATATACCTAACCTTTACCGGAGGGGCCTAGTAATAGTCTACCTTCGCCGACTATTAGGTTAAATAGGCCTTTAGCCCCGGGGCTAAAATAGCTACCCGAACCTATTTAGTTCTAGTAAAAGCTATCCCCTACTCGATTATAGGCCTACTATCCGAAAATAAGCTCCTATAGTCCTTATACACCTTTAACCCCGATATAAGAATATACCGAGTAAAGACCCGGCTCCTTAGATACGGTACCGGTAAGGTAGCGATACTGCTTATTAAGACCACCTTACTAAAAGGCGCAGAGAACCTTATATAGAATAGTCTCCTATTAAAGGGCGGTAGCTACCTATATAAGCCCTACGACCCTAATATAAACCTCCTAAGGTGCTTTAATTATTTATAGTTCGGATATAAAGCTGCCTAGTGCCTAGAGGCGGAGAGGCGGTGCCGCTATTATACTAAACCCGAGTCCACCTACTAGAACGGTTTTAAGAACTACCTAGCGTTAGCCCCGAAGGCTACCCGAAGGTATACCGTATACGATAAAAACTATAAGGCCTTTAACGATACCTGCTAGGTTAAGAGATATAAAGCCGCGAGAGCCCGGGAAGTATATAAGTACCGGGTAAAAGAGTTTAATATTATACGATAAACTAAAGCGGTATACCCGCGACCCCGCCCTAGATATCCCTTACCTTCCCCCTTACCTACCCTATTATAAGCCGCCCTGATTCGCCGCGGTCCCGGTTACCCGCCGAAAAGGCCCCGCGAATACCCCCCGGCCTTTAGGCCCCTAGAGCCGTTCCTTATCCCCCGCGGGACCGACCCGACCCTAACCCGAGATACCTAGGAGGCCCCGCTAGCCGGATTAGCCCCGAAACCCCCCCCCCCCCCTTTAAAAAATAAAGCGCCGTGTCCTAACCTAGAATATAGGAGCTAAATAGGCCTAAACAGAGCTCCCGCTATAAGCCCGTACCGAGTATAATATAATAGCTATTTAAGAGCTAGGGCTTAACCCCTTTATAAAGGGTCTAAAAGCCCTAAGTAAGGCCCTATACCTCCTAATTTAGGGCGGTAGCAGGGCCCTGCTCTATATCTATAAACGATACCCCCCTAGTATATAGATATAGCGGGCTTACCGGGACTCCTATACGGTTATTTTTAGTAAAGGTAATTAAGCCGTCACGATCTAGTCTATTTACTCTAAGAACTACTAATCCTCTATTACCCTATAGTATACTCCTTTAACTATAGACCTTATAGGGCCCCCCCCTTAGGGCCGTTATATCCTCCTCGGAGACTTTAATCTTTACCACCCCCTCTAGGCTAACTATCCTAGATTCCACCCTAGGTCTAGCACCCTCCTAGAACTAACCTCCTATTAAAACCTTAACCTTATTACCCCCCCCGGAATAACTACCTAGTATAGGCTAGGCCAGAGACCTAGTACTATTAATCTTATATAGGTATTACCGGGGCTTTGTTACGGTTATAACGGTATAGATAGTAAGGTTATCGGATTAAACTACCTCTCCTAAGCTACGACTATATACCTTAGCGGGGTCCGCCCTGCCGATATAGCCCCGCCATAGTCCCCTAACCGCCTATACTAGGTCTAGGAGGAATTCGTGCCCTCCCTCGCCTATTAAATAACTCCCGGGATCCTTATATAGCCAGGCCCCCTATTAACGCCTTCTAATATCGATAAGGCCTTTAACTAGCTAACCTAAGACCTTACCACCGTTACCGACTAGATAGCCCCGCGCCGACGGACCGGCCCCCCCGGCCGCTTACCCTGCCCGTTGTAGACCGATAAGCTAATATCCCTAACCTAAGAAGCGCGTAGATTATACTAGCGATATATAATAAGGAAATCACGGAATAAGTAGAAGGAGTATAGGTAAGCTAAGCTCCGCCGCGATAAAGCTATAGCGGTAATAAAAAGGTAATATTAGCGCCACCTCCTTTAGTTAACCTAAGCGAATAATAGACTCCTCTAAAGGCTCTAAAGATAGGCCCGAACTAAAAGGCACTAGCTACCCGGACCCCCTACAATACCCCCGCTATACCGTGATAAAGGCGACCTAGTGTTACGGGCTGACCCCGTGGAGATAATCCGGTAGAGCACCGGATCTTCCGACTAATTATAGCGTGTTCCTAGTGGGTCGCCGCGATATTATATTTAGGTTATAGGCACCTATAGAGTTTTCCTCCTTCCTTCTTTTCTTCTTAGCTTTAGATAATTTAATTATTCGGCCTTACTCTATAAATAACTCGTAACTAGCCGCTTATATATCTAAAGCTTAGCGAAACCTATACGCTACGCTAATAGAGATAGACTATTACTTCGATCCACCTCCCGGCGCTCCGTCACGCCTAGCGGGCGAGTCGCCTAAGGCTATAGAGTGGAGGAGGGAGATTATTAACCCTTTATAGACTTAGGTTATAATCTTAACTACCTAGATCTAAGAATAACAGAACGCTATTAACTAGCTACTATAAGCGATATAAAACTAATAACATATAACTATGCCTTATCTTATTATACTATCGGAAAAGACTATATAGGGCCCTTAGCCGCCTATTACTACGCCCACGCCCAATATAACGCCTATTCCGAACCTTAGGACTAATACACTTCTATTACCCTAGAAGTTTAACGGTAAACGCTCCGAGTACACGAGCTGGTTATCCAAGATTCGCGAAAAGCTCCTACTCGATTAATATCTTTTCTAGAGCGCTCGCGAGAAATGGTATTTTATTAACGCCTACTTAGATAAAGCTCCCCGCCGTGTCGTCGCCTCCTTTTAGGCTATAGGCGGAACCGATAGTTAATACGACCCCGAAGACTTCCTTAATTACCTTAATCGTATATATAAAGACGTTAACGAATAACCTTACGCGGCTAATGCCCTAAGAACGTTACGCTAGCGTGAAGACTAAGCGTTCGGAAGCTTTATACCCGGTTTTAAATAATAGCTTATTATCGCCGGTAAAGGTTAATAGGATAATACTATAAAGATTATATTCCTAGAGGGAGCTTTTAGTAGTCGCCTCCGCGCCGCCCTTATTACCACGAAACTACCGAATAACTACTATACTTAGGTAACCGAAGTATAAAGTATCGCTTAAAGACTCGAAGCCCTCGCTATAAGGCTATAGTTCGGCTAAGCGCTATATAATAATAATAATAATAGTTATACTTATAATTATAACGGCGATATAAAGATAGGAGGAGTTAATCGAGTATAAACCAAGAAAAAAGAGATAAGAGAGTGCTATAACTACGGAAAGAAAGGATACCTCGCTAGAAGATACCGCTTAAAGAAAAAAGACGCCGAGGATTATAAAGAGAACCGCGTAGCGAAGGTCTTAGTAGCCTTAGATAATAAGACGATCTATACGGGAGTTATAGATAATAATAAAGACTCGGAAAAAGAATAGCTCTGGTACGAAAACGGGTATTAGAGCCTACTATAAAGGAATAAAGGGATTAGAAAGAGTTTATATTATAGTCGCGTAGTAGTTATTTAGCTTTTATATAAGCGCGGATTAATAAAAAGTTAATTACCGCTCTTATAGATATTGGATATAACTATTATATAGCTATAAGTGAATATCTTATAAAGTCCCTCCGCCTCCTATTAGTCGATAAGACTAAAAGGCCCCTCTCGGGGTTCTTTAATATTATAGGGTCTATAAAGAGTTCCGGTATCGCTATATACGATCTTAAGATTAGTGGATATATATAACGACTATTCGCTTATATAATACCAGGATTAGATTATAATATATTCCTAGGGAAACTATAGATAGAATATAATAATATTATTTATTACGCGAAAAGACGTCGCCTTTACCACGGAGTGGCCCGGATAGATATCTAACTCTAAGGGGAAGAAGAACCTAATAATATTAGAGCTATCCGCGGAGCTTAAGTAGTAACCGGGTCGGTATTTACTGGTATTATATAGCGATTACGAAGGAGATAACGGTTTAGTAAAAAGGAACTCGCGCTCTACGCTATTAGTATTAAAGATATCGATAAGGCCCTCCGAGGTAAGTCCCTAATCGACCCCCGGAAGTATATCCTAGAAGAGATACTACGACGATTTCCGGACTTATTCTCTGACTTATAAGTAAACCGCCTTCCCCCTTATCGACCTAGGGTTAACCACGAAGTGAACCTTATATAAGGGCCTAACGGTAAGGAGCCAGAATTACCCTAGGGCCCTCTTTATAATATATCTAGAGAGGAACTCTTAGTCCTACGGAAGACCCTTACCGACCTTATCGATAAGGGGTTTATACGAGCTAGTAGCTCCGCCGCTAAAGCTTTAGTCCTATTTATAAAGAAGCTAGGAGGAGGGTTATAATTCTGTTACGATTACCGTGCCCTAAATACGATTACCTAGAGAGACCGTTATCCTCTCCTATTAATTACGGAGATACTCCGAAACCTAAAATAAGCTAAGTGGTTTATAAAGCTTAATATAGTTATTGCGTTTTATAAGATCCGAATAGCCGCTAGCTACGAAGCGAAGATAGCGTTCCGAACTTAATTCGGCTTATTTAAATAGTTAGTATACCCTTTTAGACTTAGTAGCGCCCCCGTGTCCTTTTAACGATATATTAATAAGACGTTATAGCGCTACCTTAACGACTTTATTACCGTATATATTAACGATATCCTGATTTACTTAAGCGGATCCCTCCGTGATTATAAGAAAAAGGTTAACCTGGTATTATAATCGCTAAGCGACGCAGGATTAACGCTTAACCTAGCAAAGTACGAGTTTACCGTGAAGACCGTGAAGTACTTAGGGTTTATAGTTACCGCCGGCTAGGGCGTTTTATACGACCCCGATAAACTAAAGGCGATCCGAGAGTAGGAAGCCCTGACCTTAGTAAAGGGAGTCCGAAGCTTCCTAGGCTTTATAAACTATTACCGTATATTCGTGGAGAACTTCGCCTATATTATATCCGCCCTAATAAGACTAATAAAGAAGGATCGAGTATTCTCCTAGGGTCTTAACGAATAAGCGGCCTTCGAAGAGGTTAAGAAGAGGTTCTAGGAGGAACCGATCCTACGATAATAGGTCTTAAGTAATAAGACCTTCGTGGAAACCGACTACTTAGGATTTATACTAGGAGGTGTATTAGTTTAAGAAGATAAATAAGGATATCGTTATATAGTCGCCTATTACTTAAGGCGACTTATTAAAGCCGAGTATAACTACCCTATCTATAATAAGGAGATATTAGCGATTATAAGTTACGTGATATATTAAAGAGTAGAGCTTCTAAGTTATAGTCGCTTTACGATCCTATCCGACTATAAGGCCCTAGAATACTTTATAATAAAGAAGATACTTAATAAGAGATAAAGCCGATAGGCCGGCGAGCTCGCTTAGTTTAACTTTATGCTAGAATACCGTAAGGGTGCCGATAACTATACCGCTAACGCTCTCTCGCGAAGAGAATAAGACGAACCGAAGGACTTCTCTAATAAACGGGAATAGGCGCGATATATATAGTTAATCCCTAAGACCTTAATCCCCCTAAAGATCCGCCTCCTTCGCGAACACCTATAAGTATTCGAAGCTAATAACGAATTATAACGGCTATAGGACGCTATAGTAGAAGAAGATAACTAATATCGCTAAGCTATATAAGCCGTATCTAAAGGCGATTAATAGTTTTCCCCCTTATTAGGTCTCTAAGCCTAGATTACCGAATACGGGATTACCGTATAAGGACTGCTAATATTCCGAGATCGCCTATAAGTACTAGGAGCCTAAGAAGGGAGTATATTATAAACGCGAGTAATCTAATCTATACACGACTCTATAATTAGAGGTTACCCGGGGTAAGATAATATAATTACCCTTATAGCGAGACGCTTTTTCTGGCCGGGAATAAACTAAGACGTATATAGGTTTATAGGTAACTATAATATTTATAACTAGAGCTATGCGTGGTGGAACGCTTAATAAGGCCTCTTAAAACCACTCCTGATTCCTAAACGAATAAGGAGCGACTTGTTAATAGACTTTATAATAGATCTGCCTCCTGCTAGCGAGAAGAAGTGTAGATATTTATAGGTTATAACCGATTAACTTATAAAGGCTCTTACCCTCGAAGCGATACACTTTATAGAGGCGGAAGCTTATACCGAATAGTTCCTATACTATTATTTTCGGTTTTATAGTATACCTCGCTTACTTATAAATAATAAAGGTTCTAACTAGACGAGTCGCTTTTAGCGATACTTTTATAAATTAGCTAAAATCGAATAACGATTAAGTATAGCGTATTACCCCTAGACCGATAAAGCCACTAAACGAGCGAACTAAGAAGTATAGGCGTACCTCCGAGCCTTTATCTGCTATACCTAAGATAATTAGGATAGGTTACTGCCCGCCGCCTAACTAGCGTTAAATAACCGAGAGAGCTTTACTACTAAGATAAGCCCGTTCTTCCTTAAATATAGATACTATATCGACCCGATCTAGACCTATAAGGAACTAAGCAGCGATACTCGGGAGTTTATAGCCTATAACCTGCTTCACTATCTCTAAGAAGCTATAGAGTTCGCCTAAGCCTTAATAGCGGCTATATAGCTATAATAGGAAGAGTTAGTGAATAAGCGTTATATCCCCGCCGAACGCCTTTATAAAGGCGACCTTATATAGCTTTTACTCGCGAACTACTCTACCCTAAGACCGTTATATAAGTTAAGCTGGCTATACTAAAAGTATAGGGTTACTAAGGTTATTAACCCGTATATTATAGAACTAAACATGCCTTTAAACGTATACCCGAGGTTTTATATAAACCTTCTACGATATATAAGCAAAGACCCGCTTCTTAGTTAAATTCTATACGACCCCTAACCCGGACCTATTCGCGATAGCCTTAAAAAAGACGAATAGATAATAGAGGAAATCTTATACGCTAAGGATAAGAAGGTAGGTAAAGGCGTAAAGAGAGAGGTATTAGTAAAGTAGGAAGGATACGCCTAGATATCTTAGGAACTAACGGAGTCCCTATAAGAATTAACCGCCCTAGACCGCTATAAAGAGAAGTATAGCCCGGTTAAAGTTAATAATAGACTACGCGAACGGTATAAGAAGAAGAAGAGTTATAGGAAAGGTAGTAAGGATTAAGTAAAGGTTAGGATAACGGTAAAGCCATTTATATTAATTAAGTCGGGGCGGATAAGCCCCGCCCCTAGCTGCCGGGTTTAGGTATCGAGATTAATATTATTATAAGCGTCCTCGCGACTATTAACGCTTTTAGCGATAACGGGAGATAACGTAGACGCCGCGACCTTAGCATGCCTATCCTTTTTCTTTCCTTTAAAGGACTTAACGTCCTTTACCTTAATATAAATAACCCCTATAATATTCTTAACTACCTATAAGAACCGGTTAAGCCGGCGTAGGCCTTTTACCCCTATAAAGGTAATCGTTATATTAGGAACGGGCGTAATAATAGTAGGAGGCGCTATAATAGGTATAGGTCTACCTGCTATAATATAGGAGTCCCTATAGGGGGGGGAGGCGGTGGCTTATACCGATAAGCGAGGCTTACCGGTACCCGAGTCGATAGGCGTTAAGATAGGCTTATCCTCCTATAAAGTACTAGAGGTCTTTTTAAAACCCCGGACGCCTTTTAGAAGGCTAAACGAGCCGCTATAAGCGCCTCCGTCGCCTTAGGGCTATAAAAGGGGTCGTCGTTAACTACCTTCGCCGCCTCTAGGAGTACTGCCGATAAACTAGTTATCCTAGGCGGAGGAGGAATATACCTATAACCGGCCTTTAAGTAATTATAGTATTTAGGATCGGGTATTCTCGCTCCGGGTCCTGACTAGTCATAGTAGCGCCGCCTATCCTGGCCGTTTATAATAGCCTTTATATAAGAGTAGTAGAAGACCGAACGGGTCCCTTTAGGAGGATATTTTATTCTATAAACGCGCTTCGCGGGGCTTTTAACCACTATAGAAGCTTCGCCCGCGGAACGCTTACCCTTGGCCTTAGCGGCTAGGGCTGGTTGGGCGCGGCGGTCTATAGCCGAGGTAGGAGTAGTAATCTCCTTACTAGCCGGGGCGGGAGTAGGTGCCTCCTCGCCGGTATTATTATTATTATTATTATTAGCCCCCTATATTATATATATAAGTTAGTAAACGTCGCGCGAGGCTTATAAAAAGAACAGGAAACGTACCTTAGCGGCCAGAGATAATCCTAAAAACTTAAATATCTTCTAGAGAGAGAGATAAGGGGTTAGAACGATAAAACGGTATACGAAAGGGTAGTGGGCGATAGAAAACGTACTGCTAATAGTAAAGGATATTATTAAAGAAGAGAAGAAAAAACGGGATAATAGAGGTAACGGTGAAGTTAGTATTATTAATAAACGAGTTATATAGTCAGGGAAGGTATATATATCGGTTCCTTATATAGAAGGAACGATCCTATAACCCGTCTATAAATAATAATAATAGCCGTATATAACACGTTAATTAATCGTATAACTATAAAGGCCTACCTTAAGCGCTCTTTAACGAATAAAGAGGTTATTTAGGATTAAAAAGCTATTAGGGGTTATTATTTAATTAATAAAGAGGCGTTATTTAATTAAATAATAACGCTCCACGAACCTATACTAAAGGTTAATAACTTACCGAGGGGGGAGGGGGGTAATATTACGGGCTAACCCCGTGGAGATAATCCGGTAGAGCACCGGATCTTCCGACTAATTATAGCGTGTTCCTAGTGGGTCGCCGCGATATTATATTTAGGTCGTAGGCACCTATAGAGTTTTCCCCTTTCCTTCTTTTCTCCTTAGCTTTAGATAATTCAATTATTCGGCCTTACTCTATGAATAACTTGTGACTAGCCGCTTATACCTAGCGACCTTATATAATAAGAAAGTAGATATCCTATATATAAAGTTCTTCCCCCTACCCAGGGACTCGGATCCTAGACCCCTAGGACGGGAGTACCCCTTTAGGTAGGATATAGACTAAAGCGTCTCCGTGGCGGATATCCAGAGCCGCCTCCGCCGGACTAAACCCTAGGCCGCTCCCGGCCTAGACGGCTTCCTAGCCGGCCTCCTAAAGGCCTACGGCCTAGCTTTATACTAGATCCTAGCTATAATCCTCTTAGCCTGCCTATCCCTAAGCTACTTCCCGCGCTATTACCTTATCGCTACCGTTATAATTATCCGAAAAGAGGGCCGCTTATAAAGCGATTATAAGATAGCTAAAGGATAAAGACTAATGTCCCTCCTTAATATAATCGGAAAGCTACTTAAGGGTATTATAGTAGACCCTTTCGTGGCCGTTATAAAGGAATATCGACTACTCCCTAATAACTAAATAGGAAATAGACCCAGATATAGTATAAAGATAGCCGTATAGTATACGATAAAGGCCGTTAAAGCCGCCTAGGCCCTAGGCGGCGCCCCCGCGATACTCTAGCTAGATATACACGGGGCCTTTAATACCGTCCTTTATACTAGACTCCTTAAGTCCCTCCGATATAAGGGATTTCTAGAGTAGGCCGTTTAATTAACTAGTAGTTTTCTCTAAGACTAGATAGTCTACCTCCTTTTTAATAGCTAGACGGTAACCCCGCGGCCCCTCCGCGCCGGTATACCGTAAAGGTTCCCGGTCTCCCTAATTCTCTTTATTCTATATATTTCTACCCTATATAAGGAACTCGAATACGCCGCGAGAACCACTATTATTAGCTTTACTAATAATATAAATATTATCACCTTTAGCTACACGGAAGCTTAGACACTATACCGCCTTGCCTCCGCCTAGTAAATATACGAGGATTAGTCCTAAGCGAGCGGCCTTTAATTTAAGCCCTTAAAATACGTGTTTATACCCTTTATAAAATCCCGCTCCTTATCCCCGTCGCCTCTTTACCTTAGCACTATGCCGGTATTACCCTTAACGGAAACCAGGTTCCTTAGAGTATAGCTAGACCAGAAACTAAACTTCTCGCGGTATCGAAAGGATATCTAGAGTAAACTAGCGATATAGAACTATACCCTAACCCGGCTTACTATAATAGCCTAGGGCTATAGCTTTACCGATACCCGGCGCCTTTATACCGCTATAATCCGTCTAGCTATCTCATATTATACCCCTACCTTCTATAGAATCACTAATAGGCCCCGCTATAGTCTCGTTACGGCTTTAAGCTCGGCCTAGAATAAGTGCCTTAGGACTATTACCGGTGCCTATAAGGCCACGCCGATCCGGATTCTAGAAAAAGAGACGTATATCCCCCCCCCTTAACCTATATCTTACCCGTCTTATAGCTAAAAAAGCTCTTAATCACTAAAATACCGGAGCTAAGGGACTTATCTTAGCTAGTACCTAGGCCGCCGCGAGGGTACGAGCGGCACTAAGGCGCCGTTATATCGCCTAGTAAGTACTCGCCTAGCCTATTTAATCCTTTATTACCTAATAATAGCTAAATAATAATAACCCGGATACCGCCCTTAAGAAAGAATAAAAGGAGAGGTAGAGGGACTTAGGGTCTACTTAGAACCCGACCTATACTATAACGGTACCGAACCGGAACCCCTAAAAAAGAGACCTTTAAAGATATAAAGGCCTCCTAAAGCTATAAAGCTCCGTCCTTACCTAGATCCGCTCTAAGAAGCTAGGTCTTAGGGCCTTCCTTTTTAGAGCGAGGGTTCCCGGCTTTACCACCGCCTAGTGCCCTTATAGTAATAGAGGGGCGGAAATAGCTAAATATATCATCGTTTAGTATTAGAATACTACTCCGGAGTTATAAAGGGACCTTTATAGCGCTATAAGGAGGCTAATCCTAACTAGGGGAGACCTTTTTAACGCCTTAAACCACCCTAAGGAAGTAAGGGTAATCGCGAAATAGTTCCTATATCTTAGCCGCCTAAACGACTTCCGCTTTACCCTAGAAATTATAAGGAATTACGTAGTAAAGACCCCATAACGGGACCGCCCCGGTATAGAATATATAGAATAAAGATAGTACCCGATCTAGACGTTTATATTTATTTTAGGGGTCCTATAAGCCAGGACCCTAGCGGTACTAAAGGGTTATATTATAGCGGCACCTACCCTTTACTTAGCCTTAGTCTTAGCGCCTCCCTCCCTATCCTTACTCTTAGTAGTATTATCGCTATTAGCGTTATACTTATAACCCTATCCCGTGATATTAGCCTTACTCTATTATAAAGGGACTATAGAGATATATACGGCCACTTTTAATAAAATAACGATTATTCCTTTTAGCCGATTTAATCGGCGCTCTAGGCTAGCTAGCATAGCGTTACTACCGCGGCGGCGGCCGGCGGGGTAAGCACGCCTAGCGGCGCGCTTAAAGGATACCACCGCCGCTATAAGCCGACCCTAAGCCTATATAAAGTCAGCGCGGTATAGTTACGGCACCCCTAAGGACACGACTTATAATAGCTCCGTCTTTACCCCTAGCGATAATAGTTATAAGCTCCTAATAGCGTTTAAGGATACGGTATTAATGCTTTAGGGCTATAGCCGGAACCTATACCGATTGTTAGACTCCCGCTACTACTATACTAGCGCTACTAAGATACTACTATAAGACCGACTTATATCCTTATAAGTCCGACGACTATTAGTATACTAATAGTATACCGCTCTTTTCCCGGTAATATTAGTATATACTTCTATATCCTCGGGCTTATCGCCCCTAAGGCGCTTAGTATATCTAAGATATCTACTTAAAGTCAGAGACGGCCTCTTAGCGGTATTACTCCGGCACCCTAACGGTACCTCTAGGAAAACCCATAGTAGTACTCGTGTAGCTTTAGCCTTATAATAGCGAGAGTTACCCTTTTTTTTGGCTATTTCTTCCTAGGCGGTATCTAAGAGGCTATTAATACCGAGCTTAGAACTAACACGCCCCCCCGCGGTACCCTATCGAACTTATATTAATAACTCCGGGTTATTAATTATTTAATAGTTATTTTTAATTAACTATAGCCTATCCTATTAGCCTGCCCTAAAACCGCCGACTTCCCGCCCGTGTTACTACGCTATTACTTATAAATAGACGATACTATAAGATAATAATAAATAAAAGACCCGGCCTATCCATAAACTATCCGACGCTTTATTAGTAACTACGGTATAAAGCCGGGAATAAAGGTAGGAGTAGGGGGGCGGGCGGCTTAAAGGGAAACCTACGATATCACGATAAAGGGTTAAAAGAGGGAAAATAAGAAGAAGGGCGGAGGCCCTTACGATCTTCTATTAACCTAGCTATAACTATAGGTGACTACTAAATTCGGTAGGTATATATAATAATAAAGGCAGGAGCCCCTGCTAAAACCCCGCCTAAAAGGAAGGCGTAAATAAACCGGCCACCCCGATATAGGGAGGATTCCTAAAGCGCGGAACCGCCGCGGACCTTTTTCGGCCCCCTATATAGTGTGCCGTATCCTAGG
This sequence comes from Sodiomyces alcalophilus JCM 7366, assembly GCF_042370955.1. Taxonomy (NCBI): domain Eukaryota; kingdom Fungi; phylum Ascomycota; class Sordariomycetes; order Glomerellales; family Plectosphaerellaceae; genus Sodiomyces; species Sodiomyces alcalophilus. The sequence continues at coordinate 7,167,825 of NW_027263532.1, forward strand.
CTAACCCGAACCCCTAGCCTACTACCTTCCTGTTAGCCACTAGACTAGAGGTGTGATCTAGATATATATTAAGTTATTACCGGGACCGTCGAGGCCCCGACGCGGCACCGATCCTAATAAGGAGAGTATAGAGGTTTTTCTACCCGAACGGGTTTTTCCCCCCTATAACCAGCTAAGAAGGACCGTATAGCCTAAGCCGGGCTCTTAGACTAGATAGGATAGCGGAGTAAGAGAATAATAATAATAATAATAATAATAACCGTATTAGGAAGAATAAAGAGCTTTAAACTGTTATATCGGTATAAACGGTTCGAATCGATTAGCTATCTTCGGGAGATAAAGGGATTCTGTATAGTCGGAGATAAGGATTAGCGACCGGGGGAGGATAAAGGGAGGGCCTGAATAGGTACAAGTGGCCTGAAAAGGCAGGAGTCTTTTTAGTATTTCGGGCAGAATAAAAGGGTAGAAAAGAGTAGGTTTCCTTCTTTGCTAACCTAGGCTTATAACCTTTTAATAAATTAGGCTACGAGTGGTGGGCTATACGTGCGGAAGAGAGGAAAATTAAGCAAAAAGCTATGGAATTCGTAGATCCGTATAATTACTGCTTGTTGTGGGAGCGTGTGTAGCTATGGGTAGAGAGCTAACTTCTAGGATTTCTTCCTGGATCCGGAGCTAGCAAAAGAACCTGAAAGATTAGGGGGCGACTATTATATAAACACCCTACGCGACGGTTATTACGCCACGTTATTAGTTTAAGTGATAACTAAGATATTACATTTATAATACCTAGTGTATTTATTATGTATATATCGGAAGCTAAGTATATATACACGTATAATACATATAGTATTATAGTATAGGTTAAGCAAGGTATAAAGGAGATGTCTAGTTATATAGCTATAACTATATACTGTTTATTTTAATCCTGATTATATACTTATTATTACTATACTTATTACTTATTATAAGCATAATATCAATAGTTCCTAAAAATTTATATTTTCTTTTGCCTGTCTTAAAGGAGTACCGGTATTTATACGCCCCCTATTCGGTATTTACTATCCACTTAATCCATTTTTGGAAGGTTACGCGACCGCGTGTATAAGTAAGATCTTGGCTATATATGCTGTGTACCTGTACCTCATAATAAGCCTTAATCTCTATAACTAAAACCAGATATATTAAGCTACTAAATCACCATCATTTCTGCCTTTATATTTTTCTTAACCCTAAGGTATTTAGAATATATAATATCCTTAGGCTAGGCACCTTATTATATATTATATAATCTTAATTATACTAGTTATATAACCTTATTTTATATTATGTAATCCTAATTACCGTAGTTATATAACCTTATTATATATTATATAATCCTGATTACCGTAGTCACTTAACCCTATTATATATTATATAATCCTAGTACCCTAATTATATAACCTTATTATATACTATATAATCCTTAGTATTATAATCACGTGACCTTATTATATATCACGTAATCCTAATACCCTAGTTATATACCTTATTAGATATCACGTAATTCTAATTACCTACTCTAATATATACAGGTATATAACATTTATAGCTAACGTCTTATTTATACACACGCTCGCGTTACCTTATTATTTAGGGTTAAGTGGACAGTAAATACTAAACAGAGGGCGTATAAATACCGGTACTTATCTTAAAGTACCGGCACGTAATATTTAGAGCTAAGATTTCGGGTATATATACGGTGGCTTTACCTTCCTTATTAGGGTTAGGTGGATAATAAATAGTGAATAGGGGGCGTATAAATACCAGTACTCTAGGTCGCCTACCGTTATCGGGTCCTATAAATAAGTCTCCCCCCCGGCTAACCGCTTACCCTACCCTCCCGATTATATAACTTAAGGAAACGACCTAAATTATTAAGACTAATAGTTTTAATATACTAGCTATTCTAGTAGGAATTCGGAATACTATTCCTTAAACTGCCTCTTCTATTCCTTAGTAGCAATATTATTTAGCTAAGTAAGCTGCGTTCTATAAGGCTACGCACTTTTGATTGCCCTATATAAGCGGCTAGTTATAGGTTAATCGCACCGAGTAAGGCCGAATAATTATATTAGCTAGAATTAAGGAAAGGAAAGGAAAAGGTCTATAGAGAGCGTAGGATTTACTAGGTTTATACGAATCCGCGGTAAGGGCAGCGCGAGGTCCGAGCGTTGGTTCTGCGTGCTAATTAGCGGTTCCTGCCTTATACCGGAACTATACTTTCGAGGGGTTAACCCGTAATATTACCCCCCTCCCCTCCCCCCTCCGGGGCCGTAATAACTAAGCGCCGAACCTGTTATTTTCTGAACGCGTCGCGAGGGAGGCGTGCGTCCTCCCTTATATCGGATATATTCGTGTTACGCGGCGTTCGCGGCGACTTCGCTCCTAAGTCGCTAGCATTCTGTGTTACGCCGAGCGCTTACCCTTTATATCTAAAAACGCCTAGTTACTCCTTTTTCTTTATTCGTAAACTATTATAATAAACAGCTCTATAGGCTTTTATTATATTCCGTAGTTTGATATTATAGTATAAGCGTAGCTTTGCCCGGTTTTTCGTTTATAGTTAATTCTTCCTTTATAAGCCCGTAACGTTGTTTTAGTAGTAAGCTTTATCGCTTATTCCGTGCCTAGGGCCGTGTTATTCTCTACTAACTTATAGTATAGTTATTCCGTACTTATAGTTATTTCGTTAATCTTATAATTTATATCTTCGTTTATTCTTTTAATTATCGTGAGTTCCTTAATAAGCCCTTATATCGAGCTGGCTAAATAGTAGCTTATAAAGTACGTATAGATCTCCCCTCTTTGCCGTAGCGCCCGCTATGCCCGCGAGGGTACCGGTTAAGAGTAGCCGGCTATTAGGGACGTCGCGGCCCCCCCCCCCCC
>NW_027263532.1:7170849-7183199 GCF_042370955.1 Sodiomyces alcalophilus JCM 7366
TATTTTTGGTTATTTTTTTAAATATTGGGAGTTTCTTAATAAAGCCTTATATTGGGGGGGGTAAATAGTTGGTTATAAAGGAAGGATAGATTTTCCCTTTTTGGCGTAGGGGCCGGTATGTCCGGGAGGGTTCCGGTTAAGAGTAACCGGGTTTTAGGGGAGTTGGGGGCCCCCCCCCCCCCCCCCCCGCCTTTAATAGCGAAGATTATAGTTAATCGGTTAATAGCGTGGCCGAGGAGGCCCTCGCTATTATAGCGAATACCGGTAAGCGTCCGGCTAAAAAGGAGGTTCGTGATACGGCCTAGTATTTCGCCGTAAGGATCCTACTAACTCTTTAGTAAGCCGCGACGCCTACTAAGCGTTAATATAGCCTAGCTTACCCCCCCGGCCGCCCCCGTAACGCTTTCTATCGCCCTTATACCGACCGTATAGCCGGCGTTAATTAAAAATTTAACTAGACGTGCTATAATTAATCCGGGCCTAGCGCGGCCCGTAGTAAGCCTAAATACTACGAATATACTATAGGATCCTACCTATACCGCCCCGTAAGTTTCCTATAAGTTATAGGCGAGGTCGTTACGACTAACCTTTATAGCTCCCCGCCGCTGTTATACCTTTTATTAAGCCCTTAGCTAACACGGGTCGCGCTATACGCGATAACCCCGATAATAATAATATAAGTATCTTCTTCTCTTTTTTCTATATCCTTTTCTAGGTCGCTACTAACTTAGGCCTAGCTCCGCGAGGCCTATAAACTAGCTTATAGCGACTATTATGCCTCTTTATCTAAGGCAGCCTCCGCCCCCGCCGCTAACCCCGCTCCCGCCTCCGTTAACGATAGCGAGGGTCTTCGCCGCGAGGTAGCGGCCCTCCGCCGCGAGGTTCGCTTATAGGGTATAGCGATAACGCGCCTCCTAGAGGGTATCCTCGCCGCCCTCTAAGGAGGTAGCGGTCCTGTTACCGGTAATAGTAATAATAATAGCTAGGAGGGTCTAGGCGGTAATACCGCTAATTAAAGTCCTTTATAAAGGCATTATCTATCTTTTTAGAAACCGGTAAGGGGGCTAGTAAGTTCCCCCCCTTTAATTAACTTATAACTATAGGTCGTACTCCCCTTATACTAGGGTCTCCTTATCTTCGCGTATTCCTTATAATACAGTCTTATAAAGGCCCGTTATTCTTAGCCGCGGGGCCGTGTTCTGCTTTAAAGGCGTCTAACGCCTTAGTGTCCTTTACGGCGTTTAATAGCTCCTAAGTAGGTTCGGCGTATCCCGCTTAATATACTAGTACCTCGCGTTATACGCCGCGACCTCGCTGTTTATTCTATGTGTATAAAATGCTTTTTACTTCTTACTCTTCGTTGCCGTGGAGTATATCTTTAATTAGTTCGGGCTAGGGGTCGATTATAACCTGGCCGGGGAGGGGGTCGCGGCTAGCTCGCTTTAGGATATTAACGTAGAAGTAAGGATATATGCCTAAGGGCACGTTTAATTTAATAATATAAGAGTTAATTACTTTTATTACTTTATACTTTTAGTATAGCTAGCTTAGCTTCTTTAAGGGCCTAGGCATAGAGTAGTTAGTTATAGAAAGCTAGGTAAGGTCCCCTACTTCGAAGCGCTCCGCCGGGAGTCGCCGCTTATTCGCGGACTCCTTATCCTATAATTACTTCGAGGCTATAACTGCCTATATAAACTTTATAGCCCCTTATGAGCGACTTAGTAGGTTATAAGCGGCGGCTTCTTTTAGGTATACGGGCGTTAGGTCGTGGATTTAGATAGGGTCAATATAGAATATGTATTCTAAGAAGAAAGGGCTTAGCTAGGTTATTAAGCTTTTTCTGCTATTAAGCGATAACTACGCGGCGGGTAATAGGCGACCCTAGTTATCCTAGGAATAGTATATAAAGGTATAAAGGTAGGCCTGGATATCTTAGTTTAGCCTCTTAGGCCTTTTATCGGTTTAGGGGTAATAAGCTATACTAAGTCGCTGCTTAATCCCTATAAGTTTATAAAAGTATCGCTAAAACCTCCTAGTCTAGTTAGAATTATAGTCGTTAACGATTAAAAGGGGTATACCGTGGAACCTAAAATAATAGTTTAGGAAGCTATTATAGGTTTTGTGTGAGGAGTGAAGAGAGTCGTTAAGACTATAATAAGAATAGGTTACGAGGCTGACCTTAGGGGGGGAATGATTATGAGATTGTTCGTTAAGCCCTTTTAACTCAGGACTTAACGGGGAACACCCTACTTAAGGACCAGTAACTATCCACCCTAGGATCGATATATAATAACCTAAGGCTCTAAGACTATAGGGTCTTAGGCTAGCTTAATAATTCTAAAATATAACTCGGTCCTAAATATCCCTAGGGTCCACCTTAGGACCGGTTCCGGGTTCTTAATATATTCCTTAACGCCTCTAAGTCCTATCCGATTCCCTTAATAGAATATCCCTGATATCACGCCCCTCCTTCTAAGGCTCCTGTCCACGGGAGCCGGTGACCGTTACTAGTCTGGTCCGTCCGTTAATCCATCCCGACCTGGGGACGGATAGGCCGGCCTAAACTCTACCCTTCGGGGCCATTAACTCCCTCCTGTCTTCCCGAGCCTAAAACTAGCCGTCCCCCTTAACCCGGCCTGACCTTCCTTTAGTTAATCCCGTCCACGCCGTGTAGTATAACCGTAGCCTTTATAAACCGAGAGGCCTAGTTATCTTTAGATAAAGCATAACTCTCCTAGGTCTCCTTTATCTATCTCCCTTACTACGACTATACTATAATAAAGCCCTGAGCGCTCTGGCTAGGGCCTTATCTAATAAAGGGCCCTAGCTAGAATAAACCATAACTCTAAAAGCAGATATTAGGTCGGTAGTGAATCGTAACCCTTATTGCTTTTATAATCCCCTTATACTGCTATTATTATTAAGGCGACCTAAAAAGCCTATATAAAGAATACTATTAGAATAACGCCTACCACGCCGTAGTCCTAAATTATAAAAGAACTTACTCTATTTCCTTTACCGCCCTCTTATGGCTTATCTAGCTTAAGGCCGGGCGATAATAAGTTATGATATTTATTATGAATATTAATAATAATAAAGCCTATCCGTAGACGCGTATACTATAATAGCACCCTAGACGCGGCCTTTATTAACTAAATAACCGTATCGTAGAAACCCGTAATAGGTAGTCGTATCTAGGTGAAAGGGGAAGGAATAATATGAGTAGGGCCTATATTAGGTTATACGACTATTCTAATCTAGGACTTTTCTATCTACCTAACTTATTTTATTATTTTCCTTTTCCTTACCCTTTTTTGTTTACCTATCTATAATAATAATAATAGCATCGCTATTATAGTAAGTTATCTATCCCCGTCTATATCGAGGGTATTAACTTATCCTATCGACTCCTTATTAGGGTATATATTATCTTTACGTAGTTTTATATATCGCGTATAGGATCGCGGGCGGCTTAGGATTCGGCTAATATCGTAGCAGATTATTATTATTATTATTAGTATTATTACTATTACTATTATATAAGTATCGTGCCCCTTTTATATAGACCTTAGGCTAACTTATACCGTTAAAGCAGACCATTATTATATAATAGCGCCCCTAGCTTTAGCTAATAAGCATAAAAAGTCCGGCGCGGCTAGTAAATTATCTAAGAAGTCCGGTAAGGCTAGTAAAAAGTCCGACACGGTCGGCACTTAGTCTACTAAGGTGGCACCTAAGGTTATCGATAAGGAGATAACTAAGACTGCTAGGAAGAAGGCATAGCGGGCCGCTAAGAAGGCTTAGGCTAAGGCTAAGGCCGCGGCTATAGCGGCTGCTCTTAAGTAGTAGTAGTAGTAGTAGTAGTAGTAGTAGTCTAACTCTTTATCGGACTCGTTATTGGATTCGTCTTCGGATTTATTATTTTCTTCCTCCTTAGAGGATAAAGCTATTAAGTAGCTAGGTACGGCGGCTACTCTAGCTAAGTAAGCTACGCCGGTTAGGACTATTAAGAAGCCGGCTATTATAGCTACTCCGGTTACTAAGTCGACCGGCCCTCTCCTTTTAGGGTGTAATAACTCGCTATAGGGTGCTCTTAAGCCCCTTAGTAACCTAGAGGGCGTCCTTAACTATACTAGTTAGGACGTTATTATAAGCGGTGGTGCCGATAAAGCCACCCTCTTTAATGATAAGGAAGCTAACTCTAATAGGTTATTATTATCGGAGTTCGCTTTATCTATAAACGGGTCTAGTAATAGACCCTTAGACTTTAGTGATAGTAATAGCGTCGAGATACCGGTATATCCTGTTATCTTAGTTAGGTCGGGCCTAAAGCTTCGTGCCCCTTATAGGCGGTGCGCCTGCACGCTAGGTTCCCTGGCGCTACGTGGCGATAACGCTACCGGTCCCCTTACTATACGGCCCTACTATAGTAATAAGGTATCTAATAAGTGCTATTACTGCTATAATAGTAATAGCCGCGACTATGAGTTAGTATATTTATATAGCTATAGTCCCCTTTACTTTAACCGCTCCTAAGGTTACTAACTAGGTATATAGATTTCGTTAAGGGCGGAGCGGGCAGCTAAAAAGCTATAGAAGATATTAGTAGCGGCCGTATAGGGCAGTAATAGTCTAGACGACTAAACGTTTATAAGTCGGCCTAATATCTTTATAAAGAGCACTGCTAATATATACTAGCGCCGGGCCTACCGGGTCTAAACTAAGCTATGTCGGGCCCTCGAGGCTATAAAAAAATACGCCCGGGATAATAAGGGGTTCGACCCTATAGCGCGTTATCGCTAGGAAGAGGAGGAGGAGGCTAAGCGTAAGAGGCGTAATACTATTATTTGTACGGAGCGCTATATAGCTATTATCGCCCGCCGCCTAGGCTAGTTAGTTAAATAAAATTCGAAGTTAGCCGGTCTTCGTAAAAAAACCGGCCTAAAAAATAACTAAGGATGTTTTATAGTAGTTATTAGGATCGGGCTAGGAGGAGTTAGGGGGGCGTTGGTGTTTTTTTTTTTGATTTTTCTTTTTCTATTTTTTTTTATTTTTCTTTCCTAGACCTGAATAAGAAAAGTCCCTACGGGGCGCCGACGATACTATTAACTGGTCCTACTCTTTCGATTATAATACTCCTCGATAAGCGTATCGGGGAGATATCTTCGTGGTTCCTATATATTATATTTATATTTATACCCGGCCCATTTAATACGGTATTCGCGCCTATTTCTGTTATAGCGATAAGCTAGGACTCTTATTCTACCTTATATTTATCCGACTCTTATAGTTCGACTTTAACGTCCGCGGGTATAAGCGACCTGCCGTCCTAAGACTTTTATAGTTCGAGGAGCGAGATTGGGAAAACGTTATAAATCTTTATCGACTCTAGAAGCTATAGCTTATAGGCGAGCCTATACTAGCCTATTATAGAGGTAATCTTATAGGGGCCGAGGAACTTATCTAATAGTTTCTTATTAGGGCGATATTACTTAATATTCTTCGAGGATAGCAGTATATAGTCGCTAATCTTAAAGCGCTAGGTCGCCTGGCCGGCGTTATAGTACCGTTTATAGGTGGTTTAGGCTTTCCTAATAAGGACCTTTATAGCCCTGCGATTCGATATAAGGTGCTTTACCCTTTACTCGGCTATAGCGGTATAAACCTTACCCGACTTATATATCTATATATTATATAGTCCGTGTAGGTTAAAACCTATTAGCGTAATAGAAGGGGTTTACTGGATAGCCGAATACTATACGGTGTTATAGGTAAACTAGGCTAGGGGTAGCTAGTTAACCTAGTCGTCCTGTTATAAGGCACCGAATACCCGTAGGAAGTGCTCTAAGTTCTGGTTCTATCGTTCTGTTTAACTATCCGTCTAGGGGTAGAACGCGGTTAATAACCGCCGCTCGACGCTTAGGAGGCTATACAGGGTGGTCTAGAACTTATTTATAAATAAGGACCCTCGGTCCGAAATAATACTATTACGTAGGCTGTAGATACTAAAAACGTGTACCTATAGGATACTAGTAAGGCCTTTAGCTATTAAAGAGCTGTTATCGGGGATATAGATCGTGTACTTAGTGAATCGATATACCACGACTAGGATAGAATCCCTTTTCTTTCCTTATAAGGTTATAGAGGGGAGGCCTATTATAAAGTTTATCGAGATCTCTTAGAATAGCTATTCGGGTATAGGTAGAGGTGCTAGGTACCTAAAAGGCTTATACTAACGCGGCTTAGTCCTCTAATAGATAATACACATAGGCACGAACTTCTTAACGTCTTATAAAAGGTATTCCTAGTAGTAGGACTCGGAAATCCTCTTAATAGTCCGACCTAACTTATAGTGGCCCGTAGTAGGCGCGTTATAAAATGCCTAGAGGACCTTATCGCGTAAACCTAATTAGTTTAGTATAAAGAGACGGTTACTAAAGTAAACCGCACCCTAACCGTTATAGGACTATAGGTCCGTTAAGTTATCCTTTAATACTAAGGAGATATAAAAGGGATCGTCCTTCTAGGCAAAGATAATCTCGTTCTTTAGGCTAGATAGACCCGAGGGCTTAGGTATACCTCGGGCCCTTATAAGGCTAATAACGAACTTCTTAATAAATCCCTTAACAGGCTTTTACCGTTCCGCTTTAAGATCTGCCTAATCTATAACGAGCTACGGCTTCCGTAAAAGCCTATCTACGGGGTTCTAAACGCCCGGGCGGTAACGAATCTTAAAATCAAAGCTTAATAGCTCCTCTAGCTAATAGGCGTATTAAGGTTTAATTTAAGGCTTATTTAGTAGATACTAGTGGTTTAAGTGGTTAATTAGCACCTTTACTAGGGTCTAACTATATACTAAATAGTGGCGCTATTACCGGAACGCTTCGATAATCGCTATTAACTTAGTGTCTAGTATCGGATAGTTTAGTTTAGGTCCCCTTAGCTTCCTAGATAGGAACGCCACGGGTCGCTAGGTTCGGTCCTTATACTAGCTAATTATAGCGCCTAGTACGAAGTTAGACGCGTCGGGTTCTATATAAATAGGCAGGGCTGGGTTAAAATACCGTAGCACGGGTACCGACTAGAATAAGGATCGTAACTTCTTAAATACGGCCCTCTCTATATCCCCTAACTAGAACGTACCTGGTCTACCCCCTAACCTTAATAAGTCCGTAAAAGGGGTAGCGACCTTAGAGTAGCCTTCGATAAAATATCGGTAGAAACCGGTAAAGCCTAGGAAGACCTAAATCTTCTTAACGGAAATAGGTTCCTCTTAATCCTTAATAGCCTTAACCCTCTTAGAGTTTATAAAGATACTATTAGGGCTATATATAAAGCCTAAGAACTCGATCTTTTACGTCTTAAACACGTACTTCTAAGGGTTTACGAATAGGGACTATTCCCTTAGGCGCGTAAGGATCTCCTTAACGTGTATACGATAAGTATTAAGGTCCTTACTATAGATTAGGATATCGTCTAGGTATATAATATAGATAGTGTCGATAAGACCCTTTAGGGCTTTATTAATATAGCGCTAGAAGCTGGCGGGGGTATTATATAGACTAAAGGGTATTATTAAGTACTTAAAGTGTCCGTACTTAGTTCTAAAAGCCGTCTTTTATTTATCCCCTTCTTAAATTCTTAACCGATAATAGGTGTCCTTAAGATCTAACTTAGTATAAACCGTGGAGGACGCGAGGCGGTTAAGGATCTTATATATTAAGGGGAGCGGGGTATAGTCCTTAAGGGTAACCTTATTAAGACCTTAATAGTCTATATATAGATATAGCTATCTACCCTTCTTTAGTATAAATAGGATCGGGGCGCCTATAAAGCTTATCGATAGGCGAATCTACCCTTTAGCTATAGCCTCCTTAATATAGTCTTAAAGGATAGCTAGTTTTTACTCGGCTAGGGGGTAGATAGGGCCGAATAGGGGTGACTTACCTTCCTTTATCTCGGTTATATAATCCTAATACTAGTAAGCGGGTAGATAGCCGGCCTTTATAACGTTAAAAATATCCGAAAACTCTTAATAGTGCTCGGGGATAACGTTCCCTAACTTATCCTCGTCTAGTAACTCTTAATACGGCCCGGGATTAAGATATTCTAGGATCCCTTTATCTAGTTAGGTCGGGTTAGGGGGTATAGGGGGTATAGGTTATAACGGGTCTAATTAGATAATAGGGATTAAAGGACTATTAGGTAACGTGTCCTTTTCTTCCTTAGTGGCGTTCCACTTTATACCGATAACTCGGCTAATACCGGGGGCACCGGACTTTATAAGGCGGATAATAAGCTATACGTGCTCCTTCGCCTTCTTTAACTCTCTTCGACCCGGGACGCCTTAAAGGTCCTCTTACTAGAGTCGATATATCTATTTACCGGACCGGAAAGAGGTAACGGGGTTATATTCTATTAACCAGGGTATACCGAGGATAACTTAAGACCTATCGGGGTCTATATCTAGCACCTTAAACTTAATCGGATATATCCGGGTCCGGTCCTAACTATCCGTGACTTTAATATACGTCTTAAAGGACCCGATAAACTATATATCGACCCTAGGGATAACCTATCTAAGTCGCTTCGGTGGTCCTAGGGGACTATAGTCGGGAGGCAGGGCTTTTTAGTCGATTAGGTTAACCTCGGCGCCTCTATTAAGCTTAGCGCTCCGGCGGCCCTATCCGCCGCTTAACCGTAACTCTAACTTCGCCTTAATCGCGCCCTTATTAGCGAAGAACGGCTAAGACGGCGGCCCTTCCTAGGCCTAAGCCTATTTAATAACGGGGTGCCTTATATTAACCGCTAGGTTATTCGGGTTCTAACTATTAGAGTATTCTAATAACTAACCTAACTTAAAGGGTTTTTTTAGGTATTCGTTCTAGTAATAACCCTTTTTATTATAGCTAAAGTATATACCGCCGCTATTATTACGCCTTTTAGGGGGCCCAGGGGCTTCTGTATCGTCTACTTTGATTTATTCCACGAAACCTTAGGGAGGTATAGAGGGCCGAATAGTTATAGTACGGGCCCTATTAGGGGCCCTATTACGCCTATGCTTCTCGCCGCGGGGCTATCTTAGGCGATTATACCGTGGCGTTTTTTTTTATTTTTATATAAAAGAGTAATCTCTGCCTATCGGGCTATAACACCTAACGCCTTATTATTAGTAGGGATACCGGCGGCTATAATCTAGTTATATAGCGGCTTATTAAGCTTTATTAAGAATAACTATATACGCTATTTATCGGGGAAGGGTAGGGATACCTTATTAAATAACGAGTTTAGCCTATTAATAAACTTAGCATAGGTCTAATTAGGTTTCTATATAATCTAGTCTAAGAATAGCTTCTTAGTTATAGATATCTTATAGGTTTTGTTATCGACTAATTACTTAGTTAGGAAGGTCTTAAGGTCCTCCTAGGTAGCACCTCTAGTCTTCCTATAGACGCGCCTATAGTAGGCATACTATCGGGATTTTATAATCTTTAGTAGTAGGGTGGATATAAGATAGATCTTCTCCGCTTCGGACGGCTTAACCTTATCGAGTATAAAGCGCTCTTTAATTTCTTTAATAAACGTCTAGAACTAGTTATAGGACTGCCCGTCCTATTCGGGGAGCTTCTACGGGACCTTATACCAGCTTTTACGGGAGTCTCCTCGGGGGATATACTTAGAGGTATTAGGGTCCTTCCCTTATTAAAGGGTAAGGAGGCGCTTCTCCTTCTTTTTACGGGCTTAGCGGTCCTTATAGTACTTAATTAGGAAATCGAGTTCCGCCGATAATAGAGTGCCGGGGGGGCGGCTTTTAAGGTCTTTAATATCGAATTAGGGTCCTATCCGGATAACTTAGGGGGTCCCTTAATTAAATAGTGGTCGTACTATAGGATCACGAGTATCCGGGTTAGCTTATCCGCGAATCTCGAATTCGGGGTTATTATCTTTATCCTCTAACTCGGGTATAAGGGATTACTTATAATCGGCGCCTAATAGCCCGACTTCGGCTCCTTTAGTAACGGGGGAAGTATCCTAGGTACGAATAATAGTAGTGCGCTTAGGGGGTATCTTAGGTACTAGTTAGGGGTAGTAGTAGGATTTAAAAAATAACTTAGTCTTTCGAACTCTTAATGGTCGTTATACCCGTAAACGGTTAGAATAAATAAAATGTTAGAGGTTTTGTGTAAGGAGTGAAGAGAGTCGTTAAGACTATAATAAGAATAGGTTACGAGGCTGACCTTAGGGGGGGAATGATTATAAGATTATTCGTTAAGCCCTTTTAACTCAGGACTTAACGGGGAATACCCTATTTAAGGACTAGTGACTATCCTCCCTAGGATCGATATATAATAACCTAAGGCTCTAAGACTATAGGGTCTTAGGCCAGCTTAATAATCCTAAAACATAACTCGGTCCTAAATATCCCTAGGGTCCACCTTAGGACCGGTTCCGGGTTCTTAACACATTCCTTAACGCCTCTAAGTCCTATCCGATTCCCTTAATAGAATGTCCCTAATAGAAGCGTTCCGCGTAGGCCTCCGCTTTTATTATTTCTATTGTTTTTAACGTTACTAACTTTATTAGCCTATCTATAATCACTTATAGGAACCTCGCCCTGCCTTTACTAGTAAATAATAGGTCCGTTATAAAGTCTATCGCGAGGTAGCTATGAATTCGCTTTAGTACGGGTAATGGTTTTAGTAGCCCGCGCTTTATATTCCGCTATTAATTACCCCCGTTATACGGATTATAGTTATAAATAAACTTCCGTATATCTTTATTTATACCGGGCTAGAAGAACTACGAGGCTATTATAGCGATTATATTCTCCTTACCCGGGTAGCCGCCGATAGTAGAGTCGTGGATCGCTTATACTAAGCGTCCTCTTAGCGGCGAGTCCTCTCCGGAGCTCGGAACCTAGAGCCGATCCCGGAAGGTTATATATCCTGCGGGGTTAAGGGAATATTCCGCGATTTATAGTTATAGCCTAAGGGAGGGGTTAAAGCTATAAGCTCTTGTAGTGATCGCGGCGAGGACTCCTTAGTACTAGGGGTCGGTTACTATAGTCTTATCCTAAAGTCGTTAAAGGTTTTTATTTACTTCGAATACACGCTTAACGGATATTTTCCGTATTATTAGCTTAGGGATCGTTTTTAGGATCGCGGAGTTAGGTATTAATTAAATTACCTGTCCTTATTCCTAGTTATCTAAGCTATCCTTCGGGGCATCCTATTTATAATAAGAGAGCGTATCCGCCACGAAGTTCTTAGTTTTGATAAATTAGGCTACGAGTAGTAGGCTGTACGCGCAGAAGAGAGGAAAATCAAGCAAAAAGCTGTTGAATTCGTAGAATTGTAGGATTACTGCTTGTTACGTAAACGCGTAGTTATGTGTAAAGAACTGACTTCTAGGATTTCTTCCTGGATCCGGGGCTGGCAAAAGACCCTGGAAGATTGGGTGGCGACTGTTACGTTAACGGCCTACGCGACGGTTATCACGCCACGTTATTAGCTTAAGTAGTAACCAAGATATCGTATTTACGATACCTAGTGTATTTATATAATATATATTATAAGCTAAGTATATATACACGTATAATACGTATAGTATTATAGTATAGGTTAAGCTGGTTATAGAGTAGACGTCTAGTTATATAGCTATAACTATATACTGTTTATTTTGACTTAGATATTATACTTATTATTATTATGATTATTACTTATTATAAGTATAATATTAATACCCCCCCGTAAGCTGACTCTTATATAATAAGTGCAGCTTAGCTAGGTTATACTTATGGTTATGTTATATTATAACGCAGTAATCCTAGTCTATCTAAGACTAGAATATATAGAGGAAAAATTTGAAAAAACCTCTTCTTTTTAATTCAAGGGAAAATTCAAAAACCCTTGTTATTCTTATAGTATATTATTCAAAGGAAAGTTCAGAAAAACCTTTATTATCTAGGAAAACCCGAAGGTAAAAAACCTAGTTACTCCCCTTATAAAGAACTAAGAATACTAAGTATTAAAACCTAGTATTTTAATTCTTTAATATTATTATAAGGCGGCAAATCATACTTAGGCAACGTATCGTCCTTATGACCTAGGTTTATATAACCGCAAAGAGTATTATAAGTCTCTTTTACTAAACCTTTAGTTATTATATCAGCTATATTAAATTTCGTATTTATATATACGATTTTTATTTTATTATTTTATAGCTATTACCTGTAGTAGTGATACTGCCTGTCGATATGCTTTACCCGTTTATAAAATTCAGGGTTTTCGGCGAGCTTCTTTACACTCTCACTATCTATTAAGATAATAGGAATCTCGAGAGTATTATTA
>NW_027263532.1:7183612-7318219 GCF_042370955.1 Sodiomyces alcalophilus JCM 7366
TATAGTATATTATTCAAAGGAAAGTTCAGAAAAACCTTTATTATCTAGGAAAACCCGAAGGTAAAAAACCTAGTTACTCCCCTTATAAAGAACTAAGAATACTAAGTATTAAAACCTAGTATTTTAATTCTTTAATATTATTATAAGGCGGCAAATCATACTTAGGCAACGTATCGTCCTTATGACCTAGGTTTATATAACCGCAAAGAGTATTATAAGTCTCTTTTACTAAACCTTTAGTTATTATATCAGCTATATTAAATTTCGTATTTATATATACGATTTTTATTTTATTATTTTATAGCTATTACCTGTAGTAGTGATACTGCCTGTCGATATGCTTTACCCGTTTATAAAATTCAGGGTTTTCGGCGAGCTTCTTTACACTCTCACTATCTATTAAGATAATAGGAATCTCGAGAGTATTATTATTATTATTATTATTATTATTATTATTATTATTATTATTATTATTATTATTATTATTATTATTATTATTATTATTATTATTATTATTATTATTATTATTGCCTCTTATATTAGAATCTAGACTTAGATTCTATAGTATATCTTTATATAGATTATAAAGATAGATTCCTTTTTTAGAAGCTTCTATGAGAGCCATATATTCGGCCTCTGTTATTAATAAAGCAACGACTTTTTGTTTAGTTAAGGTCTAACTAACGGGGTTATTTACTCCTACGTAGTAAATATATCCTAAAGTCGAGGTTCTATCCTCGATTATATCTAAAAAGCTAGTATTAGAATAACCGTAAATACTAAGGTCTTCTTTATTATAGTTATATAAAAGACCGATATTAGGATATGTATTTATATAAGCCCAGATTCGATTTAACGTAGTAAAGTGGTCTTGCGAGGGATTACTTATATAGCGAGAATACTAGTTACCTACGTACGTTATATCTGGTCTTGAATATAAGGCTAGATATAATAAAGCCCCGATTTCCTATTAGTATTTATTTATATTATTAGTTAACGCCTATTCAGGATTTAGTACTAGGACCTTCTTATGTATATAAGGGGTATCTACCCTTTTCAGACTTTGTTTATTATACCTTTTAAGTATCTTATTAGTATAAGGCAACTGACTTATAGAAAGAGTCTTATTATCTTTATTTATATTTATTATATAACCTAGAAAGGTATTTATTTCACCTAAGTCTTTAAGTGTAATATCTTTAGATATCTCCTTAAAGAAATAGTCTAAAGTATCCTTAGAAGGGCTTAGAGCCACTATATCGTTAACGTGGTATAAAAGAATAGCTTGTTCTTCTATTCTTTTAATTTTATTATATTTATAAAAAGTAAAAAGTCCGTTATTATATTTAGAGACCTAGTAACCTAGTTTAGTTAATATCTTAACTAGGTAATTATACTAGAGTCTAGGACTTTATTTTAACCCGTATAAAGCTTTATTAAGCTTGCAGAGTGTTATATAATAATTATTTTTATGTTTATTATTTTCTAAGCTATCTTCTTTCTTGAAGCCTATAGGTTATATAGCGTATATCAGGGTATTTATATTAGTATGAACGAACGCGTTTTTGACGTCGAACTGCCTGAATTTCTAGCCGCGTGATACGCCTAGTATTAAAGCTAGCTTATAGCTTTCTGGCCGGCAGGTAGTTAAAAAGGTTTCTAAGTAATTAAGACTTAGAACCTGATTAAACCCCTGAATAACCCACCGAGCCTTATATTGAATAGCTTCGCTAGAGCTATTATATTTAATTCTGAAGACCTAACGACCTCCTAGTACGTGGTAATCTTCTTTTATTTTATTATAATTATTAGGCGTATTTTTTATACTTATTAAGTCCTAGGTCTTTCTCTTTTCGAGTTCTGATATTTCTGCAATTATCGTATCTATCTATTTATCTTTATCTAGGCAGTTTATAGCCTATTTATAGGTAGCTGGTTTATTAATCGAATTTATAGTTAAAAGAAATAGGGAATTTTCTTAAAACTATAGGTTTCTAAGTATAGTATCTTTTATAAGGTATAGTGTATTATTATTAGTGGATATTAAATCCTTATAGTCCGGTTTTAAAGGTTTTAAAGGTATTTAGACTTCTAGCCTGGTACTTTGGGTACTGTTATTATTAGCCGGGCTGTGGTTGATATTATTATTATTATTATTATTAATAGCTGGAACTTTATAGCCCGCTGCCCGTAGACGAAGACTCTTACGTCTATTATTATTATTATTCTCTTCTTTAGGTTAAATAGACTTAATAAAACGTTTCGAAACGCGCGGAAGAATATTTTATAAAAATTAACCGGTATTTTCACTAAAAGTGATTCCTTTATTATACTTAACGGGTTAATAAGGCCCGCGGTTAGAGACCTGATTATATGCCTGAGTATTAATATAAGGAGGGAGGTTATTATTATTTTTAGGTGTATAGTTATTATTATAGTTATCTAAAGAAGAGTGAAGAAACTGATTCTCTAAGATATAAACGTCTTGAAACTAACTAGTCTTTTTAGTTACTGGGTTATAAACCTTATAGTTATAGTCGTTAAAACCTATTAAAGCACCTCGAAGTGCCCTTATATCTAGTTTCTTTATATTCGGGTCGTTGTTTTTATAATAAATAATAGAACCCTAAACCCGTATATTATTAATATTAGGTTTCTGACCTTATAAAAGCTTAAAAGGACTCTTATATTTAAGAGCTGATTTAGGTGATGTGTTATATATATAAATAGCTAAGAGAATAGCCCTACCCTAAAGGTATCGAGGCAGCCCTAAGTGGAAAAGAAGAGCTCGAACCTTTTCTATTATAGTTCTTATAACTCGTTTAATAGAGCCTTAAGCTTTATAAGTGTATAGTGGCTTTATATTATGCTTTACGCCTATAAAGAGATGTTAAAAAGAGGCGTTATTAAATTGTTTTCTACTATTAGTATCTACTTCTTTAATAAAGAAGTGATATTTATTATTATTATTATTATTTTCTACCTAAGCTTTCTACTCTTTTATAACTATTATAACCGTTATTTTAGACTTATCTAAGAGCAGTTATGCCTATAGAAACCGGGTGGAACGGTCTAGTATAAATAAAATCCAACGCTTGTTATTATAAGAAAGAGGTTTGATAGGACCGTAAAGATCTATATAAACCTTTTCTAAATAGGAAAAGTCCTTGTATTTATTCACTGAATCTTTATTCGTAAATATAATAGACTTATCTCTCTTCTAGGCATTATAGCTCTGTATTTTAGTTAACTCTTCGTTGGTTATATTATAATCTTTTTTAAGAGTATTAGTATAAAGACTTTTTAAGGTAATAGGGTTAATATAACCTATCCTGTTATGCTATAGCGTTATGTCTTTAGTTATAGAGGTAGTCCTTCGACGGCTATTACGGTCTTTTTATTTATAAAGCTCTTCTTAAGGTTAAAGAGGTTAAAGAGGTTAAGGTTTCTTTGTTATATTATTTCTTTATTAAGGTTTAACTAACCCCTTTCTTTGTTTATTTAGTTTCTTTGAAACCTATTCTTTAAACCTCTGAAACCTCTTTATTCTAGTTAAGTCTCCAGGCTGTTTCTTTGGTATTTTTCTTGTATTTATTGTATTTATTTTTAGAGACTCAGCCCCCCTATACGATAATGCCCGTGCTATAGCCTAGTATAGCCCGTTATAAAGCAGAGCCGTTATATAAAGAAAGGGGGTCTCTTTATTATTAAATAATAAGAGCTTCTTATTTCTAGTAAGACCGCGAGCTTTAGTATTAAAATAAAAGAGACTAATAATATTCTTTCCTATTTCCGCTATATAAAGACACTCTTTTAAAAGCAGAAGCTTTCTAGTGTCCCGGAATTTTATTACGTAGTCTCCTTTACCTTATATCTTTATTTCTTTTACCTAACCGCAATAAACAGTTCTTTCTTTTATATTATAAGTAAAAAAGAGTCTTTTATTAGTTATTATATACGCCGTAGCCCCGCTATTTATACAGAAATTCAGATTAAGCTTAATACTGTTTTCTGCTTATATTTTATAAATCTTTTCTACTAACCAATTAATATTAAGGTTAGTATTATTCTTATTATCTTTGTTATTAATTCCAGAACTGCCCTATGACTTCCGGACAGAGACGTCTTGGATAGTCTCTTGTTCAGCTATTTTTAAGTAGCAGAACGATATTTTTTATTATTTATTTAGGTTAAAATTAACTAAGTTATTTAACGATTTATTTTTATTATTTTCTTTATTGCTTTTTCTTTATTGCGTTATCGATAAAGGATAGAAATAAAGAATACTAAGCTAAAGGTCTGATTCTGATTAGCCTAGCTTCGAAGAGTGGATCTAAAAGTGGGTCTAAACGTTGAAGCTATTTATAAATCTCGTGACGCGAAGAAAAGCAATGCTCGTATAAAGCGAATAACAGGATTTCTATAGGCGGACTTTTTACTAAAGGCTTATATACCACGTTACGATATCCTGTTATTATAGGTAACGCGGTAGGTTAAGTGGCTTAATTATTATAGCTATTATTCGTGGAGTAGTCATAAAAGCCCTTATATTTAATCCACGTATTCGTTATTTTTCTTCTTTTTTAAAAAGTCCCTTTATATATAAAGGAATAATATATCCGATCATGATAAAGAGTCTTATTCCGATCGTGTAGTTCTTCCGGAATAGGAATAAAGAGCTGGCCTCTTAGCATAACTCTTAACGACCGTATTAGGAAGAATAAAGAGCTTAAACCGTAGTATCGGAATAAACGGTTCGATTCGATTAGCTATCTTCGGGAGATAAAGGGATTTTGTATAGTCGGAGATAAGGATCTATGACCAGGGGAGGATAAAGGGATAGCCTAAAAAGGCGGGAGTCTTTTTAGTATTTCGAGTATAATAAGAGGGTAGAAAAGAGTAGATTTCCTTCTTTGCTAACCCGGGCTTATAACCTTTTAATAAATTAGGCTACGAGTAGTAGGCTATACGCGCGGAAGAGAGGAAAATTAAGTAAAAAGCTGTTAAATTCGTAGAATCGTAGGATTACTGCTTATTACGTAAACGCGTAGTTATGTGTAAAGAACTGACTTCTGGGATTTCTTCCTGGATCCGGGGCTGGTAAAAGACCCTGGAAGATTGGGTGGCGACTGTTACGTTAACAGCCTACGCGACGGTTATCACGCCACGTTATTAGCTTAAGTAGTAACCAAGATATCGTATTTACGATACCTAGTGTATTTATATAATATATATCATAAGCCAAGTATATATACACGTATAATACGTATAGTATTATAGTATAGGTTAAGCTGGTTATAGAGTAGACGTCTAGTTATATAGCTATAACTATATACTGTTTATTTTGACTTAGATATTATACTTATTATTATTATGATTATTACTTATTATAAGTATAATATCAACACTTAGTACCTCGCCGGTACTCTAGTATAAAGTTAAACTAGGCTAATTCGCCGGCCTAGCGGCTTTACCTTTCGGTAAGGGACTATTTAGTTATAAAGTACTTAAGGGCCTTATAATCCGATAATATCGTAAATTACTTATAGCTAGTTAGTTCTGCCTTCTAGGCGAGTATATAGCTTATAATTACTAATATCCCCTTATCATGAATAGGGTAGTTAAACTCTGCTAGGGTAAGCTTATACGAGTAATACGCGACTATATAGCGATATCCTAGCTTATTTACCTAGGATAGGATACTACTTAACGCGTAGCCCGAATAGTCGGTGTCTAATATAGTCTTACGGTCTAGGTTCTATAACTATAGAACGGGTTTTATCTAGAAGAGTTATTGTAGCTTTGTAAAGACGGCGTCTTCTTCGGCCCCCCACCTAAAGAGCCGATCCTTCTTTATTAGTGCTAAGAGGGGGGCTATAATACCTATAAAGTCGTAGATAAATATCCGGTAGTAATTCGCGAATCCTAAGAAACTTTATACTCCTTTTACTAAGGTAGGGGCCTCCTAGTCGCGGATAGCCTTTAACTTCTGGGGGTTATAAAACACTCCTTTATCCACTATAATAATAAAGCCTAGATATTTTATTATTAGTATGCTAAACTTATACTTAGCTAGGTCTAGGTTTAGGCCGCCGTCCGCGAGCCTACGTAGCACTAACCGAACCTTCGTTTCGTAGTCCTTATAAGATCTACTAGAGTAGATTAGGACGTCGTTAATATAGGCGGTAATAAAGTCGTCGAGGAACTCCTATAGCGTTTAGTTAATATAGCGTTAGAAGGTAGCGGGTACGCCGCTTAGTCCGAAAGGGTATACTAGCTACTTAAAGAGACCGAAGCGCGTCCTAAAGGCAGTCTTACTCTTATATCCGGGAGCTATACGGATCTTATAAAAGGTAGCGACTATATCGAGCTTCGTAAACTATTTAGCGCTAGCCAGGTTACGTAGGGTCTTAGTGATTAGAGGGAGGGGGTAGCGATCTCGCTAAGTGATCGCGTTTAAGGCTTTATAGTTATAATAGAAGCGTAACCCGCCCCCTAGCTTCTTTATAAACAGGACCGGCGTAGCCGCTACTAAGCTACTAGCTTATATAAATCCCTTATCTATTAGGTTATTAAGCGTTTTCCGGAGCACTAGCAGCTCCTCCCTTAATATATAGTAAAGAGGCCCCTATAGCAGGGTCGGCTTAAGTCTATTAGAACCTCGCTTTAGGGTAATTTCGTGATTAACGCCTAGTCCGTAGGGTAGTAAGTCGTTAGCCTTATTAGGCGTAAAGAGGTCGCCGAACTTTTATAGTATATTTATAGGGATATAGTCCCGAGGGTCCACTAGTTCTTTTTTATAGAAGGCTTTATCGATATCTTATATACTAACGGTATATATTAAGGCGTTAAACTCGTCTCTTTCTTTTCCCTTTAGCCCCCTTCTTATCCGTTATATAATAGCTATAAACACCGATCCCGAGACTAGCCTCGCTTTACGGATAGCTTATATATCGGCTAGTTCTTTTTCGCCTACTAGTCGTAGGTTAATATTAGTAACTCCGTGATATAACCTACGATTCTCCGCGTAGTATATAATATTATTATATTTTAGCCACGGCTTCGCTAGGAATATATTCTAATCTAGTCCTTTTACTATATAGGCGAAGACTTATTATATATAGCCGCTAATCTATAGCTTAAACGCGGCGATCCTGGCGCTAATAGCCGGCTTAGATATATCCGAGAATCCTTTTAGTAGTCGTTTTCTTTTATCGACTAATAGTAACTAAAGCCTTTAGGTAAGCGTTTATTTATTATAGTGTAATAGTTATAACCCGTATCTATAAGAGTATATATATATCTTCTATTTCCTCGTATTAATATTAAAGCTAAGTCGCCGCTAGCTAGGTATTTAAACGCCTCCTACTCCTGCCGCAGGGCGGCTATCGGCTCTAATACCCGTTTTTATATTAGAGCTATTCTTTTCCCGACTCTTTATTATCCGAACCGTCTAAACTTATAGCGACGTCGTTATCCTCGGCCTAAACCTTCGCTACGCGGGCGCCCTTAGCCTTTACGCCCTTATCCCAGGACTTATAGTTTATACGGATATATCCCTTTTTCCTATAACCCTAGCACTCCCGGTTATCGCGAGGTCGGTTTATAGTTATATCGGGCCGGACCTAATTAATCCCGCTTATCGTAATATCTTTATCGGTATCAGTCTCTTAGTTCCGGGTTCGGTTCGGTATATAAGTGTTCCGGCTAGTTAAGTATAGACCTTCTAGCTTCTAGGTAATACTCTAGACCTTAATAACCTAGCTTATATAGTCGTGGGGTAACTTCGTAGTAACTAAGGCGCTATATAGCTTCTAGCTTAGGGCTCCCTCTAGGAAAGTGATCTTCGCTGAGTCTACCTACTCGCTACCACCTACTTAGGCGATCTATTTTTCGAATTTTAGTAAGAACTATAAAAAGGTTTACTCCTCGCGTTATCTAAAAGAATATAGCGCGAAGGCCGCGCGAGGCTATTCGTTCTAGTCCTTATATATATAGTCTAGGTAGGTAAGGAACGACTCTAGGTTATAGGTACCTCCCGGCCCCCTAGCGGCGTAGAAGGCTAACACTTTTTACTAGGTACTCCCTTTTAAGTATAAGTTAATATAATACTATATTTCGGCTTAGTTATTAAATAAGTGCTTATCTAGTAGGAGCTTATCGTATCTGCTATAATTAGATAGCATACTCCGTTTATCTTCTACTAAACTTCGCGGGGTATAATAGGGGCTTAGTGCGTAGCGGGCGTGGTTCGCTTAGTTCTTATAGGACTATAATCTAGGGGGGAGTAGAGGTCGCCGGGGTTAGAGGACCTGCTACCGACTTAGTAGGCGTGTTCGTAGGGGCTCCCTCTAAGGGGGGCGCGAGGCTAAGGGTGGGTTATTACTGGGCCTGGATATTCGCGAGACCGTTTATAAGTTATTAGAGTAGCTCTTATTATTAAGCTATCTATTCCTATAAGGGACCGAGCGTTATATTAATAGCTTCGGTGATCCTTCTATCCGTCTACTCGGCTAGCTTAGCGGGGTTTATAGGACCGCCGCCGCCTAATAGCGCGTTCGTATCTAACTCTATACGAATATAGCGCGTAGGGCTCGCTTAATTCTAGCTATATAAGCGGCTAGTTATAGGTTAATCGTACTAAGTAAGGCCGAATAATTATATTAGCTAGAATTAAGGAAAGGAAAGGAAAAGGTCTATAAAGAGCATAGGATTTACTAGGTTTATACGAATCCGCGGTAAGGGCAGCGCGAGGTCCGAGCGTCGGTTCTGCGTGCTGATTAGCGGTTCCGGCCTTGTGCCGGAACTACACTTTCGAGGGGTTAACCCGTAATACCCTAATACTAATAAATCGAGTATAAGGATCCGGTATTACCTTTAGCCGTTTATACGCCTATAGGCGCCTTATTTAAGAGCTTAACTAATTAATCTAAGTCTCTTTTATAGCTAACTAGTGGTTTGTAACGTTAATAGCCCTTCCTGCCTGCTAGAGTAGTCGCCTAGACCGGCGCAGGTTTATAATCCTAAGTCTTATTTATTCTGATAGCGTTTATATTAACGCCTATAAGTCCCTAAGCTCCTTTAAGCTCCGAGGAGTTACCCACTATATATCTAATAGATTTACCCGTTTTGTGGGGGTCGTGAGGATTATAACGGGATTCCTATCCACTAGTTAAGAACTTAATAGGACCTGCCTTCGACTAATAGGCTATAGCCCTATAGCTTTCTATCCCGCCTTAATATTCTAAGCCGTTAACATATTAATCCGTGCCTTCCGATAGTATTTTGGAAAAGCCTATTTACTGATAGGCGACGAGTCTCCTAGATTAGCTATATTCTTTAGATATTTCCGATATAAGGCCTTTAGGGGACTAAAGACCGATATATTAAGGAGTTAAGTAATATAGCTAGAATAGAGTAATGGAAATAAGGCTATAATATTCCTAATAAAGTATTATTATATAAAGTTAGTTAAGATATGGCTCTTATACCTATCTATAATTAGAAGGTATAGAGAATCGGCCTAAGCCGCTACCCTTTTTATAAAAGGATTAAAGATATTTATAAGCTAATCTAGGGCTATATGGTTTATAGTCTAGCCGTTTTTAGAGGTAGTAAAGCACTACTTATCGTATCCGTTTATATCTTAGGGAAACTATTACTATTAGACCGATTTTCCTTTAAAAATAATACACGGGGGTAAGTATATTCCTGTTATAGAGATATACTCGATAATTATAGTCTAGATCTTCGTTTCGGCTACTTTAATATAGATCGACTTCCTCTTAGACTCTTTAATAATAAGATCGTTAATACTAAGCGTCTCTTATATCCTAGTTATATTTATATTAAACCGAAGGTATAAGGGTATATCGGGGAGGGCCGGAGCCTTAATTATATTAAAGAATCCCTGGATAATCTTAGTTATCGTGTCTTTAACGCGGTTCCTCGTAATTACCTTACCTTAGAGTGTCTTTATAACAGGATTACAGGTAAGAAAGCCCTTTATCTATCGCTTTCTAAGGGGAACGATATCGCTATTTAGATATACGACACGCGAGGCGAATTTATAGATCTAGGCGTGGGTTAGGGCTATCCTAACGGACCCCTATATAATAATCTAATTAGCTAAAAGAGCCTCTTATTCGGTGGAAAGCCTTTATAGGGGTATAATAGCCTCCCGGCGCGTTATACTGCCGTTTATACGGCCTCGAAGAGTATAGAAGGGCACTCCCTAATCTCGGTAAGCTTATTATAGGCTTTTACCCGCCAGAATATAGTTATACGCGTTTTAAAGGTCTTATTCCGTGTATTTCAGTATACTAAACACGAATATCTAATTAAAAAAGGGGATTTATAATATTATAGTAGGAAAAACGCGGTTAGATTATAGCGTTATATAGGTGGAAAGGTTTGGAAAAAGGTGATCGTGAGGGTGGGGTGAGCGGTTGGTCGGGGGGCGGACTTAGTGCCCTCGCACTTTAGAAAAACACTAGTATTAGACTGTATAGAGGAACGTAATAGCCAGGCTAGTTTTGTTAATGTGACTTTGGTATAGAATCCCGGAACGCATCTCTGCACCTAGTGGGCTCCTTGTATATAACATAGACCGGACATCAAATATCCTGACACTGATGCATCAAAAGCTACACTCCCTCGTCAGCATTAGGACCAATTGAGCGTTGGGCTGATGGACATAGGCCAACTGCTTTGACGCTGTCCCGGGTAACGGCCATGGATCCTGCTTGAACCAGCTAAAATATGTCAGTCCGGAAGGTATGGTATGTGCCGGGGAAGCGACTTACAGCACGAGACAAATCGTCAATAAGATCATTTACGTCCTCGATTCCAACACATAACCTAATAATGTCTTCTGGCAGTTGTCGTTCTTTACGTGTTTGCGCATCGATACTCGCATGGCTCATTTGGCACGGCATGCTGATCAAGCTATTGACGCAGCCAAAACTCACGCTAATACCCCAGAGCCGCGTGGCCTCTACTATCCTCTCGGAAACAGATACACTGCCTGTCTCGAAAGATAATACTGCCCCAGCCCCTCTGGCCATGGACCAGTGGAGATTGTACTGGGGATGGGACTTGAGGCCTGGATAGCGTACACGGAAGCCGTGGGACTCAAGGAACTCTGCAATTCGCTGGGCATTGGCCTGCTGCTTCTCCATACGAATGGCAAGAGTTTTGACACCCCTCATGAGAAGAAATGAGTCGTTCGGCGATAGGCCGCAGCCGGTAGCGTTGATCGTGAAATATAGTTTGTCGCCAATAGCAGTATCGTTCACGCCGATCACCCCGGCCATGATGTCGTGATGTCCGGACAGGTACTTTGTCCCAGACTCATAAACAATATCCGCGCCAAGATCAAGAGGATTGGACAGCATAGGTGATAGCATAGTATTATCCACGACGACGAGAGCTCTCCCATTGGCTTGATGAACCAGCCGGGCGATGGAGGCGATATCGATGATCTTTATCAGAGGGTTCGTGGGACTCTCTAACAATACCATTGCGGTCTTGTCCGAAACGATAGGGCGAACAGCATCGACATTGGTGGTATCCACGTGGTGAACGATAATACCTTGATTTGAAGAAAGGTAAGCGAGCAATCGATTGGTGCCGCCATAGAGATCGTCGCCAGTAATGACTTCGTCGCCCGGCCTTAACAGGCGAGTGATGACATCCAGTGCACCCATTCCCGACCCGACAGCCAAGGCTCTTGTTGCGTTCATAATCTTGGCCAAGTGCCGTTCGAGATGCGTCCGAGTCGGATTACCAGAGCGTGTGTAGTCGTAGTCGTTGGCGCCTGCGGTCGCGGAAGGCTGCTTAAACGTGGCTGACTGGTAGATTGGCATGCTGGACGCCCCATACTGGTCATTTGTCTCGGTGTAAACGAGCTCTGTGGCAAGAGCATAACGGTGCCGGCCGCTATTACGTGGGCTAGACAGGGCAGGCGAGGGCGGGAGCTTATGTCCATTCAAGTCCAGGCGTTTGACGGAGTCACTCATTTCGACAGCTGCCGGGCTGCCATTCGTGGATGGTGCAGTCATTGTACCGGTATACGCCCGGATAGCGGTGTGCAGCATGTGCGTTTACAAGACCAAGTAGTCGTTGAAATTGCCGTACCAAGGGATGCCACGGGAGTATGTTTGGAAGAGGAAAGCCGATTAAGCGCGATCAATGGCACAGCAGGATGGGAGGACCTAGATAGGCCTTTCAGTCCAATAGTAGTTACCGAACTGAGTTAGTTATGCTGAAGCTGGCGCAGCGTCGCACCTGGCCAGCAACAGGCACGGAACTAGTTGTTCCGGGCCCGACATGAGGTGTGGGTTATAGGTTGTGTCAGGACACTAATATCGTACAAAGTGTGACTTATATTCATTGTAGACTATGAAAGAGTACCAGTCTACGATATTAAATATATAGGCAAAAGAGGGGAAATAACACTATAATACATCTAATAGAAGTACCGCCGTATTCGGAGCAGTGTGTAACGTGGCTCTACGAATATAACCTATCGGGCTTACGGGGTCTTTAGGCATAAATACCTAATATACCCCCCCAGAGCCGCAGGATTACTCCTGACGGTTCTAATCGAATTAAAGCTTAAAAATAACGTAAAAATCTAGGGTTTTTAAGCCTAGCTATTAATCTAAAGGTTAATAGCTTATTAAACAGCTCGTGCCTTATTATAATCCTAAAATAACGTAATAAGTATTATATAATTATAGTTAACCTAATAATCGTTAGTCGCGATTATAATCTAATCTAAACCACCGTTAAGTCGATAGTAATCGACTCGAACCGCCGTTAAGGCGGTGGTAATCGATCCGCTTAAACCAAGCCAGCAGGGCTCTTTTCTATCCTAAGCATCTTAACAAACATAGCGTGCTTTTACGGCGGCAACGCCTTCGTTATCCTATCGCTAACTATCTTATTAGTAGCGATCTAATTAATTACGATCTCCTGGCGTTATATAATCTGCCGGATCTATAAGGCCTGGATATCTAGATGCTTTAATTACGATATTACCTATAGGCGTAGGCTTTCTAGTACCTAACAGGTTTAATTATTATTATCGTAAATAGTAATAGGGTTAACCTTAAAGGTTAATATTAGATCCTTTATTAATTATAGCGTCGCGATATACTACCGGGCGGCAGCACTTAGAGCCACGAGCTCTGCTTCGGTGCTAGATATAATAACACTTATTTACTTATTCGCCTTCTAGTCGATAAGGCCTTTAAAAAGTATAGTTATATACCCCTAGGAGCTATACCGAGTCTCACCATCGTCTCTAAAGGCGGCGTCGCTTATATACAAGAGGGCGTACTTAGCTAGGGTTTCTTCGGAATTCCGTGGCCTAAAGGATAGGCAGAAGGACTTTATTAAGTCGAGGTACTTAAGGCACCTATTAGCGGCTTTATAATACTAACCGGATAGATTAGTAGCGAATTCGGCTAATCTAAAAGCAGCCTTTACGATATCCGGCCTTATTTAATAGGCGGCGTAATTAATTGATCCGACCTTTTATAGATATAGGTAGATAGAGTCCTCTAACGCCTACGAGCTATTCGGTTCTAGCGTATCCGGAAAGGCGAGCGGCGTAGTAACCCTTCGGCTAGTCACGATATTCAACGCCTTTATCTTTTTGTTAATATAGTTATTAAGGATAACTATAGTCTTCGGCGTTCACGATCCCTTATAACCCTAATACTAAGGAACCACTTAATAGGACCTAAATCCCGGATCTAGAAGCGCTCCTATAGCTGCTTAATCAGGTCTTCGGCGGCGTTAACGTGCTCTTTATAATATAGTAAAACGATATCGTTAACGTAGAAGAATATAAGCAGCTTATTACTTCGGAAGACGTAATCGTCCTCCTTTAACTACGTGAGACTATACTTACCTAAAATAGAAGAGAGCTCCTGGTGCTATAGCTTCGGCAATCGGCGTAGCCTATGTAGGGCCTGGCGTAGCCGGTTAATCCCATGGTTTAAGGGGCGTAGGAGGCTTAAAAACGGCTCTAATCCGGCCTTATTAGTGACGTGTACTACGGCTTATAAGATATTCTATCCCGGCGGGTCCTTAACATAGACCTCTTCGTTAAGCCGGGCGTTCGTGAACGTATTGATAGTATTAAGCTAGCGGGTCTCCAGATCGAAGTAGCTAGTAATAGCTATAAGCGTTTTAAAGGTCCTGCCGGCCAGAGTAGAAGCGTAGGCGTTAAGGTGATTTTAAGGCTATTAATCGCCACGAACGTAAAGGCGTGCCTTGAATTTAGTGACGTAGCCGGATAGATTAACCTTATATTTAAATACCTATATTAGATCTAAAGGGCGGCTTAGAAGGGTAGAAGATAACGGAGTCTTAATAGCTTTAAACGTGCCTATCTTAATAAGAGCCTATACCTCTTTAAAGACGGCTATAACCCATTATATTCTATATAATGACCGTATTATCTGGCTCTAATTAGACGGCTCTTCGGGTATATCACGGCGTAGTAGCGGCTTCTTCGGTATATCGAAGCGGTTAAGATAAGGGAAGGCAGAGTCGGCGTATCGTTACGGTGGCCGGCGGTTAGGTTATGGCTAAGAGGAGGCTACCGGCGTTATAGCAGCTAAAGATAGGGCACCCGCCGTGGACGAGGATAAACGGGTATCCGGCTCTAGAGAGCCCGAAGATAGAGGGCTAGCCGGGGTTAAAGAGGTAGTCGGTGGAGGCAGCTATTAAGCAGCTACCGTAGGAGTGGTTATAGAAGGGCCCGGGGCTACCGTTATAGTAGCCGTGGCAGTAGCCGTTATTTTATCCTCCAGAACTAACTAATCGGGGGACAACAAACCTATAGCCGTGGTAGGACCGGCGGCGGGCATAACAGTATCGTCAAAGTCGTCGGAATCGGAGGAATCTTTATCCGAGTCGTCGTTATCGGAGTCATCGTCGTTAAAGATAGCGGCGGTTACTATTAACGTTATAGGAGCTAGAGGCTTGGCCGGAGGAGCCGGCTAGCGAGTAGCTATTATAGTAGCAGGTGGAATAGCTGCCGTAGGCGTTAATTAACGTAAAGCTAGAGGCGTTATTATAGGAGGGGAAAAAGAAGAAGAAGAGGGCTTCGTTTTAGGAGAGGTTTTAGAGGTAATTATAGCAGTAATTATGGCCGGCGTTATAGCAGAGCCCTAAGCTCGGGCCGGCTGCTCTATAGTGGAAGGAGCAACCCGGGTAGCCACTATAGCTGCCGTTTTAGGCGGCTACGATCGCTATTATAACTTATCCACCCCCCCAGAATTAGGCGAGGGAGTCGAATTTTCTATTACTTTAACAGCTACTGCTTTAACCTCTTCTTATTTAACCTATTCAACTACTTTAACAGCTACTCCAGCTCTCTTAATTACTTTAAGCTATTCCGGCCTTCTAATATCCTAGAACAACTCTATTATCGTATTCTGCTATAACACTATGAATTAATCTTAAACCGGCATCACGCTAACGGTCTCCAGGGCGTCCTTTTTGGTATCTTCAGGCAGATTAAGCTCTTTAAAAAGCTCTATTAGAACAGGTAGATCCATATCGCGATCCTTATACAGGATCTGTTTATTAAAGCTAATGTCTCTTATTCGTAGAACCTTCCGAGCTTTGGCACCTAAATCCGATATATATTAGTGCTCTCGTATCCGATTAAATAACCGATATAAGCCCTCTCCGCGAGCTTCTCGTTCTTCCGGCGGCCACGCTAATAGTCAGCAGTTAATAGATAGGCACGGTAACCGTACCTCTTTAGGTAACCGATTAAAGGGGTGCTAGTAATACGTTCGATA
Organism: Sodiomyces alcalophilus JCM 7366; assembly: GCF_042370955.1. Classification (NCBI taxonomy): domain Eukaryota; kingdom Fungi; phylum Ascomycota; class Sordariomycetes; order Glomerellales; family Plectosphaerellaceae; genus Sodiomyces; species Sodiomyces alcalophilus. The sequence goes on from NW_027263532.1 coordinate 7,199,440, forward strand.
CCTATCTTATTAACCCACTTATCTATATAACCCTTCGGCGACTTCTACCCGAGGTCACGGCATAGAATCAGGTTATATAGGTATATCGTGGCGGCGACGATCTCCGGCTATATATCCTAGTAAAACCCAGAGGCGATAGTAAGGGCCTGGGCTATAGTGTATATAATAGCCCCGTGGCGTTCGGCTCCGGCGTTCTATACGGCCGTATTAAGTAACGACCTCTTAATCAGGATCCCTCTAGTATATACCTAGTTATTAAGGTTACTCTATAGGGCTTGTTTATTATCTAGCCGGATCACTATAATAGGATAGTAGTACTACTATACCGTACGTAGCTCGAAGGAGGTAACCGATAGAAAAGCTAACTTAAGGTCCTTTAGGAAGTCCCCTATAATAAAGTGTGTATAGGGGTAGTGGTATAGTATTAGCTTTATAAGCCCGTTAAAGGATTCGTTGTTAGAGAATAGGTCGATATCTATACGCTGCTATAGGCGCGTGGGCCGGTGGTTAGACGTTTATCGTGATACTAGCCTCCGGGCCTTATTACCGGAACACCTCTCGTACTCTATTACGAGGGGAAGATCGTCACCTCTAGAGACGGTGCCGCCTATACAGGCGGTTATAATATGTTTAAGGGCTTCGGCGCTTATATGGCCTAGCCGCTCGGGCTATAAACGAGCGTCGGCGACGCTTATAATCGGGGCTCATAAGCTATTAAAAAAGCTCTGCTATTAAGCCGTTGGTTAGAGGGCAAACTAACCTCCCACGTTCTTTAAGGGCAGGGTAACAGTCCTACCTTTTTCCTCAATTTCCAACGCCTACCGGTAATAAGCGCTCCTGTTAGAAGCAGGCGGAGGGCTAATATAAGGGTTATAGGATATCCCTTAATATATACCATATTCTTTAAAATCAGCGTATACGGTTAACAATCCCGATCTTTAACTTATAGCCTTATTATACCGAATCCGGTAACCGGATCCGACTCTCCTTTACCGGTATCGAACGTCACGAGCTTTTCCGCGGGCCGGTAGTCTTCTAGAAGGTAACGCTTATTAGTGATATACCTTATAGTGCCGGAATTAACTAATAGCTCGTTTTTAAAGGGTCCGTCTACGGCTCCGGTTAATAAAAAGCTGTATATACTGTATAATCCGGTTCCATCGTCCGAATCCGAGTCCGAAGAACCGGCGCCCCTGGTAGCCACGAAATTAGATAAATCCTTAGAAGGGTCTTTCGAGGGTGACTTCTATTAACCCTTATTTCCCTTACTTTCGGCGTCCTTTTTAAGGTTACTCTAGAACCTCTTTCGACAATCGTTATCCTAGCTAGCGATAATCCGGTTATAGCGTTCTTCTGTTTCCTTAGATAGCTTAAAGGTCTTCCCTCTTCGGGCCGGGTTAACGTTCGGGCAGGCCTAAATTAGCTTATAGTAGCTTCGGGTCTTCCGGGCTATACAGTAATCGCAGATAAATTCCCTCTTAGTACCCTAACCCTATTAATAATCCTTTTACCGATCCGATTAACGATCCGGTTAACGATCCTGTTACTAACCTTCTTTATCTTTTCCTAGGAACGTGGCTATATAAAACGATAACGATCCCGGCTTCCGATCCAAACGCAGAGGGTGCCTATAATATAACCAGGTAGTATATTCGTTAATAACGGTCTCGATATCCGGTAATTTAGCCTTATCTTCTTCCGTTAGTATCATAGAAAACCGGGCTTCCGACTACTCCGGGGAAATCGATCCGATCGCGTTAAAAGATCCGTTAAGCTAGTCTATCTTCGAATCGATCGCGCGAACCTAATACGTCTTTACCTCTTCACATAACTTACGGAAGTCGTTAAGCTAGCGTTAATAAGGCATCTTCCTAATAGATTATATATAATCGTCCTAACGGCGCTTAATAAGTGACCTCTAAGCGGCGTTAATAGGCTTAAGCCGTGCCTTCAGGATTCGCAGGATCTTTTTCGGGTTATCTTTACCGGTAAAGGACTCCGCGAGGCTCTAGCCCACGGTAGTAATAATATAATCTAGTACCGCCTTAATCGCGGCTTTTTCCTGCTTATATTCGTTATAGGAGAAGAGCCATAGCTTATATCTTTAATCCTAATTTTCGTCGTGTTTACTTACGGCAGGAGGGCTAACCTTTTACAGGCGTTTTAGACGTTTAGTATTATTAAGATCCGGATCTATAAGCTTCGTAACCTCGTTAGATAGGGCGATTTCTATTACACGTAGATATCACTAGTGCTAGTCTCTAAAGGAGGTTAGTATAACTAAGGTTATCGTAATAGCGTGGAAAAGCAGCTAATTAGAGAGAGTAGTAAAAGGAGAAGGAGAAGGAGAAGGAGGGGGAGTAATAGATAAAGGCTGTTAAAGGGATTAGTGATAATAGGCAGGCGGACAGGCTAGTGGACGACTCTATTTATAATAGAGCAGGGACTTAAAAAGAGAGGCTCTAATCGTAACGATCAAGAGCTTCAAAAACAGGGCTTTAAAAGAGAGAGGCATAGAGCCTAGAACTATTAGATCGACCGGAATAGAGGCGTATTATTAGAGCGCCCGGCTTATAACTATCAGGACACTAATATTATACGAAGTATAACTTATATTTATTATAGACTATAAAAGAGTATTAGTCTATAATATTAAATATATAGGCAAAAGAGGGGAAATAACACTATAATATATCTAATAGAAGTACCGCCGTATTCGGAGCAGTGTGTAACGTGGCTCTGCGAATATAACCCATCGGGCTTATGGGGTCTTTAGGCACAAATGCCTGACAGGTTAACTAGTAATAGGCATATATTATAGGAGTACCGGTATTATACGCCCCCTGTTATATAAACAACGTATATAAAATTAGTAGTATATCTATTACTTTAGTTAACTATATAGAATAGGTTTAATTTACTAGAAAACTCTCCTTTGATTCTTATAGAGGATAACTTAATCTAATTTAAAACGAAATAACTTACTCCGTTTCTATTTTAGTCCAGCCTGTAAAATATAACCCTATAACTGCGTAACCACTTAATAGTTACTTAATCAAAGCTATCCATAGGTATTATCTATCTCTATATCCTGTTATATATTAGCAGATATATTGCTTTTATTAAATTTATTCTCTAATTCCTCTAAATACAACTATAAGATCTCTTCTAGCTTATTTATATAGTATCTCTTTATACCCATTATACTAACCTGTTTCCTAAAATTAATGAATTTCTTACTATATAGAATAAAATAACCCTATATATATAATCTAGTATTGTACTAGATCTTCTAGCTAATTATATTACGACCCTAGGAGGTCGACGCGATAGTATACTTACGTCGCGCACACCAATAGAGATTTCTCTGTTTCCTCCCTTTCAGCTTAGCTTTAGATAATTCAAATATTCGGCCTCACCTTATAAATAACTTATAAGTAGCCGCTTATATATCTAAGACTTAGCGAAGCCTATGCGCCACGCTAAATAAAGATAGATTACCCCTTTAATTAACTACTAAAGACAGGCAAAGCCATTACTATATAGAATAGTATAGGTAGGATAAAGCAAATAAACTAACTAATAGGCTAGCCGAAGGAAGGGTTAGGCTTATTATAGGTCCGTATCTAGAGCTAAGTGTCCTGAGAAGACGGTAGCCGGGTGGAATTAGATAATCGTAGACCTATCGGCATATAGTCGGACCGATGACCGCGCACGGACCACCGATCCGAACCTATCTCTATACGTGCATTAAGGGATCAGTTTAATCCCTTAAGTTAAAGTCTTAGTTTAAAGTTAGCGCTTAGTTAACGAATATACTACGATTACTCTACGATACTAAGCTATTAAGCCTTTTCTATAATATCTTTTCCTTAACTAAAGTCTACGGACTTTCCTTTTATTATAATTCTTTAACTTCTATACCTTTAAGGTAGTTAGGCCGAAGATACCACCGAGAAGGACTTAAGGAATAAGCGTCCCCCCAGGGGGAACTAGCAAAGCGGACGCCGCGTAAGCGCCCACTATACTAAAACTAATAACGATAATAGCTAAGCAGGAACTATCGGATAAGAATAAGGGGTTAATAGATACGCCGGTTACGCTCGGCCCTAAAGATAGTGGTTTATAGGTCGATTAGAGATCTATTACCGGCCCCTTAACGTTAACGTAAAAGGCGTTAATTATAATATTCTCGTAGCACCTTTAGTAATAAAGTAAGATTAATCGCGTAATTATAGATAAACTCGCCGAATAACTAGCGCCCTGGCGCGACTATAAAAACCCGCCTAAATATAACCATAAGCTAGTTAAAGAGTTATCCACGGTTATAAAAATCAACGATTAGTTAGCAGCGATTAAGGCTAGGAATCAGTTTAGACCTAGTGCCTTAATACTATAGTAGATCGAATAGGCTTTAATGAAGCTCGAATACGCCTTCTGAATATCCTAGAGGCATTATACCCGGAAAATTACGGACCTAAATTAAAACGACTTTATAGCGTTTATTTAGTAAGAGTATCTATCCCGGGATATATAGCGGTATTATTACTATAAGAAACTCCGTAAGCTACGAATAACCGGCGATATAACGCCGATAAAACTATTTAAACGGTAAGATAACCTATATAGACTATTAGGCCAGGAGATAAGCGGGAGCGAAGAGTATACCTACGCCTATTTTAGTCGGCTGCCCCTATATATTAAGGATAAGATATAGGAATAAAAGACCGAGTTAGATAAGGCCGTGACGCTAGCTTAAGAGGTATACCTATACTAGGATATAAGCCCTATTAAGAAGGCGAGTAGTAAGCGATTGGATACCGGTCATAAAAGGATCCTATCGAACTTCTAATATTCAGACGGTCGCTTAAGTCAGGAGAGCACCCCGGCGATAGGTCGGCGTACGCCCGCTAACCTAAGTAAGACAATAGACTTATTAAAGGGGGCGCCCTTAACGGGTTAAAAGGCCTCGGGCTCGGGCCTAGAGGCTTCGTAAGGGTAGCCTAGTATACGCGCCTTTATAGGCGAGTACTATAACTATAGCAAAAAGGGTTCTCGTTCTAAGGAGTATTATAGTAATTAGGAGCGACGAACGACTAATAATAAGGCGGCAAAGACTCGCGCCAGTGTTAGTAATATATACGCTATATATAATAACCTCGATAATAATATTCAGGTTAAAGAATTCTATTCGTTAGGAAATAAGTCGGCGTATATAGGGGGGCCGAAGCTACGCCTAATAACCGGCCGGCAATCACTATAGGTAAGGTAACGAGATTTATAGCCATAGTAATCCGCTACGGGAAGGAGATCAAGTTTAGCGTGGATTTAGATACCTATACGCGGGTAGATATTATTAGCCCGGCGTTAATAGGACACCTAAGGTTAAAGCCGCTCCTAGAGGTTAAGATTCAAGAGATTAAAGGCTTTAACAGTAGCCCGGCGAGGGTCTACGGAGCGTATAGCCTAGCTTTCTATCTACTAGACGTAGAAGGACGGCCACGCCTATTAAAGGGGGTTTTCCTATATACGGATTAAGCTAAAGGTACCGGATAATCATTATTCTTAGATAATAGTATAGGTTATAAAGGTATTATAATTAATACGGCTCGTAGACTATTCGTTTATAAGCCGATTTTAATTATAGACCCCCCGCTATAGGCTCGCGAGGTTATTGAAAAGCGAGTAAAGGCGTACGTTATATATATCGCTACCGCTACTATTATTATACTAGGGACGCCGGATATAACTATTCTATCCGTGAATAACGATAAAGTAGTAATACGCGGACTAATTATTAAACTACCGCCGGAAATCGCCGATTACTAGGACGTGTTTTCGCAATAGGCCGCGAAGGAACCACCCTTATTAAAGGACGCCTAATACACGATTACCTTATAGGATAGGTGTAACGAGATGATCGTAGACCGATCGGCATGTAGTCGGACCGATGGCCGCGCACGGACTACCGATCCGAACCTATCTCTATACGCGCGTTAAGGGATTAGTTTAATCCCTTAAGTTAAAGTCTTAGTTTAAAGTTAGCACTTAGTTAACGAATATACTATAACCACTCTGCGATACTAAGCTATTAAGCCTTTTCTATAATATCTTTTCCTTAACTAAAGTCTATAGACTTTCCTTTTATTATAATTCTTTAACTTTTATATCTTTAAGGTAGTTAGGCTAAAGATACTACTAAGAAGGACTCGAGAAATAAGTATCCCCCCGGGGGGAGCTAGCGAAGCGAACACCGGGTAGGAGGCGCCCGCTATACTAAAGCTAATAACAACGGTGCCCGATCAGGGACCGGATAAAAATAAGGGGTTAACGGATACGCCGGTTATACCCGGTCCTAAAGATAATAGTTTATAGGTTAATCGGCGATCTATTACCGGCCTCTTAACGTCGACGTAAAAGGCGTTAATTATGATACTTTCGTAATATCTTTAGTAATAAAGCAAGATTAATTAAGTGATTATAAAGAAGCTCGCCGAATAACCGGCGCCCTGGCGTGATTATAAAAAGCTGCCAGTATATAATTATAAGCTAATTAAAGAGTTATCTACGGTTATAGAAATCGACGATTAGTTAGTAGCGATTAAGGCTAGGAATTAGTTTAGACCTAGTGCCCTAGTACTATAGTAAATCGAATAGGCTTTAATAAACCTCGAATATACCTTCTAGATATCCTAAAGGCACTATACTAGGAAGATTACTAACCCGAATTAGGATACCTTTACGGCGTTTATTTAGCGAGAGTATCTATCTTATAATATATAACGGTCCTATTACTATAAAGAACTTCGTAAGCTACGGATAACCGGCGATATAACACTAATAAAACTATTTAAATAGTAGGATAACCTATATAGGCTATTAGGCTAAGAGATAAGCGGAAACGAAGAGCGTACCTACGATTATTTTAGTCGGCTACCTCTATATATTAAGGATAAGATATAAGAGCGGAGAACTAAGTTAGATAAGGCCGTGACGCTGGCTTAAGAGGCATAGCTATTCTAGGAAACAAGTCTTATCGAGAAGGCGAGTAGTAAGTAATCGGATACTAATCGTAAAAGGGCCTTATCGAACTTCTAGCGTTCGGACGGTTACTTAAGCCGGGTAAGCACCCCGGCGATTAATCGGCGTACGCCCGCTAAGCTAGGTAAGGCAGACTCGAAGGGGGCTCCCTTAACGGGTTAAAAGGTATCGGGCCCAGGCCCGGAGCCTTTATAAACGTAGCCTAGCACGCGTGCCTTTATAGGCGAGTACTATAACTATAGTAAAAAGGGTTATCGTTCTAAGGACTATTATAATAATAAGGAATAATAAATAACCGATAATAAGGCAGTAAAGGCTTACGCCTGTATTAGTAATATACACGCTATATATAATAACCTTAATAATAATATTCGGGTTAGGGAACTCAATTCGTCGGGAACTAAGTCGGTGTAGGTGATAAGGGGACCGGACCTATACCCGATAACTAGCCGGCGATCGTAGTTAACAAGGTAGCGAGATCTATAGTAATAGTAATCCGTTATAAAAAGGAGATTAACTTTAGCGTGGATTTAGATACCTGTGTATAGGTGGACATTATTAGCCTAGCGTTAGTAGAACGCCTGGGGTTAAAACCGCTCCTAGAGGTCGAGATTTCGGAAAATAAAGGCTTTGATAGTAGCCCGGCGAGGGTCCGCGGAGCGCACGGCTTAGCTTTTTATCTGCTAGATATAAAAGGATAGCCACGCCTATTAAAAAGGGTCTTTATATATACGGATCGACCTAAGGGTACCGGGTAATTACTGCTCTTAAACGATAATATAGGTTAGGAGGGTATTATAATTAATACGGCTTACTAAATATTTATTTACGGGCCGATCTTTATTATAGACCCTAAGCTATAGGCTCGCGAGGTTATTAAAAAGCGGCTAACAGCGTATATTATATATATCGCTACCCCTATTACTATTTATTAATATTATACTCATAATAAGTAATAATTATAATAATAATAAGTATAATATCTAAGTTCAAATAGATAGTATATAGTTATAGCTATATAACTAGACGTCTACTTTATAACCACCTTAATCTATACTATAATACTATACGTATTATACGTGTATATATACTTAGCTTATAATATATATTATATAAATATACTAGGTATCGTAAATACGATATCTTAGTTATTACTTAAGCTAATAACGTGGCGTGATAACCGTCGAGTAGGCTGTTAATATAACAGTCGCCACCCAATCTTTCAGGGTCTTTTGCCAGCCCCGGATCCAGGAAGAAATCCCAGAAGTCAGTTCTTTACACATAACTACGCGTTTACGTAACAAGCAGTAATCCTACGGATCTACGAATTCAACAGCTATTTACTTAATTTCCCTCTCTTCCGCTGGTACTGCCTACTACTCGTAGCCCAATTCATCAATACTATTATATCGGGGACGCTAGATATAACTATTCCGTTTATAGATAATAATAAAGTGATATACGGACTAGTCGTCGAGCTGCCGCCGGAAATCGTCGACTACCAGGACGTGTTTTCGGAGTAGGCTACAAAGGAACCGCTCTTACTAAAGGACGCCGAATACACGATTAACTTATAAAACAGGAAGGAACCGCTATTCAGGCCGTTATATCCTTTATCTTAAGCCTAGCTAGAGGAGCTAAAAAAGTATATCGCTAAAGGGATAGCGAGCGGTCGTATCTAATAACCGATAAGCCTCGTGAGCTTACTAGTGCTATTCGTGCCTAAAAAGGATAGTAGCTTATAACTCTGCGTCGATTATTAAGGGTTAAACGCTATAACGATTAAGAATAGGTACCCTCTACCCCTAGTCGGTGAGTTATTAGATAGGCTTACCGGAGTAAAGTACTTTTTAAAGGTGGATATCCGAGATACCTATTATAGGATCCGGATTAAGAATAGGACCGCTAGAAGAAGGCGTTTAGAACGCGATACGGCTATTATAAGTATACGGTTATACTATTCGGGTTAATAAATACTCCGGCTACTTTTTAGGTATATATTTACCGAGCGCTCGCCGGTTTACTAGATATATATTATATCGTCTACTTTAATAATATCCTTAAATATTCTACGTTAAGGGAATAGTATATAAAGGACCTAAAAATTGTTTTAGATCGGCTTTATAGGGCCTAGCTATACGCGAAGCTATTAAAGTACGAATTTTACTATAACTAAGTAGACTTTTTAGGGTTTATAGTAACCCGTAAAGGTATCGCGATAGATCCGGAACGTGTATATACGGTCGCTAAGTGGCCGGCGCCTAAGTCGTTCCGGGATATTTAAGTTTTCCTTAGTTTTACTAATTTTTATAGGAGGTTTATTAAGGGATACTCTAGAGTTATAACGCCGTTAACTACGCTATTAAAAGGTAGTTAGGCGGGTAAAAAGAAAGGACCTTTTAAGTTCCCGGATAACGCTAAGCGGGCGTTTAAATTACTAAAGGTCGCCTTTATATCGGCGACTATTCTACGGCACTAGAATCTAGTGCTAGATACTAGGGTTGAGACGGATACCTTAAATAAGGCTATTTCCGGGATCCTAAGTTAGAAGTATAAGACTAGATAGCGACTAGTCGCTTACTTCTCGCGGAAGCGTTTTAAAATAAAGTAACGATAAGGTATTAGGTAGTAGGAGCTACTAGCTATAGTACAGAGCCTTAAGTATTAGCGCCATTATCCTAAAGGCACGGGATAGGCGTTCACGGTACTTATAGACTATTAGGCGCTTAAGGGCGTGCTAAACACGCCGGCGCGGGACCTTCGCGGAAGGCTTACTAGATAAGTATACCGATTATTATTATTTGATTTCGAGGTTTAATACCGCCCGGGTAAGATAAACCTAGTAGACGGCCTATTAAGATAGCTAGATTATATAGTAGATAAAACGCCTTATAATAATATACTTTTTACTTTATCGTAAAGATTATAATTAGTTAGCGACCTCCTAATAAGCGTTTATTAACGGATCGCGAGTATCCACCTTACCCTAATAAGTAACGCGGTGAAGATCGTATACGTTTAAGCCGCTTAGGTAACGCTACCCGAATATAAGCCTAATAAGCGTAAGCGAGTATAGACTCTATAGGAGGGGGCCCTGCCTAGCTCGAGAGATAAGGATAAAAGAGGGCTACGACCCTTATATCTTATTAATAGTACCCGGCGTGTTATTATTGCTATTATTACCTGCTCCTAAACGCGAGATATAGGGTATAGGGCGACTGCCTAGTAAAGGGTCGCCGATAAGATATCGCTAATACCCGAGGCTAAGGCTAGGGTTATTATAATACCGGATTAGTATATCCTATATTCTATAGCTAAAGAGCTAGCTAGGAATAAAATAATAAGTCGGTATACTATTAGCGAGGAACTAAAAGATCTAGTTAAAGGGCTATACACTACTAACCCGGATTATATATCCTTAATTAAGAATATTCGCTAAGAGACCATAAAAAGAGCAGGGTACTCTCTTAGAGAAAAGGATATACTATTATTTAAGGGACGGTTAGTACTGCCTATATAAGGCGCCCTTAGGGCGGAGGTCCTGCGATAACACCATAATAACCCTAGAGCTAGGTATATAGGAGCGAATAAGACGCTAGAGCTAATATTAAGAAAGATCTACTAGGTGGACTTAGCGGCGGATATTCGTGATTACGTCGCCGTATATTCTACGTGTTAAGGGGTATAGGTACTACAATATAACCCGTATAGCTAGCTATAAACGCTACTATTACCCACGTAGCCGTTCTAAGAGATTAGTATAGATTTTATTATAGGTCTACCGCCTATAAAAGGGGCTAATAGGTAGATATATAACGTTATTTTAATAGTCGTTAACCGGTATATAAAGTACGCCCTGTTTATTCCTATAAGGAAGGACTTAATAGCACCCTAGTTAGCGGCGCTATTATATAAGGAAACCAAGTACCGATTCGGTAGCCTAAAGGGTATAGTAATAGACTAGGATAAGCTATTTACTAGTGAGTTTTAGATAGAGTTTTACTATAAGTAAGCGAATACTCGGCGATTATCCACTATATACTACCTATAAACGGATAGTTAGATAGAATAAGCGTATTAGTTCCTAATTAAGTACCTATAAATAATCGCCGGCGATATAATAATATAGTAGCCTATTTAGGTATTAGAAGCAGGGTTCGCCTATAATAATAGCGAGAACTCCTCGCTTAGTATCTTATCGTATAAAGCGTTATATAAGCACTATCTATATATAATAGAGTATATTCGCCTTAGGGATAATACCCGGGTATAGGGCGTTCGGGAATATATTAAGAAGCTAATAGAGGTTCGGCGAAAAGTCCGCGAATATTAGGCGCGTGCCACGGAGTACTAGGCTCGGCACTATAATAAGCGCCACTAGCCGTAATAGTATAAGGTAGGCGATATCGTTAGACTATCCACGAAGTATTTCTGATTTCGATAAGGGTTAAAGCTAGTACCGCGGTATATTCGGGTATAGGTAACTAAAAGGATCAGCGAGTAGGCGTATAGAGTTCGCCTTCCTATATAGTATATAACGATACACGATATATTCCTAGTATCCTTATTAGAACCGTGGAAAGACTAAGTAGCTATAGAGCCGTCGGTAAAGGATCTCCCGCTTCTAGAGGAGGAGTAGGATAAATAGGAGGTAGAAGATATCGTTAGTTATAAAGAAGAATAGGGTAAGACGTTTTATCTTATAAAGAAGGCGGGTTAGCCGGTAGAATATAATACCTAGGAACCAGAGGACCACCTAGAAAACGCTCTAGGGATCCGGAAAAGGTACAAGAAGCATAAAAAACATATATATAAAAAGTGAGACCACTATAAGATAGTATAAAGCGCTAAAGAGTTATCGGATATGAAATAAAAGAACTTAATTTTAGGTTATAATAACCTTCTCTTTAGTAGTGACTTAATAAACGGAGTTCAGCCCTAATTAGCCCTAAATCCTAAAACTATTAGTATAAAATTTAACGCTATTATAGGCGATTATTACTAGTAAAGGCTTAGTTAGTAAGAAAGAAATTAATTATTAAAGGCATAAAAATCGGTCTCCGTGCTAAAGGTAGCGCCGGATAAACAGCGATAACGGTTAGGCCGGAAAGGTCAGGGGACCGCGTTTTTATCCTTATCGTTATTATTAGCGGCGGATACGGCGGCGGAGGTATGTCGATAAGGAGTAGGGGGGGTTCCGGCGCCGGTTTAGCGGCAAGGAGCTAGCTAATAAAGGGACTAGTATAAGGAGTATAGCTACGGCGAGGAGTCGCTATACGACTAGTAAAATAACGACTAAGGAGGGGCTAGTAAGGCTTATCGATAGCCGCTAATAGGGCGGCGAGACTAAGTAGAGCTAGGAAGGCCTTAATACCCTCCTAATTATCCTTATCGGGGTAAGGGCGGCGGTGTATCGCCTATAGATCGGCGAGATAACGCCGGAAAGAGGTAACGTCCCGTAAATTATCCTCGCGGGGGGGGCGGATCTAGTCTAGGAGGACCGTAGCGTCGTTTTCGGTAACGCGATTAAGGCGGTATATAAACTCTAGCGTGATAACCGACTATAAGAAAGTAACTTTATCTAAAAGAAGCTGCTAATTCTACTAATAATTAGTATATAATCGCTAAATAATTAATAAAAAACTTATAGCCTTAATAGGAAGCTCGCGGTCGCTATATAGGCCGACCGCCTAGAACTATTTATAGATATTAGAGATATATATAAAGGCACGCTAACGATAAATCGGCGTTAGATTATCGTTTTTATTAAGTATACGCTTACTATAGTTCTAGAGCAGCTAAGCTACGCCTATTAAAAACTCCGGGATCTAATAAATGTTTTTTAGTATAAAAATAAAAAACGCCGAAAGGTCGTCGAATATATAGCGGTGTATCATTATTAGTAACGAGCATAAGTAATGTAGCGGCTAGCGCCTATATAGCTAGTAGACTTATTAAGGTATTTAACCTCGATATAGCTACCTAAATAAGTAACATAACGCTAGTAAGGCGCCTTATCGGCGATAAGGCCGAACTATTCTTAAGCTTCGTTAAATAGACGCTCGCTTATAGCGATAACAACCTATAGAGAAATATCTGATATAATAACGGCGAACGGTTAGCGAAGGATATTAGTGATTAAGGGAATAGGAAATAGTAGATTATCGCTAAGCGATTAGTGGTTATAATAATAGAAGATAGTTACAGGAGTAAGGTCGAAATACTATAAGAAAAATTATATAACGGAACTATATACTCGTCGACGAATAGTTACCTAAGGCTACGCATAATATTCGCGAAGGGTTAGATGACTATAGATAATTATAATAAGCATCGCGGAGTTTCTATAGTAACATTCGGATAAATCACTAGGTATATAGTCCGCGATAGAACGCCGAAGTAAATAAAGGAGCGGCTACTCTTTTTTCCCACGGGTGTTTAATAAGGGCTCGTATAGAACTAGATAGAGATAATTAATCGCGATAAACGCGTAATTAAAGGCATCACGATAATACGAGTCTATAGGACTAGACTCGTTAAAGGGGGGCAGTGTAACGAGATAATCGTAGACTTATCGGTATATAGTCAGACCGATGGCCGCGCACGGACCACGGATCCGAACCTATCTCTATATATACGTTAAGGGATCAGTTTAATCCCTGAAGTTAAAGTCTTGGTTTAAAGTCAGCGCTTAGTTAACGAATATACTGCGATTACTCTGCGATACTAAGCTATTAAGCCTTTTGTATGATATCTTTTCCTTAACTAAAGTCTACGGACTTTCCTTTTGTTAAACGGGCCTCCAGAAGGGCCGGCAGTAGTCTAATCAGGGGAACGAATAGCTATAGATAGGAGAACCACTATTTGCAACCGGCCCATTTACTATTTATAAGCGTCCTAAACCCAACTAGGAAGGTTACGCGAGCCCGCGCAGTAGCCTATATACGCTATAGTCTTGGCTATAGATATCCTATATACATATATTATATCATAATAATAAGCTTCTCTCCCCCGAGCTTATTAGGAATATACGTTACTATAAATTGAATACTTATTTTAACCTCCTTGCATAAAGCTCTAGTTAATAACAATATACGCTATTGTGATAGAAAAAGGGGTGGAAAAAGTAGGTAGAAAAAGCAGGTCGGCGATTCTATAGTATAACCTATAATTCTTCGTATAATATATAATATTATTATATTCTAGCCACGGCTTCCCTAAGAATATATCCTAGTTCAATCCTTTTACTATATAGGCGAATACTCGTTATATATAGCCGCTAATCTCGAGCTTAAATACGGCGATTCCGGTGCTAATAGCCGGCTTAGACGTATCTAAGAATCCTTTTAATAGTTATTCCCTCTTATCGACTAATAGTAACCGAAGGCTTTAGGTAAAACGTTTATTTATAGTAGTGTAATAGGTATAACCCATATCTATAAGAGTATATATATATCCTTTATTTACTCGCGTCAATATTAAGGCTAAGTCGCTGCTAGCTAGGTATTTAAACGCCTCCTACTCCTACTATAAGGCGGATATCGGCTTTAATACTCGCTTTCGTGCTAGAGCTATTCTTTGTCCGACTCTTTATTATCCGAGTTATCTAAGCTTATAGCGATACCACTATCCTCGGCCTATAGCTTCGCTACGCGGGCGCCCTTAGCTTTTAAGCTCTTCACGCGTGACTTATAATTTATATAGATATATCCTAATTTCCTATATCCTTAGTATTCTCGGCCATTATAAGGTCGGTCCATAATCGTATCTGGTCGGACTTAATTAATCCCGCCTATTATAACGTTTTTATCGGTGTATTAAGTTTTCTAATTCCGGGTTCGGTTTAATATATAAGTATTCCGGTTAGTTAGGTATAGTCCTTTTAGCCTCTAGGCGACACCCTAAACTATAATAACCTAGCTCGGGTAATTATAGGGCAACTTTACGGTAACTAAGCCGCTATATAGCTTCTAGCTTAAGGCCCCCTTAAGGAAAGTACTCTTCGCTAAGTCGGCCTACTCCCGCCGTCTACTTATATAATGTGTTTTATAAATGTCAGTAGGAACTATACAAAGGTTTATTCGTTACGCTACTTAAGGGAATATAGCGTATGGGCCGCGTAAGGTTATTTATTCTAATTCTTATATATATAGTCTAGGTAGGCAAGGAACTCTTCGGGGTCGCGAGTACCTCCCGGTCCTCTAATAGCATAGTAGGCCAATACTATTTACTAAGTATTCCCTTTTAGGTATAAATTAATATAGTATTCTATCTTTACTCGGTTATTAAATAGGTATTCGTCTAAGAGAAGCTTGTCGTGTATTTATTACGACTATATAGCATACTCTGCTTATCTCCCGCTTACCTTGGCGGGGTATAGTAAAGGCTTAGTACGTAAGGCACGCAACTCCTATAGGACTTCGATTTTAAGGGGAGTAGGAGTTACTGGGGTAGGAGGACCGACTACTAACTCCGTAGGTATATTCGTAGGTGCTCCCTTTAAAGGTAGCGCGAGATTAAAGGAAGGTCGTTATAAGGCTTAGGCGTTCACGGAGCCATTCGCTAGTTATTAGAGTGGCTCTTATTATTAAGTTATATATTCTTACAAAGGACCTACCATTAAAGAAAGGCGAAGCCGTCACTATGCAGAACGGCTCCGCTAGGGCCAAAACAAACAACCAACTAATATAGCCGAAGGGAGGGTCGGGCTCGTCCCGGGTCCGTATCTAGAGCTAAGGGTCCTAAGGAGACGGTCGCTGGGCCTCTAGAAGGGTCGGCAGTAGTCCGATCAGGGGAACGGATAGCTATAGATAGGCAGGCGGGCCTACGGTCGGCTCTTCTGGATCGTCTAGATAACAAAAAAGGGAAGGATAATAAAAATTATAATTATAATAGGTGATAGGTAATAATCGTAAAAGATCAGACGAAAAAGCTAGCTAGATATAGTGGGTCTATTCCGAAGAATAGTCGCATATAAGACCAGATCTCTAGGACCGTGTACGTGGTTATATAAAATCAATATCCTGACCCGGAACACGGGTCTGCCCCTCTATAATCGGCCCTAAATTATTAAGCCACGCCTCGCGGTCTTAATAATTTTAATATAACTATAATAATAGTATAACCGTCCTAAATATATCTTTATTACCCTAATCAGGGTATCTATAAGCAGGCTATATAGTAATAGCTTCCGTATTGTCTACCTTTTTTAGCTACACGTAGTAGCAGTCCTTCTTTCCCTTGCGCGTGTATTCCTAATAACGTCTCTTGAAGACGCAGGCTCGAAGGACGGTGACCTTAAAGATATAGGTAACCTTATAGGTCCTTTATATATAAGCTAGGCGGCGGTGGCGGCTTCCTTGGTTCTATATAAGGAATAAGTAACGCGGCGGGGGTAGTGGTAATAGGCGGCGGTAAATAGGCGGCGGCCCTAGCGTAGTCTTCGAGAAGACCGTGACGACGAACGTATATAGGGCAGGCGGCGGCCTTTTCGGTTCTATAGTAAGGAATAAGGTAACGCGGCGGCCCTAATAAAAGATTAACGACGCAGAACGTAGAACTAGGCGACGCAGAGTATATCTATCTTTTTCCACTACCTATAAGCCAGGTAGTCTATTTCTTAGTTTATAGGCGTAAAGGACGCAGGTCGAATCTTTTTAGCGGTATAATAAGTCGGTTCGTCGGGTCTCGTTGTAGGAATCGCGGTAGGATCTTTAAGGCGGCAGAATTTATAGCCGGGCTCGAAGGAATAATAAGAAGAAGCAGGATTAACGGGATTAACTAGATTAACGAGATTAAGTGGATTAACAGGATTAACTGGATTAATTAGATTAATAGGATTAATCGGATTAACTATAGGTAGGCGGATTAAGCTTAGGCTAATTAGAGGAATAAAGATATCGGGAAAAGAAAAGGGAAAAGAAGAGTAGTAAAAAGAGTAAGAAAAAGAGGAAAAAGGGAAAAGCTTATGGTAACTCTGCTAGCAGGAAACGGTAGGCAGGATTAAAAAGGGTAGGCGGTATGAGTAGTATATGGTCTGCTTTAAAAAAGACGACGAAGATATCCAACGCGTACCACTAAACTAACTAATAACTTAATAACTAGCAGGCTAAATTAATTAAAATCAGAGCTATTCAAAAGCACCTCTTCTAATTAGGCTAACGTGGTTACGGGTAAAAGAAATAGTAAAGAAGTATAAAAGATATAGTCTAAAGAAGAGGTGGAAGAAAAGCTAACGTATAGGCGGTTCCTATAGACTTATAGGCTAGGCCCTAGGCCTAGTTATCTATCGGCCCTAAAGCTATATAAAGAAGCTCCTACGGCGTATAGCTTTCTATATAAATAATAGGCTGGATTAGGGTATTTATATAGAAAAGAAGGGAATAAAAATCGGGCAGGGTAATCGGGGGAGGGCAGGACTATATCTATTAGCCCTAAAGCTATACGAAGAGGTCCTCCTCGAGGGCAGCTTTCTAAATAACCCAAAAAATAAAAATAAAAGAAAGGGTAGAAATAATAGATCCTAATTAGGCTAATAAAACAGCTTCGGGAAAAAAAAATCCGGCCTTAGGGCGTAATCTAAAAAGAAAGACGCGGCCCTAGATTCGAACCCAGGATTATTAGAAGACGCGGCCCCTGTTAGGAACTAGAAGAAGCTCCCACGGACTCTACGTATAACTTCTGCTTCCGAAAATAATTCTGTTACCCTAATTAGGTAAAGGAATAGGTGGAGGGAAAAAGAGGAAAAGGAAAAAGGAAAGGAGGCGGGAAAAGGAAAAAGGAAAAAGGAAAATAGGTAGGAGGAGGGGGGAAAATAGTAAGGAAAAATCCCTTAGTCCTAGAGATAAATCCACTAAAGAAGACGTTAACGCCTATTACGAAGACTCTGACTTCGTGCCTTTTCGATCGCCTCTACTATCTGCTTATCGATCTATGTATATACCTTTTCGAGCGTACCTTTAAAGGAGTCTCCGAAGATCTGCTTAATCTTTTCCTAGAAGTACGGATTAAGGTAATACGTATACTATACCGGATAACTAATTTTAAAGTCGGTAAGTAGAAGGGAAAGCAGGTAGGCCTAATCGGTAGGAATAGGACTAAAGGCAGGGCGGTCGGTAGGCGGATTAGGCTAATTAGTAGGAATAGATTTAACCGCCTAATCTGCTATTATAAAGCCGGTTATACCGATAGTCTAATCGGCGGTAAGCGGACTCTTCGGGACTATAAAGCTAACGGGGCTCTCCTTTATAGAGTCTATAGGAGGACTCTAGACTAAAGGAACGGCGGGAGGGGTAGCAGGCTTTTTTATCACGGAGTCCATAGTAAAGGGACTCTTCGAAATTAGTGCCATGGAATCGGTGGAGGTAGGGGAGCTAGCATAGGAGCTCCTTACCACGGGATTAACGGAACTAACACGCTAGTTCTTTTAAAGCGCGGAGCTATCACGGGAGTTTTTCCGGATTATAGAGCTAATAAGGCTCTTTTTCGGGTATATACGCTAACGGTGACTATCCTGACCATAGGAATAGCACCTAATTAGGCGAATAGGAATATACCGGGCGGCGGGACTCTTCTACTAAACAGGACTCTTCCGTGGAGTCGTACTTCTACCGCGTTAGCGGCGGCGGCTCTTCCGACTACTACTTTAGCTTAGGCTACGGCTACCTTTAGTAGACTACCTACGAGTAACGTTACCGTTAGTCTAATTAGACGAATAGGAAGTAAATAGTAAAGAGATATCGTGACTATCGCGGCAGGACCTTAAGGAATAAAGCTTTTATAGGGCTCCCTCGCACGCCTTAAGTATAACTCTCGCGATAACCTTAAAACAGGTAGTTAACCCGATTAGGAAGAATAGGAACGTATCCTATACGCGGCTCTAACTACCCTAACCACCGGTATATATCCTCCTTTTATAATGCCGAGGCGTCTTCCTTTTATATTATAACTATTAGTATACAGACAGTCTTTATATCGGTTCGGGGGACTATTCTTTCTAAGCAGGTAGTCTCTGCTCTTCCGTATCTATAGTACTAGGACCCGTCGAATCGGAACTAGTATCGGACTATTAATCTATAGGCAGCCTCTATATCGGGATAGGTTACGGCTATTAATCTATAAATAGCCTCTGCTTTTCCGAAGCACTATTAGCGTCGCTTTTCCGGAGACTCGGGCCCCGGGAAACTGTTTTTATAGTTTTCGTTATATATATTATTTTTAGTGTTTTTATTATTATTATCGTATCGTAACCGGAATCAGAATATAAACTCGAAATAGAATTATCCTTTTTCGGACCTCTTCTTCTAGTACCCACGTAACGCGATATTCTTCTAGGCCTTTTCTAGAGCCCTTCGCCCGTTATTAAAGGACTAACCAGAGCCGTACCGTATCTAAAATAAAAGATCTCGAAGACTTAGACTTAAAACCAAAGACTTAAGGAACCGAAGACTTAAAGGCTTAAAATAGAATAAAGGAAACCGTGACCGTATCGTATTAATAACGCGTTATTAGGCTATTCGTTTAGGCAGGGCGGAACTACCCTTAAGCGCAGGAAACGATAAAGTCCCCTACGCCGAATATATCCGCCTCCGAGCACTAATTAAAGAAAGGCGAAGCCGTTACTATACAGAACGGCTCCGCTAAGGCCAAAATAAATAACTAACTAATATAGCCGAAAGGAGGGTTAGGCTCGTCACGGGTCCGTATCTAGAGCTAAGGGTCCCGAGGAGACGGTCGCCGGGCCTCTAGAAGGGTCGGCAGTAGTCCGATTAGGGGAATAGATAGCTATAGATAGGTAAGCGGGCTTACGGTCGGCTTTTCTGGATCGTCTAGATAACCAAAAAGGGAAGGATAATACAAATTATGATTATAATAGGTGATAGGTGATGATCGTGAAAGATCGGACGAAAAAGCTAGCTAGATATAGTAGGTCTATTCCGAAGAATAGCCGTATATAAGACTAGATCTCTAGGACCGCGTACGTGGTTATATGATATCCAATATCCTGACCCGGAACACGGGTCTGCCCCTCTACACCATTATATTAATAGCTTCGGTAATCCTTTAGTCCGTCTACTTAGCTAGCCTAAGAGAGTTTATAGGACCGCCGCCGCCTAATAGCGCGTTCATATCTAAGGCTATACTCATATACCGCGTAGGGTTCGCTGAATTCTAGCTATATAAGCGGCTAGTTATAGGTTAATCATATTAAGTAAGGCCGAATAATTATATTAGTTAGAATTAAGGAAAGGAAAGGAAAAGGTCTACGGAGGAGCGTAGGATCTACTAGGTTTATACGAATCTATAATAAGGGCAGCACGAGGTCCGAGCGTTAGACCTGCGCGCTTATTAGCGGTTCCGGCCTTATGCCGAAACTGTATAGTCGAGGGGTTAACCCGTGATAGTAACCTAGGCCGAGGCTAGTAGGATATTAGAAAAGGCGAGATAAAGAGTATTACCTGTATTATATATTAGAATCCTTAGAGTGCGAAGGAGGGCGAGGGCTCGGTCCTTTATCTAGTCAGCGAGCTAGGCGGCTTCTTTATTAGGGGTAGCACCTAGTTACTAGGTATAATAATAGGCGTTAAAGTCTCCTATAATAACGGTCCTTTATAGTAGTTCCTAGTTATCTAGGATATCTAGGATATAGAGTTTATCGCTATCCTATACACATTAATAATATAAAAGCTATATACTTTAATACCGAGTATATCTTAGCAGGGTATATTATAAAGGTTAAAACACTTAGGGGTGGCGGGTCCCCGCTTTATATAAGTAAGTACGCGGGGTTATATACCTGTAGAGTCCTAGGTTCAGACTAGGGATAGGTAGTTATATAAGGGGTATGTCTTTATAATATTAGTTATTCTATTAAGTAAGCACTAGGGCTTTTATTAAAGGACGATATCTATATTATGATATAAGGCGTAGTATAGTGCGATATCGTGGGTAGGGCCTCCTTTTCCTATATTCGTCTAAAAGATCTTAAGCTTCCGGGTTACTATTCGAAGCTAGTATAATTAGTTACGGGCCTACTACCCTATTCGGTGTCGGGGCTAAGGTTTATATTAATCTCTATTAGCGCTAGAGTAGTGCCATCTTCGCTAAAGGAGATAGTTACCATAAGTTGGTTAATAATATCCTTATTCTAAAGGATTTAGCTATTAAGGGGGGGATTCTATACTAGAGTAGGGTCTTATTCTGGGGCTAGGCCCGGGTTTAAGGTATAATCCGGGGCGTTAGTTTCAGTGGTTATATTAACGGCCTTAGGGTAGGATCCCGGGAGCTACTTATTTACTTAGTTATAGTCAAAGGAAAAAAGGCGGGAGCCCTCCTTTTTAATAGCCTGATACCAAGCCTGGGTTACTCTTATAGTAACTATGTTAACCATCTTAGGGTAGGAAGGGCATGTATTAAGGTTATTAGGGTAAGGTCCTTTATGGGTAATATACTAAGGGAAGCTATTATAGCCCAAGTAGTGTTCTAGCGTGCTATAGATATAATAGTATTACTTATAGTAGTATAGGCGTGAGCTATACTAGTTATGATATTTTATATATTATATAGGCATTATCTTCCGGGGGAGTAGCCTAATTAATCCGTTATCGTAGATATAAAAGGGCTTAACCGGGGACGCGAAGGAGGCGATTCAGGTCTAGTTAGGCAGGTCAGGTTTATAGGTCTTCCCCGTGGGGAAGACTCGGACCCGTTTCTACCCTGTTATAAGGGCGATATCGTGTTCTATAATATTAGGGACCGGGATAAAGCCGGAAAGCCCTTAGACCTTAGCTGGGAAATAAGGAATTGTATAAATAGTCGAAATCTAGGATCCTTTAATGGTTATTATATTAAGTAGTTTAAAACGCTTGGTATTATAAGTAAATAGGGATATTTATATTCCTATAACCTTCGCGGTAATCGCGTGAATGGTTAGAATCCGAGTCGTTACTATAATATCCCTACTCTAGAGCGAGTAGCCCTTAATAATTCAGCGATAAATAACGGCTAGGTCTATAAGGGCGTGTTTATTATCTTATAGTACCTGGATAAAGATGCGGTGGTCCGAAAGAGCGCCTTATTAAGGTTTCCTAGGCTTTATTTATATATCCTACGGTTTAGTCGTAGCTAGTGTAAAAGCTAGTATCGGTTTTAAAGGTGCGTTTATAGTTACCGCGATAATAGTATAGGTCTTTCCTCCGCTAATAGCGGCTACTATGGTACTAGCGTAGGACTACGGTCCTCGCTTGAGTCATAGCCCTTATCGGGTATCTTAGTGTCCTAGTAGGGAGCTAAAAAGGTATTCGATAAAGAGGGCGGCGTAATATTAGGTCTTTTCCGGGTACTCTTTAGCGAGGCCTTAAAGAGGGTTTATTATAGCTTTTCCTATATAGATTAGGCGCTTTTATCTTACGAATAATAGTATAAGTCGATTTATAATATTATATAAAGGGTTAACTACGGCGGAGATAAGAGTAGGTCGGCCTAAGATTAAGGGGGCTTGGCGTGTCTAGTAGTCGTGTTAATTAGTCTGTTTAAGTTTTCCTTAATCTATACGCTACTAGGACACGGTAAGTGTTTTTTAATCATAGTCGTGACCGTAGGAGTGCCCTCTGCGTTTAGAGGCGACGATAATACGAATAGCCTCTTCCTAGGGGATTTAAAGGGTAAGCCTTCTATTACGGCAATAGGACTTAAGGCAGCTATTATCCCGGGAGCGGGAGGCCGAGAGCTAACTCGGGTTAGGGTATTAGGGGGGCCGCGGGGGACGCAGGTAAGGCCGCGTAACGGTCCCCGTCGCGTTAGCCTAGGTCATTAACATACACTAACCGTATATATCTCTGGCCAGCCAGTACTATAGGACCTATAAGAGGATTTGGATAAGGTAACCTTAGGGTGCAGTAAATAATATATAAATAGGGATAGATTCTCTAAAGGAGAGGGCGAGGTTGCTGCTCTATATATCTACGTGGGACCCTCAGACTATCTAAGGCTAGGCGCTATACTAGGTATAGTGCTAGGACAGTGCTAGCACTAGTCTAGCACTATACTGATTTAGTGCTAGTATAAGGCTAGCATTAATCTAGCGCTATACGGGTTTAGTGTCCGTATAGTGCTAGCACTAATCCGGAGCTATATAGTTTTAGGTCCTAGTATAATACCAGATAGTGGTACGTAGTATATACCCCGGGAGAGATAAAGCCCTGCGTCCCGGGGGCTTCCCCGTCTCCTAAGGTCTACAATATTTAACTTAGACTCGGCGTGGCCGATTATAATACTAGTAATAAGTGGTAGGCGTGGGTATAGTTCTTTATTCTTAGCCTAGGCTCAACGAATAAAATGAAAAAGAACTGTAGTATATACTCACGCTCTATAGCGTAGTTTCCTAACTCTATTAAGCTTTATCTATAGCACTAGTAACTATACCTAGCCGCCTATCCCTCCTTTATATAATTACTAACCCGGGACTCGGTATAAATAAAAGGAAATTAAGAAAAATTAAAAGAAAGGCGGGTCGAATTCTCCTAGTACTATCTCTCTATAAAACCCTAACCCCCGTATATCGGGCTCTATACTAGGTAAGCCCTAGTCCTATATAGGCAGTTCTAGGATTATAGCGGCGTTTTTAGGCGAGATCTTATCTAGTCGCGTCTTTAGCTTATTATCTACTAGATTATACGATACCAGGATCCCTTTACGGCCGTTTCTTTAGTAATAGTTATAGATAGCGGCGGTATAATATCTAAGGTCCGTGACTAATTAGGCGTTATTAGTTAATCGGTTAGATATAGTCTCTTATTATAACAAAAGGAAAGTCCGTAGACCTTAGTCAAGGAAAAGATATTATAGAAAAGGCTCGATAGCTTAGTATCGTAGAGTAGTCGTAGTATATTCGTTAACTAAGCGCTGACATCTAACTAAGACTTTAACTTAAGGGATTAAACTGATCCCTTAACGCACGTATAGAGATAGGTTCGGATCGGTGGTCCGTGCGCGGCTATCGGTCCGACTATATGCCGATAGGTCTACGATTATCTCGTTATACTGCCCCCCCTCTTAACGAGTCTAGTCCCGTAGACTCGTATTATCGTGATGCCTTTAATTACGCGTTTATCGCGATTAATTACCTCTCTCTATTTAGTTCTATACGAGCCCTGGTTAAAAACCCGAAAGAAAAAAAGAGTAGCCGCTCCTTTATTTACCTGCTTATCGGCGTTCTATCGCCGACTATGCCTCGTGATTTATCCGAATATTACTATAGAAACTCCGCGATGCTTATTATTATTACTTATAGTTATCTAACCCTTCGCGGATATTATACCTAGCCTTAGGTAACTATTCGGCGATAAGTATATAGCTTTATTACGTAATTCCCCTTATAGCAATTCTAGCCTTCCCTTTATAACTATTTTCTATTATCGTTATATCGCTAATCGTATATTAATAATCTTTATTTACTATTTTATTAATTATTATTATTCCTCCGCCGTCTATTCGCCGTATTATATCGGATATCTTTTTATAGGTGGTTATCGCTATAGGCGAACGTTTATTTAATAAGGCTTAGGGATAGTTTAGCCTTATCGCTGATAAGGCGCCTTATTAGCGTTATATTACTTATTTAGGTAGCTATATCGAGGTTAAATACCTCGATAAGTCTACTAGCCGAGTAGGCGCTAGCCGCTATATTATTGATACTTATAACCAGTAATAATACACCGCTATATATTCAACGATTCTTCGGCGCTTCTTATTTTTCTAGGTAAAATTCTTTTATTAGATTCCGGAGTTTTTAATAGGTACGGCTTAGCTGCTTTAGAATTATAGTAAGCGTATACTTAATCAGAACAACGACTTAACGCCAATTTAGCGTTAGCGTGCTTATATATATATCTTTAATGTCTATAAATGGTTTTAGGCGGTTATTTAGCGTGGCGATCACGAGCTTCCTATTAAGGCTATAAGTGTTTTTTTTTTCTTTTTTCGCTAAGTGTTTAGCGGCCGTATACTAATTATTAGGAAAATTAGTAGCTTCTTTTAGATAAGGTTACCTCCCTTTATTTAGTTATAATACTTAAGTTTATATACCGCCTTAGTCGCGTTACCGACGATAACGCTACGGTCCTCCTAGACTAGATCCGCCCCCCCCGCGAGGACGATTTATAGGACGTTACCTTTTTTCGGCGTTATCTCGCCGACCTACGCGCGATACACCGCCGCCCTTACCCCGATAAGAATAATTAGGAGGGTATTAAGGCCTTCCCTGCTCTGCCTAGTCTCGCCATATTATTAGCGGCTATTAATAAGCCTTACCGGCCTATACTTAGTGATTATTTTACTGGTTATAGGGCGACCCCTTGCTGTAGCTATACTCCTTATACTAGCCCCTCCGTTAATTAGCTCCCTGCTGCTAAGACCGCGCCGGAATCCCCCCGTCCTTATTAATATATCTCCGCTGCCTTATCCGCCGCCGCCTTATCCGCCGCCGATAATAGTAATAAAGAAAGGCGAAGCCGTTACTGTGCAGAACGGCTCCGCTAGGGCCAAAACAAATAACCAAGCAATAGGCTAGCCGAAAGGAAGGGTCAGGCTCGTCACGGGTCCATATCTAGAGCTAAGGGTCCCGAGGAGACGGTCGCCGGGCCTTTAGAAGAGTCGGTAGTGGTCCGATTAGGGGAATAATTAGCTATAGATAGGCAGGCGGGCCTACGGTCGGCTCTTCTGGATCGTCTAGAACGTCTAGATAACCGAAAAAGGGAGGATAATATAAATTATGATTATAATAGGTGGTAGGTGATGATCGTGAAAGATCGGACGAAAAGCTAGCTAGATATAGTGGGTTTATTCCGAAGAATAGCCGTATATAAGACCAGATCTCTAGGACCGTGTACGTGGTTACGTGATATCTATAACGTCT
This sequence comes from Sodiomyces alcalophilus JCM 7366, assembly GCF_042370955.1. Taxonomy (NCBI): domain Eukaryota; kingdom Fungi; phylum Ascomycota; class Sordariomycetes; order Glomerellales; family Plectosphaerellaceae; genus Sodiomyces; species Sodiomyces alcalophilus. The sequence continues at coordinate 7,225,394 of NW_027263532.1, forward strand.
AGACCCGGAACACGGGTCTGCCCCTTTATAATTGGCCCTAAATTATTAAGCTACGCCCCGTGGTCTTAATAATTTTATTATAAATAAGTAACTAATAGTATAACTATCTTAAATATATCTCTATTGCCCTGATTAGGGTATCTATAAGCAGTCTAGTAATAGTCTTTTATTCCTCGGTATTCCTTAAGACGTCTCGAAGACGCAGGCTTAAAGGACGGTGACCTTAAAGATATAGAGGTGACCTTATAGGTCCTTTATACGTAAGCTAGGTAGCGGCGGCGGCGGCTTCCTTAGTTCCGTATAATGAATAAGTAACGCGGTGGCGGTAGTGGTAGTCGACGGTAGTAAATAGGTAGCGGCCTTAGCGTAGTCTTCGAGAAGACTAGTATAATAAACGTATATAGGGCAGGCGGCGGCGGCCTTTTCGGTTCCCGGTTATAACCGTAGGAATAAGGTAACGCGGCGGCCCTAGTAAAAGATTAACGACGTAAAACGCCGAACTAAGCGACGCAGAGTATATCTATCTATCTTTTTCCATTACCCAGGTTAAGGTAGTCTTTTTTAGTTCGTAGGCGTAAAGTATATAGGTCGGATCTTTTCGGCGGCGTAGTATAGTATATAGGAGGCAGGTTAGTTCGTTAAAGGCAGGAATCACGGTAGGACTCTTTAAGGCGGTAGTATCGTGGCTAGGCTTAAAGGAATAGGAGGAAAGAGTAGTAGGATTAATTAGATTACTCGGATTAATAGGATTAATCGGATTAACTATAGGTAGGCGGATTAGGCTCGGGCCGATTAAAGGAATAAAGATATCGGGAAAAGAAGAGTAGTAAAAAGAGTAGGAAAAAGAGAGGGAAAAGAGAGGGAAAAGGGTAAGCAGGATAAGCTCGTAATAACTCTGCCGGCAGAAAAACGGAAAGCAGGATTAAAATCCAAAAAGAGTAGGCGGGATTAGTGGCACGTGGTCTGCTTTAAATAAACAGCGAAGATATCTAACGCGTACCACTAAACCAACTAATAACTTAATAACCAGCGATCTAAATTAATCGAAATCGGGGCCATTCGATTACTCTTCTTTTAATCAGGCTAATATAGCTATAAGCGAAAGAAATAGTAGAAGACTATAAAAGATATAGCTAAGAAAGAGGTAAAGTGCTGGGTGGAAAAGCTAGAAAATTAATAAAAAATCAGTAGGACTCCTATAGACTTATAGGCTAGGCCCCGGGCCTAGTTATCTATCGGCCCTAAAGCTATACAAAGAAGCTCCTGCGCGTATAGCTTTCTATATAAAAAGAAAAATAGAACGGGCTTATGATCGGGGTATTCACGTAGGAAAGAAAGGAATAAAAATCGGGTAGGGTAGAATTAGGGGAGGGCAGGAATATCTATTAGCCCTAAAGCTATACGAAGAGGTCCCCCTTAAGGGCAGCTTTTAAATAACCTAAAAACAAATAAAAATAAGAGGTCCTAATTAGGTTAATAGAGTAGCTTCGGGAAAAAGGAATCCGGCCCTAGGGCATAATCTAAAGGAAAGACGCGGCCCCAGATATAAGTCCACGAATAAGGGCGCGGCCCCCGTCGATTAGAAGACGCGGCCCCCATTAGGAACTAGAAAAGCTCCTACGGACTCCATAAATAACTTCTGCTTCCGAGAACGATTCTATTACCTTAATTAGGTAACAGGAAAAGAGGCGGGAAAAGGAAAAGGGAAAAAGAGGTAAAAGGAGGGAGGAAGATAGTAAGGAAAAGTCCCTTTGCCCTAGAGGTAAATCCACCTAAAAGAAGGAGACGTTAACGCCCGTCACAAAGACTCTAACATTATGCCTTTTCGATCGCCTCTGCTATCTACTTATTAACCTATATATATACCTCTTCGAGCATATCTTTAAAAGAGTCTCCGAAGATCTCTTCGATCTCTTTCCGGAGGTACGGATTAAGGTAACGCCTATACCACTCCGGGTAACTAATCCCAAAGTTAGGAAGTAGAAGGGAAAGTAGGTCGGTAGGCGGAATAGGAATAAAGATAGGGCGGTCAGTAGGCAGATTAGGCTAATCGGTGGGAATAGATTTAAGTACCCGATTTACTATTATAAAGCCGATTATACTAATAGTCTAATTAGCGGGCGGGCTCTTTATAGTAGAATCTACGGGAGGACTCTCCGGAACTATAGAGCTAACGGGGCTTTTCTCCATGGCGGGCGCGGTAGAGCTAGTATAAAAGCTCTGCGGCGGAATAATAGGCGTTTTTTTCTTTATAGAGTCCCCAGTAGGACTCTAGACTAAAGGAATAGTAGGAGGGGCGGTAGGCTCCTTTATTACGGAGTCTATAGGAGGACTCTTTAGAACCGGTGCCACGGAATTAGTAGAGGCAGGGGAGCTAGCACAGGAGCTTAGCGCCAGAATAGAATTAACGGAACTAACGCGCTAGTTCTTCTAAAGCGCGGAGCTATTATAGGAGCTTTTCCGGATTATAAAGCTAACGGGGCTCTTCCTTTCCGGGTATATACGCTAACAGTAACTGTTAGGCATTTGTGCCTAAATGCCCCGATATCCTGTTAGGTATATTCGCAGAGCCACGTCACACACTGCTCCGAATACGGCGGTACTTCTATTGGATATATCATAGTGTTATTTCCCCTCTTTTGCCTATATATTTAATATCGTAGACTAGTACTCTTTTATAGTCTATAATGAACATAAGTCACACTTCGTATGATATTAGTGTCCTGATAGTTATAAGCCCGGCGCTCTGGTGATACGCCTCTATTCCGGTCGATCTAATAGTTTTAGGCTCTGTGCCTCTCTCTTTTAAAGCCCTTTTTTTAAAGCTCTACGATAGAGCCTTGTTTTAAGTCCCTGCTCTGTTACGGATAGAGTCGTCCACCAGCCTATCCGCCTGCCTATTATTATTAACCCCTTTAACCGCCTCCTTTTTCCTTCTCCTTCTTATCCACGCCGTCACGATAACCTTAGTTATACTAACCTCTTCTAAGGACTGGCACTAATAGTATCTGCGTGTAATAGAAGTTGCCTTCTCGAATAAGGTCACGAAGCTCGTGGATCCGGATCTTAACGATACTAAACGTCTATAGCGCCTTAAAAAGGTTAACCCTCCTGCCGTAAATAAAGACGAAAATTAGGATTAAAAGTATAAGCTATAGCTCTTCTCCTATAACGAATATAAGCAGGAAAAGGCCGCGATAAAGGCCGTGCTAGACTATATCACCACTACTATGGACCGGAGCCTCGCGGAGTCCTTCGCCGGTAAAGACGACCTAAAGGAAATCCTACGAATCCTAAAGGCACGCCTTAAGCCCACTAACGCCGCCTAGAGGTCACTTATTAAACGCTATTAGGACGATTATATATAATCTATTAGGAAGATGCCTTACTAACGCTAGCTTAATAACTTCCGTAAGTTATATGAAGAGGCAAAGACGTATTAGGTTCGCGTGATCGATTCGAAGATAGACTAGCTTAACGGATTTTTTAACGCGATCGGAACGATTTCCCCGGAGTGGTCGGAAGCCCGGTTTTCTATAATATTAACGGAAGATAAAGACGATTTACCGGATATCGAGAGCGTTATTAACGAATATACTACCTGGTTACGTTATAGGCACCCTCTACGGTTAGATCGGAAGCCGGGATCGTCGTTATTCTATATAGCTATATTCCTAGGAAAGGATAAAGAAGGTTAGTAACCGGATCGTTAATCGGATCGAAAGGATCGTTAACAGGGTTAAGGTACTAAGAGGGAATTTATCTACGATTACCGTATAGCCTGGAAGACCCGAAGCTACTATAAGCTAATTTAGACCTGCCCGAACGTTAACCCGGCCCGAAGAGGGAAGAACTTTAAGCTATCTAAGGAGATAGAAGAAAGCTATAACCGGATTATCGCTAATTAGGATAAAGATCGCCGAAAGAGATTCCAGAGTAACCTTAAAAAGGACGCCGAAAGTAAGGGAAATAAGGGTTAATAGAAGTCACCCTCGAAAGACCCTTCTAAGGACTTATCTAATTTCGTGGCTACCGGGGGCGCCGCTTCGGACTCGGATTCGGAAGATAGAACTGGATCGTATAGTATATACAGCTTTTCATTAACCGGAGCCGCAGATAGACCCTTTAAAAATAAGCTATTAGTTAATTCCGGTACTATAAGGCATATCACTAATAAGCGTCACCTTCTAGAAGACTACCGGCCCGCGGAAAAGCTCGTGACGTTTAATACCGGCGGAGGAGAGTCGGATCCGGTTACCGGATTCGGTACTATAAGGCTATAAGTTGAAGATCGGGATTGTTAGCCGTATACGCTGATTTTAAAGGAAGTGGCGTATATCGAGGGATATCCTATAACCCTTATATTAGCCCTCCGCCTGCTTCTAAAAGGATTGCTTGTTACTAGTAGATAGGCGTTAGAAATTAAGGAAAAAGGTAGGACCGTTACCCTGCCTTTAAAGAACGTAGGAGGTTAGTTTGCCCTTAAACCCACGGAATAATAACAGAGCTTTTTTAATAGCTTAAGAGCCCCGATTATAAGCGTCGCCGACGCTTGTTTGTGGCACGAGCGGCTAGGCCACGTAAGCGCCGAAGCCCTTAAATATATCACGACCGCCTATATAGGCGGCACCGTCTTTAGAGGAGGGGACGATTTTCCCCTCGTAATAGAGTATAAGAGCTGCTCCGGCAGTAAGGCCCGGAGACTAATATCACGGCGCACTGCTAACCACCGGCCTATACGCCCTTAGTAGCGTGTAGATATCGATATCTTCTCTAATAACGAGTCCTTTAATAGCCTTACTAAGCTAATACTATACTATTACCCCTGCACCCACTTTATCGTGGGGGACTTCCTAAAGGACCTTAAGTCAGCTTTTCTATCGGTAACGTCTTTTAAGCTACGAACGGTATAGTAGTATCACTGCCCTATTATAGTGATACGCCTAGATAATAAAAGAGCGCTTTAGAGTAACCTTAATAACTAGGCGTATAATAGAGGGATCCTGATCGAAAGGTCGTTACCTAATACGGCCGTATAGAACGCCGGAGCGGAACGGCACGGAGCTATTATATACGCTATAGCCTGGGCCCTCGCTATCGCCTCCGGCTTCTAGTAGGATATATAGCCGGAGATTATCGCCGCCGCGATATATCTATATAATCTGATTCCATGCCGTGACCTCGGGTAGAAGTCGCCGAAGGGTTATATAGACGAGTAGGTTAATAAGATAGGTATCGAACGTATTACTAGCACCCTATTAATCGGTTACCTAAAGAGGTACGGATACCGTGCCTATCTATTAACTGCTAACAATTAACGTGGGCGCCGGAAGAATAAGAAGCTCGCGGAGAGAGCTTATATCGGTTATCTAATCGGTTACGAGAGCACTAATATATATCGGATTTAGGTGCTAAAGCTTAGAAGGGTCCTGCGTATAAGAGATATTAGCTTTAACGAAAAGATCCTGTATAAGGATCGTGACGTGGGCCCACCTATGGCGATAGAGCTTTTTAAAGAGCTTAATCTGCCTGATTATACCGAAAAGGACGCCCTGGAGACCGTTAGAGTGATACCGATATACGATTAGTTTATAGTGATATAGCAGAATACGATAATAGAGTCGTTCCAGGATATTAGAAGGCCGGAATAGCTTAAAGTAATTAAGAGAGCTAGAGCAGCTGTTAAAGCAGTTAAAGCAGTTAAATAGGTTGAATAAGAAGAGGTTAAAGCAGTAGCTGTTAAAGTAACAGAAAATTCGACTCCCTTGCCTAATTCTAGGGGGGTGGATAAGTCACTATAGCGATTATAGCCGCCTAAAACGGCAGCTATAATAGCTACCTGGGTTACTCCTTCCACTAAAGCAGCCACTGCCGCCCGAGCTTAGGGCTCGGCTATAACACCGGCTATAATTACTGCTATAATTACCTTTAAAACCTCTCCTATAATAACCTTTTCTATAGCCTCTAAAATAACGCCCTCTTCCTTTTCCTTTTCCCCTCCTATAACTACGCCTCTAGCTTTATATTAATTAACGCCTATAATAGCTATTCCAGATACAGCTATAAGCTAATTACTACCTTTAGCTCCTATAACGTCGGCAGTAACCGCCGCTACCTCTAACGATAATAACTCCGATAATAACGATAACTCGGATAAAGACTCTTCCGATTCCGACGACTCTAACGATACTATTACGCCTACCGCTAGCGATGCCGTCACTACCATGGCTATAGGTTCATTATCCCCTGATCAGTTAGGTCTAGAGGATAAAATAACGACTACCGCCACGGCTACCGTAACGGCAGCCCCGAGCCCTTCTTCTAAGGCAGCTACTTAATAGCTACCGCCGCCGGCTAGCCCTCTATCTTCGGTCTCTCTAGAGCCGGATACCCGCCTATCCTTATACACGGCGGGTGCCCTATCTTTAGCTACTATACCGGTAGCCTCCTCTTGGCCGTAACGTAACCGCCGGCCACTATAACGATACGGCGACTCTGCCTTCCTTTATCTTAACCGCTTTAATATACCGAAGAAGCCGCTATTACGCTATAATATACCCGAAGAGCCATCTAATTAGAGCTAGATAATACGGTCACTATATAGGACGTAGTGGGTTATAGCCGCCTCTAAAAAGGTATAGGCTCTCGTTAAGATAGGCACGTTTAAAGCTATTAAGCTATCGTCTTCTACCCTTCCGAGCCGCCCTTTGGATCTAATATAGGTATTTAAATATAAGGTTAATCTATCCGGCTATATTACTAAATTTAAGGCACGCCTCTGCGTTCGTGGTAATTAATAGCCTTAAAACCACCTTAACGCCTACGCCTCTATACTGGCCGGAAGGACCTTGAAAACGCTTATAGCTATTACTGCCTACTTCGATCTAGAGACCCGTTAACTTAATACCGTTAATACGTTTACTAACGCCCGCCTTAACGAAGAGGTCTATGTTAGAGACCCGCCGGGATAGAATATCCTATAGGCCGCCTCTACTGCTAATATCACTAACGAGGCCGGATTAGAACCGTTTTTAAGCCTCCTATGCCCCTCGAACTATAGGATTAACCGGCTACGCCGGGCCCTATATAGCCTACGTCGTTCCCCTAAGCTATAGCATCAGGAGCTCTCTTCTATTTTAGGTAAGTACGGTCTTACGTAGTTAAAGGAGGATAATTACGTTTTCCGAAGTAATAAGCTGCTTATATTCTTTTACGTTAACGATATCGTACTATTATATCGAAAAGAGCATGTTAACGCCGCCGAAGATTTAATTAAGTAGTTATAAGAGCGGTTCCAGGTCCGGGATTTAGGTCCTATTATGTGGTTCCTTGGTATCAGGGTTATAAGGGATCGTTAACGCCGAAAGCTATGGTTATCACTTAATAACTATATTAACGAGAAGATAAAGGCGTTGAATATCGTGACTAACCGAAGGGTCACCACGCCGCTCGCCTTTTCTAATACGTTAGAACCGAACGGTTAATAGCAGGCGTCACAAGACTCTATCTACCTATATCTTTAAAAGGTCGGATTAATTAATTACGCCGCCTATTAAATAAGGCCGGATATCGTAAAGGCTGCTTCTAGACTAGCCGAATTCGCTATTAATCTATCCGGTTAGTATTATAAAGCCGCTAATAGGTGCCTTAAGTACCTCGACTTAATAAGGTCCCTTTGCCTATCCTTTAGGCCACGGGATTCCGATGAAACCATAGCTAAATACGCCCTCTTTTATATAAGCGACGCCGCCTTTAGAGACGATCGTAAGACTCGGTATAGCTCCTAGGAATATATAACCATGCTTTTTAAAGGGCCTATCGACTAGAAGGCGAATAAGTAAACGAGTATTATTACCTCTAGTATAGAGGCAGAGCTTATGGCTTTAAGTGCCGCCGCCCGGTAGTATATCGCGACGCTGCGTTTAATAAAGGACCTAACGTTAACCTTTAAGGTTAACCCTATTACTATCTACTACGATAATAACCAGACCCGTTAGCTGCTAGAAGGCCCGCGTCTATAGGTAATATCGAAATTAAAGCATCTCGATATCCAGGCCCTATAGATCCGGCAGATTATATAACGCCGGGAGATTATAATTAATTAGATCGCTACTAATAAGATAGTCAGCGATAGGATAACGAAGGCGTTACCGCCGTAAAAGCACGCTACGTTCGTTAAGATGCTTAGGATAGAAAACAGCCTTTCTGGCTTAGTTTAAGCGGATCGATTACCACCGCCTTAACGGCGGTTAGATCGACTACTATCGACTTAACGGTGGTTTAGATTAGATTACGATCGCGATCGCGATTATTAGATTAACTATAATTATATAATAATTATTCTATTGTGTTTAGGATTATAATAAGGCACAAGCTGTTTAATAAGCCGGTGACCTTTGGATTGATATCTAGGCTTAAAAACCCTAGATTTTTTACGTTGTTTTTAAGCTTTAATTCGATCAGAACCGTTAGGATTAATCCTGCGGCTCTGGGGGGGTGTGTTAGGCATTTATGCCTAAATACCCCGATATCCTGTTGGGTATATTCGCAGAGCCACGTCACACACTGCTCCGAATACGGCGGTACTTCTATTAGATATATCACAGTATCATTTCCCCTCTTTTGCCTATATATTTGACATCGTAGACTGGTACTCTTTCATAGTCCACAATGAACACAAGTCACACTTCGTACGATATTAGTGTCCTAATAGTAACCTTCCTAACTATAAGAATAACACCTAATTAGGCGAATAGGAATATACCGGGCGGCGGGAGTCTTTTCCTAACTCTGCCGTGGAGTCGTACTTCTGCCGCGGCGGCGGCTTTTCTAACTACTACTTCGGCTACTATTACGTGGACTACCCGGAACGGTAGGCTACCCACGGGTAATAACGTTACCGTTAGTCTAATTAGACGAATAGGAGTAAACGGCAAAGAGTCTTCCGATTATAGAGCGTATAGCTCCTATAGGGCTGCCTTATATACTCTAAGCGTGACTCTCGCGATAACCTTATAATAGGAGGTTAACCCGATTAAAAGGAATAGGAACGTATCCTATACACGGCTCTAACCTAAACTACTAGTGTATATCCTCCTCTTTCTATAATATCGTCGTGATACCTTCCTTTTATATTAGGACAATTAATCTATAGGCAGTCTCTGCGTCGGATTAGACTATTCTTTCTAAGCAGGTAGTCTCTGCTTTTCCGGATCCGTGGTACTCGGGACCGTTAAACCGGATCCGTGGGATTATTAATATATAGATAGTCTCTGCGTCGGGCTGGGTTATAGCTACTAATCTGTAGGTAGCCTTTACAGTGGGATAGTGTATAGCTATTACTAACGAGCAGGTAGCCTTTACTCTTCCGAAGCACTATCGGGATCGCTCTTTCGGAGACTCGGGCCCCGGGAAACTGTTTTTAGTGTTTTTATATATAGTGTTTTTATCGTTTTTGTTATTATTACTATATCGTATCAAGAATTAAAACATAAACTCGAAACAGAATCGTCTTCTTTCGGACCTTTTGTTTTAGTGCCTACGTAACGCGATATTCTTCTAGGCCTTTTCTAGAGCCCTTCGCCCGTTATTAGAGGACTAACCAGTAACCGTATCGTATCCGAACGCTTAAGACTCGAAGACTTAAAAACCGAAGACTTAAAGGCTTAAAACAGAATAAAGAAAACCGTGACCGTATCGTATTAATAACGTTAATAGGCCGTTTGTTTAGGCAGGCCGGAACTACCCTTATATATTTTTAGTTACCCTGATTAGATAAATAGGACCTCCTAGGCACCGATTATATCCGCCTCCGAGTATTAATTAAAGAAAGGCGAAGCCGTCACTATACAGAACGGCTCCGCTAGGGCTAAAACAAATAACTAACTAATAGGCTAGCCGAAAGGAAGGGTTAGGCTCGTCACGGGTCAGTATCTAGAGCTAAGGGTCCCGAGGAGACGGTCGCTAGGCCTCTAGAAGGGTCGGCAGTGGTCCGATTAGGGGAACGAATAGCTATAGATAGGTAGACGGGCCTACGGTCGGCTCTTCTGGATCGTCTAGAACGTTTAGATAACCGAAAAAGGGAGGATAATGCAAATTATGATTATGATAGGTGATAGGTGACGATCGTGAAAGATCGGACGAAAAGCTAGCTAGATATAGTGCGTCTATTCCGAAGAATAGCCGTATATAACACCAGATCTCTGGGACCGCGTACGTGGTCACGTGATATCTATAACGTCCAGACCCGGAACACGGGTCTGCCCCTTTACAGTAATAAGAATAAAAACGCGGTCCCTAGACCTTTCCGACCTACTTATTAGCATTATATATCCGGCGCCTTATCGTCTAGTAATTTCGATAATTCCTTTTATAGATTTAATAATTAATAATTTTTTATTCGCCGAGTATTCGCCTGTAACTATCGCCTATAATAGTATTAAACTTTATATAAATAGTTTAGGGTTTTAGGGCTAGTCGGGGTATTAACCCCGTTCATTAAGCTATTATAGGAAAAAGGTTATTATAGCCTATAATTAAGTTTTTATTTTTATATTCAATAACCCTTCGGCGCCTTATACTATCTCGTAGTTATCCTACTTTGTATATATATGCTTTTTATACTTTTAGTACCTTTTCTGGATCCCTAGAGCGTTTTCTAGGTGGTCCTCTAATTCCTAGGTATTATATTTTACCGGCTAACCCGCCTACTTTATAAGGTAGAACGTTTTCCTTTATTCCTCCTTATAACTAATAATATCTTCTAGCTCCTATTTATCTTACTCCTCCTGTCAGGCATTTATGCCCAAATGCCCCGATAGCCTATTAGGTATATTCGCAGAGCCACGTTATACACTGCTCCGAATACGGCGGTACTTCTATTAGATATATCATAGTGTTATTTGCCCTCTTTTGCCTATATATTTAATATCATAGACTAGTACTGTTTTATAGTCTATAATAAATATAAGTCATACTTTATACGATATTAGTGTCCTGATAGTTATAAGCCCGGCGCTCTAGTAAACGCCTTTATTCCGGGCGATCTAATAGTTGTAGGCTCTATGCCTCTCTCTTTTAAAGCCCTCTTTTTAAAGCTCTTAATCGTTACGATTAGAGCCTCTCTTTTTAAGTCCCTGCTCTATTACGGATAGAGTCGTCCACCAGCCCGGCCGCCTACCTATTATCACCAACCCCTTTAACCGCCTCTATTAATTCCTCCTCCTTATCCTTCTCCTTTTCCTACTCTATCTAATTAACTACTCTTCCACGCTATCACGATAACCTCGGTTATACTAACTTCCTCTAAGGACTAGCACTAGTGGTATCTGCGTGTAATAAAGGTCGCCCTATCTAATAAGGTTACGAAGCTCGTGGATCCGGATCTTAACGATACTAAACGTCCATAACGCCTCTAAAAGGTTAACCCTCCTACCGTAAGCAAAGATAACAAAAATTAGGATTAAAGATATAAGCTATGGCTCTTCGCCTATAACGAATATAAGCAGGAAAAAGCCGCGATTAAGACGGTACTAGATTATATCACCACTATTATAGACCGGAGCCTCGGGGAGTCCTTCGCCGGTAAAAACGACCTAAAGGAAATCCTGCGAATCCTGAAGGCACGCCTTAAGCCCACTAACGCCGCCTAGGGGTTACTTATTAAGCGTTGTTAGGACGATTATATATAATCTATTAGGAAGATACCTTATTAACGCTAGCTTAACGACTTCCGTAAGTTATATAAAAAGGTAAAGACGTATTAGGTTCGCGTAATCGACTCGAAGATAGATTAGCTTAACGGATTTTTTAACACGATCGGACCGATTTCCCTAGAGCAGTCGGAAGCCCGGTGTTCTATAATATTAACGGAAGAAGACGAGGCTAAATTACCGGATATAGAGACCGTGGTTAATAAATATACCACCTAGTTACATTATAGGCGCCCTGTGCGTTTAGATCGGAAGCCGGGATCGTTATTATTCTATATAGCTACGTTCCTAGGAAAAGATAAAGAAGGTTAGTAACCGGCTCGCTAAAAGAATCGTTAACAGGGTCAGGGTACTAAGAGGGAATTTATCTACGATTACCGTATAGCCCGGAAAGCCCGAAGCTACTATAAGCTAATTTAGACCTGCCCGAACGTTAACCTGGCCCGAAAAGGGAAGACCTTTAAACTATGTAAGGAAACGGAGGAACGCCATAACCGGATCATCGCTAGTTAGGATAACGATTATCGAAAGAGGTTCTAAAGTAACCTTAAAAAGGACACCGAAAGTAGGGGAAATAAGGGTTAATAGAAGTCACCCTCGAAAGACCCTTCCAAAGAGTCATCCAATTTCGTAGCCACCTGGGGCGCCGGTTCTTCGGACTCGGATTCGGATAATAGAACCGGATCGTATAGTATATACAGCTTTTTATTAACCGGAGCCGTAAACAGACCCTTTAAAACAAGCTATTAGTTAATTCCGGAACTATAAGGCATATCACTAATAAGCGTCACCTTCTAAAAGACTACCGGCCTGCGGAAAAGCATATAACGTTCGATACCGGCGGAGGAGAGTCGGATCCGGTTACCGGATTCGGAACTATAAGGCTAGAAGTTAAAGATCGGGATCGTTAGCCGTATACGCTGATTTTAAAGGATATAGCGTATATCGAGGGATATCCTATAACCCTTATATTAGCCCTTCGCCTACTTTTAATAGGATCCCTTATTACCACTAAATAGTCATTAGAAATTAAGGAAAAAGGTAGGACAATTACCCTGCCTTTAAAGAATATAGGAGGTCAGTTTACCCTTTAACTAACGGAATAACAGAGCTTTTTTAATAGCTTAAGAGCCCCGATTATAAGCGTCGCCGGCGCCTGTTTATAGCATAAGCGGCTAGGCTACGTAAGCGCCGATGCCCTTAAACACATTATAACCGCCTATATAGGCGGCGCCGTCTCTAAAGGGGATTTTCCCCTTATAATCGACTATAAGAGCTGCTCCGGTAGTAAGGCCCGGAGACTAGTATCACGAAGAGCGCCTAACTACCGGCCTACACGCTCTTAGCAGCGTATAGATATCGACCTTTTCTCCAATAACGAGTCCTTTTATAGCCTTATAAAGCTAATACTATACCACTACCCCTACACCCACTTTATAGTGGGGGACTTCCTAAAGGACCTTAAGTCAGCCTTTCTATCGGTAACGTCCTTTAAGCTATAAACGGCATGGCAGTATCACTGCCCTCTTATAGTGATCCGCTTAGATAATAAACGAGCCCTTTAGAGTAAGCTTAATAACTGGGCATATACTAGAGGGATCCTGATCGAGAGGTCGTTACTCTATACGGCCGCATAGAACGCCGGAGGGGAACGCCACGGGGCCGTTATATACGCTCTCGGCCAGGCCCTCGCTATCGCCTCCGGCTTCTAGTAGGATATATAGCCGGAGATTATCGCTGCCGCGATATACCTATATAACCTGATTCCACGCTATAACCTCGGGTAAAAGTCGCTAAAGGGTTATATAGATAAGTGGGTTAATAAGATAGGCATTAAGCGTATTACTAGCACCCCTCTAATCGGTCACCTAAAAAGGTACGGTTACCATGCCTATCTATTAACTACTAACTATTAACATGGGCGCCGGAAAAATAAGAAGCTTACGGAGAGGGCTTATATCAGTTATTTAATCTGCTACGAGAGCACTAATATTTATCGGATCTGGGTGCCAAAGCTCGGGAGGATCCTGCGTACAAAAGACGTTAGCTTTAACGAAAAGATCCTATATAAGGATCGCGATATAGATCCACCTATTCTAATAAAGCTTTTTAAAGAGCTTAACTTACCTAAGGATGCCGAAAAGAACGCCCTAGAAACTATTAGCCTGATACCGGTTTTCGATTAATTTATAGTATTATAGCAGAATACGATAATAGAGTCGTTCTAGAATATTAAAAGGCCGGAATAGCTTAAAGTAATCGAGAGAGCTAGAGCACCTATAGTTAAAGCAGTTAAATAGGTTAAAGAAGAAGAGGTTAAAGCGGTAGGTATTAAAGTAACAGAAAATTTAACTCCCTCGCCTAATTCTAGGGGGCTGGATAAGTCACTATAGCGATAGTAGCCGCCTAAAACGGCAGCTATAATAGCTACCCGGGTTACTCCTTCTACTATAGCAGCCACTACCGCCCGAGCTTAGGGCTCTGCCACTATAACGGCTATAATTACTACTATAATTACCTCTAAAACCTCTCCTAAAACAACGCCCTCTTCCTTTTCTAAAACCCCTCCTATAATAACGCCTCTAGCTTCACGTTAATTAACAGCTACGGCAGCTATTTCACCTACTACTATAACAGCTACCTACTAGCCGGCTCCTCCGGCTAAGCCTCTAGCTCCCACGATATTAATAGTAACCGCCGCTATCGCTACCTTTAATAAAGAGTCCGATAACTCTAATAACGACGATAACTCGGATAAAGATTCTTCCGATTCTGACGACTCTAACGATACTATTACGCCTACCGCCGGCGCCGCCGCCGGTACTACTACGGCTATAGGTTTATTATCCCCTGATTACTTAGTTCTAGAGGATAAAATAACGGCTACTGCTATGGCTACCGTAATGGCAGCCCCGGGGCCCTCCACCACTCCTACGGCAGCTACTTAATAGCTACCTTTACCGGCTACCTGTTTAACGCCGGCTAACACTCTATCTTCGGACTATCTAGCGCCGGATACCCGTCTATCCTTATCCACGGCGGGTGCCCTATCTTTAGCGCCGGCTACCACGCCGGCAGCCTCCTCTTAGCCGTAACGTAACCGCCGGCTACCGTAACGATACGCCGACTCTGCCTTCCTCTATCTTAACCGCTTCGATATACCGAAGAAGCCGCTATTACGCCGTGATATACCCGAAGAGCCTGCTAATTAGAGCCAGATAATAAGGTCTCTATATAAGACGTAATAGGTTATAGCCGCCTCTAACGAGGTATAGGCTCTCGTTAAGATAGGCATATTTAAAGCAGTAAAATAGTATACTACCGTTCTGAGCCGCCCTTTAGATCTAACATAGGTGTTTAAATATAAGGTGAATCTATCTGGCTACGTCACTAAATTTAAGGCACGCCTCTGCGTTTATAGCGATTAATAGCCTTAAAATCACCTTAACGCCTACGCCTCTACCCTCGCCGGAAGGACCTTTAAAACGCTTATAGCTATTACTACCCACTTCGATCTAGAGACCCGCTAACTTAATACCGTTAATACGTTCACGAACGCCCGGCTTAATAAAGAGGTCTATGTTAGAGACCCGCCGGGATAGAATATCCTGCAGGCCGCCTCTATAGCTAACGTTACTAATAAGGCCGGATTAGAACCGTTTTTAAGCCTCCCACGCCCCTCGAACCGTGAGATCAACCGAGTACGCCGGGACCTATATAGCCTGCGCCGTTCCCCTAAACCATAGTATCAGCAGCTCTCTTTTATTTTAGGTAAGTATAGGCTTACGTAGTTAAAGGAGGACGATTACGTTTTCCGAAGTAATAAGCTGCTTATATTCTTCTACGTTAACGATATAGTCCTGTTATATCGAAAAGAGTATATTAACGCTGCCAATGATCTGATTAAGTAGCTGTAGGAGCGGTTCTAGATCCGGGATTTAGGTCCTCTTAAGTGGTTCCTTAGTATCAGGGTTATAAGGGATCGTGAACGCTAAAGACTATAGCTATCCCTTAATAACTATATTAATAAGAAGATAAAGGTGTTGAATATCGTTACTAGCCGGAGGGTCACTACGCCGCTTGCCTTTCCCGATACGCTAGAACCGAACGGTTAATAATAGTAGGCGTTAGAAGACTCTATCCACCTATATCTTTAAAAGGTCGGATCGATTAACTACGCCGCCTATTAAATAAGGCCGGATATAGTAAAGGCTGCTTTTAGACTAGCCGAATTCGCTACTAATTTATCCGGTTAGTATCACGAGGCCGCTAATAGGTACCTTAAGTACCTCGACTTAATAAGGTCCCTCTGCTTATCCTTTAGACCACGGGCCTCCGATAAAACCCTAGCTAAATACGCCCTCTTTTAATTAAGCGACGCCGGCTTTAGAGACGGTCATAAGACTTGGTATACCTCCTAGGGATATATAACTATGCTTTTTAGAGGGCCTATTAACTAGAAGGCGAATAAGTAAACGAGCGTTATTATATGTAGTATAGAGGCAGAGCTCGTGGCTCTAAACGCTGCCGCCTAGTAGTATATCGTAACGCTACGATTAATAAAGGACTTAACCTTAACCTTTAAGGTTAACCCTATTACCATCTACTATAATAATAATTAGACCCGTTAGCTATTAAAGAGCCCTTGGCCGTAGGTTACCTCGAAGTTAAAGTATCTGGATATCTAGGCCCTATAGATCCGGCAGATTATATAACGCCGGGAGATCGTGATTAATTAGATCGCTACTAACAAGATAGTTAGCGATAGGATAACAAAGGCGTTACCGCCGTAAAAGCACGCTATATTCATTAAGATGCTTAGGATAGAAAAGAGCCCTGCCGGCTTGGTTTAAGCGGATCGACTATTATCGACTTATCGGTGGTTTGGATTAGATTATGATCGTGATTAACGCGATCGTTAGATTAACTATAATTATATAATAATTATCACGTTGTTTTTAGGGTTAATTTAACTACTATTTTCGGATTATAATAAGGCACGAGCTATTTAATAAGCCGTTAACCTTTGGATTAATATCTGGGCTTAAAAACCCTAGATTTCTACGTTATTTTTAAGCTTTAATTCGATCAGAACCGGCAGGATTAATCCTGCGGCTCTAGGGGGGTATATCAGGTATTTATGCCTAAATACCCCGATAGCTTATTAGATATATTCGCAGAGCCACGTTATATACTGCTCTCAATACGGCGGTACTTCTATTAGATATATTACAGTGTTATTTCCTCTCTTTTACCTATATATTTAATATCGTAGACTGGTACTCTTTCATAGTCTGTAATAAATATAAGTCACACTTTGTACGATATTAGTATCCTGACACCTCCTCTAGAAGCGGGAGATCCTTCGCTAATAGCTCTACGGCTACTCGATGTTTCCACGGTTTTAATAAGGATACCGGGAATGTATTATATATCCTTATATACTATTGAGGAAGGCGAACTCTATACGCTTATTCGCCGATTCTCTTAGTTACCTATACCCGAATATATCGCGGTGCTAGCTTTAACCCTTACCGGAATCGGAAGTTCCTTATAGATAGTCTAATAACGTTGCTTACCTTATATTATTATAGTTAGTAGCGCTTATTATAGTGCCAAGCCTAATGCTCTATAGCACGCGCCTAGTAGTCGTGGACTTTTCGCCGAACCTTCGCTAACTTTTTAATACGTTCTTAAACGTCCTATACCCGGGTATTATCCCTGGGTCGAATATACTCTACTATACGTGGATAATACCCGTATAAAGCTTTATATAACGAAATACTAAGTAAGGAATACTTACTATTATTATAGGCGAACCCTGCTACTAATAACTAAATAGGCTATTATATCGTCGCGTTACCGGCGATTATTTATAGGTACTTAATTAGGAACTAATACGTTTATTCTATTAAACTATCCGTTTACGGGTAGTATATAGTGGATAGTCGCTAAGCATTTACCCGCTTATAGCAGAACTCTATCTAAAACTAACTAGTAAATAGCTTATCCTGGTCTATTACTATACCCTTTAGGCTACGGAATCGGTACTTAATTTCCCTATATAGTAGCGCTGCTAGCTAGGGTGCTATTAAGTCCTTCCTTATAGGAATAAACAGGGCGTATTTTATATACTAGTCGATAACCACTAAAATAGCGTTATATATTTACCCGTTAGCCCTTTTTATAGGCGGTAGACCCGTAGTAAAATCTATACTAATCTCTTAGAACGGATATATAGGTAGCGGCAGTATTTATAGCTAGCCGTACGTTTTATATCGTGGCACCTATACCCCCTAACACGCCGAATATACGGCGACGTAATCACGAACATCCGCCGCTAAGTCCACCTAGTGGAACTTTCTAGAAATTAGCTTAAGCGTTTTATTCGCTCTTATATACCCTGCCCTAGAGTTATTAGAATACTATCGTAGGACCTCCCCCCTTAGGGAGCCCTATACAGGTAATACTAACCGTCCCTTAAATAATAGTATATCCTTTTCTCTAAGAGAGTACGCTACTCTTTTTCCGGTCCCTTAGCGAATATTCTTAATTAAGGATATATAATCCGGGTTAGTAGTTTATGGCCCTCTAACTAGATCTTTTAGTTCCTCGCTAATAATACGCCGACCTACCGTTTTATTCCTAGCTAGCTCTCGGGCTATAGAATATAGGATATACTAATCCGGTATTATAATAACCCTAGCTATATTAGCCTCGGGTATTAGCGATATGTTATCGGCGACCCTTTATTAGGTAATCGCCCTATACCATATATCTTATATTCGGGAGCGGGTAATAGTCGCGATAATAACACGCCGGGTACTATTAATAGGATATAGGGGTTATAGCCCTCTTCCGTCCTTATAACCTCTTAAGCTAGGCAGGGCCCCCTCTTATAGAGTCTATACCCGCTTACGTTTACTAGGCCTATATTCGGGTAGCGTTACTCGAGCGGCTTAAATATATACGATCTTCACCGCGTTACTTATTAAGGTAAGGTGGATACTCGTGATCCGTTAATAAACGCTTATCAGGGGGTCGCTAACTAATTATAACCTTTATAATAGGGTAAGAAGCACGTTATCGTATAGCGTCTTATCCACTATATAATCCGGCTATCTTAATAGGCCGTCTACCGGGTTTATTTTGCTTAGGCAGTATTATAGTTTAAAGTCGAATAACGATAATCGGTATACCCACCTAGCAAGCCTTCCGCGAAGGTCCCGCGCCGGCGCGTTTAGTATGCCCTTAAGCGCTTAATAGTCCGTTAGTATTATAAACGCCTACCCTGTGCCTTTAAGATAGTAACGCTAATACTTAAGGCTTTCTACTATAGCTAATAGCTCCTATTATCCTATACCCTATCGTTACTCTATTTCGGAAAGCTTCTACGAGAAATAGGCGACCGGTTACTATCTAGTCTCGTACTTCTAACTTAGGATTCCGGAAATAGCCTTATTCGAGGCGTCCGTTTCGACCCTTATATCCAGCACTATATTCTAGTATCGCAGAATAGTCGCTGACCCGAAGACGACCTTTAGTAATTTAAACGCCCGCTTAGCGTTATCTAGGAACTTAAAAGGTCCTTTTTTTTTACCCGCTTAAATGCCTTTTAATAGCGTAGTTAACGGCGTTATAACTTTAGAGTACCCCTTAATAAACCTTCTATAAAAATTAGTAAAACTAAGGAAAACTTAGATATCTCGGAATAACTTAGGCGCCGGCTCCTTAGGGACCGCACGTACACGTTCAGGATTTATCGTAATACCTTCGCGGGTTATTATAAACCCTAAGAAGTTTACTCGGTTATAGTAAAATTCGTACTTTAATAGCTTCGCGTATAGCTAGGCCCTACGAAGCTAATCTAAAACCTTTTTTAGGTCCTTCGTGTACTATTCCTTTAATATAGAATACACGAGGATATTATTAAGGTAAGCGATATAATATATATCTAGTAAACCGGTAAGCGCTTAGTAAATATATGCCTAGAAAGTGGCCGGAGTATTTATTAGTCCGAATAGTATAATAGTATACTTATAATAGCCGTATCGTGTTCTAAACGCCGTCTTCTAGCGGTCCTCTTTCTTAATCCGGATCCTATAATAGGTATCTCCGATATCCACCTTAGAAAAGTACTTTGCCCCGGCGAGCCTATCTAATAGCTCGCCGACTAGGGGCAGGGGGTACCTATTTTTAATTATTATAGCGTTTAACCCTTAATAATTAACGCAGAGTTATAGGCTACTATCCTTCTTAGGCACGAATAGTACCGGTAAGCCCGCTGGGCTTATCGACTATTAGATACGACCGCTTATTATCCCTTCCGCGATATACTTCGTTAGCTCCTCTAGCTAGGCTTAACATAAAGGATATAACGGCCTAAACGGCGGTTCCTTACTATCTTATAAGTTAATCGTGTATTCGGTGTCCTTTAATAGGGGCGGCTCCTTTACGGCCTATTCCGTAAACACGTCCTGGTAGTCGGCGATTTCCGGCGGTACCTTAACGACTAGTCCGTATATTACCTTATCGTCTATAGACGGAATAGTTATATCCGGCGTCCCTAGTACGATAGTAGTAGCGGTAGCGATATATATAATATACGCCTTCGCCCGCTTCTCGATAACCTCGCGAGCCTATAGCTTAGGGTCTATAATTAAGATCGGCCCGTAGACGAATATTCGGCGAGCTATATTAATTATAATACCTTCCCAACCTATGCTATTATTTAAGAGTAGTAATTATCCGGTACCCTTACGTCGATCCGTATACAGGAAGACCCTTTTTAATAGGCGTGGCTGCCCTTCTGCGTCTAGTAGATAGAAAGCTAAGCCGTACGCTCCGCGAACCCTCGCCGGGCTGCCATTAAAGCCTTTAATATCCGGAGTCTTAACCTCTAAGAGCGGTTTTAACCCTAGGCGTTTTATTAACGCCGGGCTAATAATATCTACCTACGTATAGGTATCTAAATCCACGCTAAACTCGATCTCCTTCCTATAACGGATTACTATTATTATAGATCTCGCTACCTCGCTAACTATATTCGCTAGCCGGTTATTAGGTACAGGTTTGGCCTCCCCGTCTATACGGACTCGTTTCCTAATAAAGAGAGTTCCCTAACCCGAATATCGTTATCGAGGTCGTTATATATAGGGTGTATATTATTAAAGCGGGCGCGACTCTTCGCCGCCCCGTTATCGGCTATTATCCGCTATTCCTTATTAGTATAGTAGTCCTTAGAACGGTAACCCTTTTTACCGTAGTTATAATACTCGCCTATAAAGGTATATATACTAGGCTGCGTTTATAAAGGCTCGGGGCCCGAGCCCTTTTAACTTATTAGGGGCGCCCCCTTTAAGTCTACCTTACTTAGTTCGGCGGGCGTATACCGGCTAGTCGCCGGAGTACTTACCTGGCTTAAGCAACCGTCTAAACACTAGAAGTTCGATAAGGTCCTCTTATAACCGGTGTCCGATTACTTACTACACGCCTTCTTAGTAAGGCTTATATACTAGAATAGCTATACCTCCTAAGCCAGGGTTACGGCCTTATCCAATTCGATTCTCCGCTCCTATATCTTCTCCTTAATATATAAGGGTAGCCGACTAAAATAGTCGTAGGTATACTCTTTGTTTCTGCTTATCTCCTGGCCTAATAGCCTATATAGGTTATCTTACCGTTCAAATAGTTTTATCGGCGTTATATCGCCGGTTATTCGTAGCTTATAAAGTTCCTTATAGTAGTAGTACCGTTATATATCCCGGGATAGATACTCTCGCTGAATAAACGCTATAAAGTCGTTTTAATTCGGGTTAGCGATCTTCCTAGTATAGTGCCTCTAGGACGTCTAGAAGGTATATTCGAGCTTCGTTAAAGCCTATTCGATCTGCTATAGCACTAGGGCACTAGGTCTAAACTGATTCCCCGCCTTAATCGCTACTAACTAATTATTAATTTCTATAACTATGGATAACTCTTTAATTAGCTTATAATTATATACCGGCGGTTTTTCGTAATCGCGCCAGGGCGTTAGTTATTCGGCGAGCGTCTCTATAATTACTCGATTAATCTCGCTCTATTACTAAAGATACTACGAAAATATTGTAATTAACGCCTCTTACGTTAACATCGAGGAGCCGGCGATAGATCGCTAATCGACCTACGACCCGCTATCTTTAGGACCGAGCGTAACCGGTGTATTAGTAGACCCTTTATTTTTATCTAGTCCCTGCTTAGGCACTATTATTATTAGTTTCGGTATAACAGGCGCCTACTCGGTATCTGCCTTATTAGCTCCCTCCGGGGGGACGCTTGTTCCTTAAGTCCTTCTTAGTGGTATCTTTAGCCTAACTACCTTAAAGGTATGGAAGTTAAAGAATTATAATAAAAGGAAAGTCTGTAGACTTTAGTTAAGGAAAAGATATTATAGAAAAGGCTTAATAGCTTAGTATCGTAGAGTAATCGTAGTATATTCGTTAACTAAGCGCTAACTTCTAACTAAGACTTTAACTTAAGGGATTAAAGTAATCCCTTAACGCACGTACAGAGATAGGTTCGGATCGGTGGTCCGTGCGCGGCCATCGGTCCGACTATATACCGATAGGTCTACGATTATCTCATTATACTTACTTAGTAGCGTTTAATTCCCTATTACTCTTTAATCTAGCTACTAGCGTATATAGTTCTATATGCTATATTACGACTAAAAACGGCAGCTCGGCTACTTACTATACGTTATACTATACTATATAGTCCTTAATAAGCCATATTACGAATTTAGCGGTTAGTAGTAGGACGATAATAGCGTAGTGGTGCTAGGTAACGAGAGCTAGTATCTAGTTAATAATCTTAAGATCCGTGTGTTAGGCTTAAGTATAAGGGTCTTTAAGCCTCGAAGCGAATGCTTTAGCTGCCTATACCTAAATCTTATCTTCTCCGTGTCGGGTAAAGAGTATCTTCCTAGCTAGCCCTATAAGGCCTGATTTATCGCGTAGCCTTTTCCTAGACACGATAATGCTACTAGGGGTATTAGGTCCGGTACTGGCCGGAGATAGCTATAGGCTGGTTCACGCTAAGATATCTATAATCGAATAAATAACGGGAATAGGTCGTTCCTTAAGCGTTTATATATACTCCTTAATAGCCGTGGCGTGGTATAGGATATACTCGCGGTATTCTTTAGTTACTACGATAAATAAGTCTAAGTTAATATTCCCGTCGTTAAGCGTATCGATAGCGTCCATTAATACAAGGCTATTACTATTAGTTTTAGGTTCGAGTTATTCCGACTGTACCACTTGGTTATTCCGACTGTACTCAGTAGTTCCGATATAGACCCTTTGATATACACCCTTCGCAACTACGGTCGCAAACCACTTCGATGTCTTTTTATTATTTTAATCGCTCTGACTTAATTAACGGATAACTTGTTCGTTCGATCGAGCTAATAGCAGCAGTAGCAGTAACTCCTCTTCTTCGTCTTCCTATTCATCTTCCTCTTGGTCTTCCTCTTCGTCTTCCTCTTCGTCTTCCTCTTCCACACCCACGCTCACGCGACCGCGGCTATCTTATTCTTACTTTATATAACGAGGGAACGGAACGCGCTGCCTCTATCTCTAGATTGACGACGTAGATTAACGACGTAGATTGACGATATAGATTGATGATGAGGAAGATTGACAGGAAGATTGGCAGGAAGATTAGGACCTAGGTCTGAACTATAGTCGGAATAACCAAGTAGTATAGTCGGAATAACTCGCACCTAGTTTTATTAGTCTTATTAATTATTTCGGCTAATAGATTAGCTCCTCGGAGCGCTAGGCTTTAGCGGCCAGTTAGCGTATTAGTTACGCGTATAAGTAAACCAGTCTCCGTAACCACGAGTCTACTAGCCCGATAGGCCGATCAATATAGGAATTAGCTATTAGGGCCTTGGGGGGTATTATAACGGGCTATAGCGAGGTATTATTCGAAAGACTAATCACTCTACGGCCACTAGGGAATAATACTAGCGTTATCTAAAAGAAATTATAGCTATAGGTATTCTAGCATGATTTACTAAGCTTAAGCCACGGTCACGCACTTATTTATAATAGGCTCTAGTACGAAGATAATACGGTTAAGTCGTGTATTCTAAGGGTCGTCGTACCCCCTCTCTATAGCTTACCGGCGGTAGCGTTTAATAATAGCTTCGTAGTCGGTAATCTGTTACTTAAAGGCTAGACCGGCTATAGTAAGATAGTATACTACCCCGTTTGTATCTCCGAATAGTATAATAGCTGGGAAGTAGCCCTTAAATATTAGGCCGGAGCCGTCCCTGCTATTCCTAAACCACCGGGTAAACTGCTCGCGGAGTTATTAATCTTTTGATCGATAAATGTTAGTCGGATACGTAACTATATAGATTATTATATTTAGGGGTATAGGGCTATAACGGTTAGTAGAATAGCAGGTAAGTGAATAGCTTAGGGACGGTGGTACTAGAGCCGTTCTTAATAAATAAACGATATCTTAGTTAGCTATAATAGATATAAAGACTATAAACTTATAATAGGGGAAATAGGGCTCTATAGCTTTATACTAAGGCGATTAACCGTAAAGTATATAATGCTTATAATAGAGGGAGATACTCTATTAGGGGTAGTTAAGCGAATAACGTGGTCACGATAGTCGTTATAATCGCTTAACTATATATAAAGAATATAGGAAAATAGTGATATTATAGGCGGTTAAGAGAAATCTTTTATTTTCAAGCTAGCCGCGCTGATTTACGTGTACGCTAGGGCTATATAGCCGGTAAGGCTTTTATTCTTACTAGTTCGTAATTGGATAGTATTCTTCTATTTATACTAGTTATACCTTCTAAAGAAGTTACCGTTATTAAGGGGGACTGTTCTTTAGTTCTTGCCTAGCTCCGCTACGAGGCTAAATAAATCCCTTTAGGTCTTTAAAGCTCGCCGGGCTCGGGCCTTTTAACTTCTTTTATTCCCTTTAACGCTAAATAAAGCACCTCTGAAGCTTTTTAGCGGTTTTCAAATTCCTCTACTAAATCCGGAGCTTCTATTATATTTACTAGTATCTAGATATTCCACTAGTCCGGCCAGTCCTTTTATCGAATAAGGTACTCGGTACGTGGCCTGCCTTTTCCCTTATAAATAATCCGTTTATCCAGGATAGCTTCGATCTCGTAATGCTTATATAGGTCCCGCTATTACTCTTAGTCTCCGTCTTATATATTAACGGGTCCTTTAGTCTTAGGTATTTCCGTAAACCTAACTATTTAGAGTTAAGTAATACTAGTAACGGGGTATATATTAAGAGTCTTAGGCAGATCTAATCGGTACGCTAGCGGCGATACTTACTTAAGGACCTTAAAGGGGCCTATCCGTTAGGCGCTAAGCTTATAGCTAGCCTTACCTAGGAGCGAGTATCCATGGCTAAGGCGGATATATACGCGGTCGCCGGGCTAGAACCGGATATTACACTGTTTCTTATTAGATAAGCGCTTTATATATATCTAAGCCATTACGATAATAAGTTTCGTGTCCTCCTAGAATATCTCGTGTATAAACTTAGAGTTAATATTACCGATTAAGTTAAGCGGACTATTCGTTTTAATACCGTATAGTATCTTATTTAGTATATAGCCGAGCGTCTTATTAAAGGTATTATTTAGGTTAAATTATAAAGGGATAATCACCTTCGGCTATAAGGCGTTTAGGTTATCCGCTAGGTATATACCTATCCCGATCTTAATAATTTAGTTATTACTCTCGGAAATACTATCGGTTTAGGGATACTAGGCCGTTAAAAACTTTAGCTTAGTTCCGGCTACCTTTTATAGAGTTATCCAGAAGTCTAATAAGAACTTAGGGTCACGATCTAAGATAATAGCGCGGGGGATACCCTAATTACCTATCTAGACGGCTTAAAAGAGCATAGACGCCTAGTCCTCCGCGGTATAGGTGCTATAGCCAGGGATAAGCAGGGAGGCCTTTAAGAACTTATCCATGACGGTTAGGAGGGCGTTAAATAAAGGGAAGCCTTTACGCTACTAAGGTATCCCTATAGAGGGCACTTCGGGTAGCCCGATAATAAAATATATAGTAATAGTATAGAAAGGGATTAAGGGTATTAGGATAGGCTATATCTTATTAAGGGGAGCTTACTAATCCGTTTAGTAGGTACGATATATCTTATATTAAGCGATATATAAGTCGACCTCCTTATAGAGTCGTGGGATTACGAAGTAGCTAACGAAATTATATTATACCCGTTTAGCTCTAAAATAATACCGGTTATCGTAAGCGGCTTAGAGGAATTCCTTATATAGGGAAAAGGGGATATAAAGGCGTTTGCTCCTATTTAAATCCACTTAGTATAGGAGACTATTATTTATCTTAAAAACGATCTTAACTAATAAGTTATAGTTAGTGGTTTAAGTAAGGATAAGTCTTTATTTTAAGTTATTAATATAACCTTCGATAATCCTTTATCGTATATTATCCTTTATTTAGATTTTGCTAATATAATATATAGCTTAGTCTTCCTAAACCCGGTCTAATTCGCCTAAGCCTTTAGCCGGGGGGCCATTAGTAGTAGGTAGCTAATATAATGCGTCGGCTATTATATTTGTCTTACCGGAGATATATCTATAATCTAGCTAGAATTAGCTAAGGAACTCGGAGGAGAGGGTAAGCTTTATATTTAACCTTATCTTATTAATACTAAACGGGATAATAGACTTTATAATACCGATAATAATAGCGTAGTTTATAAGGACTATAGTCGGGTTATAATAAGCGGACTAAATAATAATACGGGTCTTATAAACGGCCTATACCAAATTAGCGACCTCGAGTTCTATAGGCCAGTACTTTTCTTCGGCGGCGTTAAGTCCTTTACTAATATAAAGCACTAATCAAATATCGGTTTTCTTAAAGGTTCCTTTAATAAGCTATTTAGTCTTATTAACTAGTTAGAAGAGTATAGCGGAGAACCCGTGCTCTTTAAAGGTATCTAGCTAGATAAAGAGGGTCTTAGTAGGGATATAATAGAATAGGTAAGCGTCTAAGGTAAGAACGCCGGTTATATCGTGGAACACGGCTAACTCTTTAGTAATAGCCTTAAACGTTATGCGTTTAGTATACGCCTTACAGGCCTATCCCTTATCCTTCCTAATTTAATAAGCCTTAGCGAGAAGGGTCGTTTTCCGTTACTAAGAGAGAGCGATTCGATAAGAGAATCGGGGAATAAGATAACGAACCCACCCTATTATTCCGATCTAACGTTCTAAGGACTAAAGGGAAGTCGGAGAGCGAATCTTTTATCAAGCCTCGGTACGTTCTTTAGTATTCGATAGTCTAAGGGTATTAACCTTAAATCCTAGTAGTTAGACCAACGGATATCTAATAAAGGACTTATCGGGGGAGATACTAATCCTCTTTTTACTAAATAGAGAGAGTATTATATTTAAATACTTAGTATAATCGTCCTTAGTATCTAACGTAATAACGATATCGTCGATAAAGGGGGAGATAAAGTCCTAGTACAGGCAAAGGAGCTAGTTTATATAGTATTAGATATACGCGGGCGAGTTAGGGAAGCCTATTAGGGCGACCTTTAGTTATTCCTATCCCTATTAGGAAATAATAATAAACCGCTCGCGGTACGGTTCTTATATAGGGAACTAGTAAAAAAAAGCCCGGGCGTTAATAATAAAGATAAACCTCTTCCCGCGGAGTCGCTTAATAACCTTATCCTAAAGCAGTATCGGGTATATATCTAGGATAATAACCTTATTTAGGGTATAAAGGTTAACCACTATATAGCCTTTACGTTTACCTTTTACCTCTTATTATATAATAAGAACCAGAGCGTTAAAGGGTATTAATGCTAATATCTATTTTATATGGTCCTGGTCGTAGAGTCCGTCTAGGGTTTAGTCCAGAAATGCTTAGTCCTTATAGCTCAGCGGATATAGCTTCTAGCTAATCCTTTAGGTATACCACCTATCGATTAGGGGACCGCGTATATAATTATTATTATGTATATCGATAACGCCTTAGTCCGTTTAAGCCTTAGGATAATTACCGATAATCCTAGTAAAGCATCGTATTAAGCGGGCTTTATAATCGTAGATAGTTACGCCTTCTAAAATCGCTTTAGTCGGGGTATCTAGGCTCTTAGCGATTCCAAGCTTCCCGCTAATAGGTAAATACCCTCTAAAGATATCGCCTTATCCTTCTAGACTCGGAGACTTTTTAGTGACCTCTAATCGTTTTATTAGAATATCGCGGGTATTATCCTACTTTATATTGAAATATCCGTCCGTATAAAAGGGATCCGTATACCCTAGCTTATTACCCTAGGAAATGAGTAGCGGCCGGTCGCTAGCGTTATAGATAAGGACGGATATCCCTTTACTAAGGATATAGTTTAGTAAACCCTTAATATCCGGCTAGAATTCTATAGATTCTAAGGTTATGTTTTATTCCTTAAATAGGACGAATCTATACTAATATAGTAGAATAATAACCTTCTTAGCGGCTTTTAGTTAGCGCCGGACTAATAAGCGTTTAGCGAAGATATATACCGGGATAATAAAACCTTTATAGGACCTAATCTAGATAGCGTCCCGGGACTTAAGGATATTAACCTTATTCGGATAATTAAATTCCTACCCGAGGCGCAGACCGGCTTCTAGCTTAGGAACCACCTAAGCCTTTACGTATAGCTATCCGACTTAAAGTTAGCCGTCTACTATACCTTATACTAGCAGGGTAAATATAGCCTATCTAATAATATCTAAGGTGCCTACGCTATAAAGCATAGATCTCTTAGACGTATCGACTTCCGTATCGGGGAGACAAAGGAGAAGGTGCTAGCCTACGATATATTGTAAGGAACTTAAATTAATATAAGCTTTAAAGGGAGCGCTATCTAGGGTTACTTAGACTTAGACCCTTATATATATATAACCGTATAGGCCGGCTACTAGGTCTATTACTTCCTATAAAGCGCCTTCGATTAGCCAGGAGTCCTAACCGCCCTATGCCTTTACTAGGAATAAGTAGGAACAGGACTTTTTATAGCTAAGGGCCTTATTATTAGATCTTATTAGCTATCTATACCTAGTATATTATCGTTATACCTAGTAAAGATTATAGTATTTAGGTATAAATCCGGGTTTATTAACGACTTAGTATAATTAATCACTACCTTTATCGGTCTCGGTTTCGTTACTTATAAGGTCCTCGGAGCTATTAGACTCCTCTTTGAAATAATAAAGGTCCTCTAGTTCCTTATTATTCTTATTGTTGATATTATACTTATAATAAGTAATAATCATAATAATAATAATATAAATATACTAGGTATCGTAAATACGATATCTTGGTTATTACTTAAGTAAATAACGTGGCGTGATAACCGTCGCGTAAGCTGTTAACGTAACAGTCGCCACCCAATCTTTCAGGGTCTTTTGCCAGCCCCGGATCCAGGAAGAAATCCCAGAAGTCAGTTCTTTATATATAACTACGCGTTTTGCGTAATAAGCAGTAATCCTACGGATCTACGAATTTAATAGCTATTTTGCTTGATTCCTCTCTTCCGCGCGTATAGCCTACTACTCGTAGCCTAATATATTAAAAGGTTATAAGCCCGGGTTAGCAAAGAAGGAAATCTACTCTTTTCTACCCTTTTATTCTATTCGAAATATCAAAAAGACTTTCTGCCTTTATAGGCCACTTGCCTTTTTAGGCCATCCTTTTATCCTCTCCCGGTCGTAGATCCTTGTCTCCGACCGTACGAAATCCCTTTATCTCCCGAAGATAGCTAATTAATTCGAACCGTTCGTACCGATACTACGGTTTAAAGCTCTTTATTCTTCTTAATACGGTCGCTAAGAGTCGTGCTAAGAGGCTAGCTCTTTATTCCTGTTCCGGAAGAACTATATAATCGGAATAAGACTCTTTGTTATAATCGGATATACTATTCCTTTATTTATAAAGGGACTTTTTGAAAAAGAAGAAAAATAACGAATATATAGATTAAACGTAGTAGCTTTTTAAAGCTTTTGTGACTGCTCTACGAATAATAGCTATAATAATTAAGCCACTTAACCTACCGCGCTACCTATAATAACAGGATATCGTAACGTGGTATATAAGCTTTTAGTAAAAAGTCCGCCCGTGGAAATCCTGTTATTCGCTTTATACGAGCATTGCTTTTCTTCGCGCCGCGAGATCTATAAATAACTTCCCCGTTTAGACCCACTGTTGGACCCACTTTTCGAAGCTAGGCTAATCAGAATAAGACCGTTAGCTTAGTATTCTTTGTTTTTATCCTTTATCGATAACGTAATAATAAAAAAAGGAATAAAGGAAAACGAATAAAAATAATAAAAATAAATCGTTAAATAACTTAGTTAATTTTAACCTAAATAAATAATAAAAAATATCGTTCTGCTGCTTAAGAATAGCTTAATAAGAGACTGGCAAACAAATCGCGGTCCGGAAGCTCCAGGGTAGCATAGACTATTAAAACTGGATAATAGGAATACACGCTTACTTCGCTCGTAAAGGAAAATATATTAAAGACGTTATAAAGCCCCTTCTAGTAAATCCTTCTATAAAACAGAAGGAGGAGTCTCCAAAGGCAGCTAAAGATATACTCTCTGCTCTTTTAGACGGTCCCTTAACCCAGGTTTAAGGAATAAACGAAGCTTTAAAAGTATAGGATAAACTAAAGGATTTATATAAAGTAAAGGGATTCCAGGCCGACTATATCGTCCTGACTTCTTTTTTTAACCTCTTACCTTTAGAATTCCCTAATCTTAAAGCGTATTTATATAAAATATAAGAGATACTGCTTACCTTAAATCAAAGAGGTATATGCTTTTCTAATAAGGTGATCTTTGCCTGGATTCTTAATAGTCTCGATAAGAGGTACGAATCTATAGTAGGGCAAATAACTCAAGCTTTTTATCACGATATCACTAGTTATATACTGGATAAATTAATAGCGGAATTAATAGATGCTTTAAGAAAGGTTAATTAGCCGTCGAATACCCTTCTTATATAAGGTTCGAAGTTATAGAAGAATAAGAAGCCCTGGAAGAAAACTAAGGGTTTATTCTGTAAGAACTATAAGAAGCCTGGCTATACGCCGACTAACTACTACTTTCTCTATCCTAAAAAAGCACCTAAGAACTGGGTAATAAAGGATAATTCAGGATTAAGGAAAAATACCTAGAATAGGGTAAATAAATCCTGGTCCTCTTAAAAGGATAAGGAAAAGAAAGGAGGTGGAAATACGCGTCTCTTTTAAAGAGAGAAACGTATAATAAACCTCGTACTAAAGGCAAAGGAATAGTATGCCTTAAATACGTCTTTAGAAGAGGCAAACGACGAGTCTGCTATAGTTAATATGATTATAGATTAATAGAATTAGTAGTAGGATTAACTATAGGAAAAAGAAAAGGAAAAAGAATAGGAAGACGATGATAAAGACGAAGAGGCCGGCGTTATTTTTGAAGACGTCCTCCCTCCTCCGTTTCCTTTTCCAGACCGTCCTAATCCTTTTATATAGGATTTAATGGATATAGATTAGGTATTTATTATCTCTTCTAAGAATAAAGATATAAATAATACTAACCTTAATATAGATTGGTTAGTGGAAAAGATTCATGAAATATAAGCAGAAAATGGTATTAAATTAGATCTGAATTTCTGTGTAGATAGCGGAGTTACGGCGTATGTTATTATAAATAAAAGACTCTTTTCTATTTATAATTCTAAAGAGAGAACTATTTGTTGGGGTTAGGTAAAGGAAATAAAGATATAAGGTAAAGGAGACTGCGTTATAAAATTCAGGGATACTGGAAAGCTTTTGCTTTTAAAAGAGTGCCTTTATATACCGGAAATAGGCACGAATATTATTAGTCTCTCTCGTCTTAATAGTAAAGCTCGCGGTCTTACTAGAAACAAAAAGCTCTTATTATTTAATAATAAAGAGCCCCTCTTTCTTTATATAATGACTCTGCTTTATAACGGGCTATACTGGGCTATAGCACGGGCACTATTATATAGGGGGGTTAAGTCTTAGAAAATAAATATAATAAATACTAGAAAGAATATAAAGAAACTGTTATAAAGAGGTATTTTACCTAAAGAATAGGCCTAAGACTTAACTAGAAAAAAGAGGTTTTAGAGGTTTAAAGAATAGGCTTTAAAGAAATTAAATAAATGAAGAAAGGGGTTAGTTAAACCTTAATAAAGAAATAATATAATAAAGAAACCTTAACCTCTTTAACCTCTTTAACCTTAAGAAGAGCTTTATAAATAAAGAGACCGTAATAACCGTTAAAGGACTACCTCTATAACTGAAAACATAACGCTATAGCATAATAGGATAGGTTATATTAACCCTATTACCTTAAAAAGTCTTTATACTAATACTCTTTAAAAAGATTCTAATATAACTAACGAAGAGTTAACTGAAATACAGAGCTATGATGCCTATAAGAAGAGTAAGTCTATTATACTTACGAATAAAGATTTAGTTAATAAATACAAAGACTTTTCTGATTTAGAAAAGGTTTATATGGATCTTTGCGGACCGATCGAACCTCTTTCTTATAATAAAAAGCGTTGGATTTTGTTTATACTAGACCGTTCCACCCGGTTTCTATGGGTATAACTGCTCTTAGATAAGTCTGAAACGACGGTAGTTATAGCTATAAAAGAGTGGAAAGCTTAGGTAGAAAATAATAATAATAATAATAAATGTCACTTCTTTATTAAAGAAGTAGATATAGACGGTGGAAAAGAATTTAATAACGCCTCTTTTTAACGCCTCTTTATAGGTGTAAAGCATAATATAAAGCCACCGTACACTTATAAAGCTTAAGGCTCTGTTTAACGAGTTATAAGAACTATAATAGAAAAGGTTCGAGCTCTTCTTTTCCACTTAAGACTGCCTCGATACCTTTAGGGTGAAGCTATGCTCTTAGCTGTTTATATATATAACACATCACCTAATTCAGCTCTTAAATATAAGCGTCCCTTTAAGCTTTTATAAGGTCAGAAAGCTAATATTAATAATATACGGGTGTAGGGTTCTATTATTTATTATAAAAATAATAACCCGAATATAAAAAAACTGGATATAAGAGCACTTCGAGGTTCTTTAATAGGTTTTAATGACTATAACTATAAGGTTTATAACCTAGTAACTAGAAAGACTGGTTGGTTTCGAGACGTTTATGTCTTAGAGAATCAGTTTCTTTACTCTTCTTTAGATAACTATAATAATAACTATACGCCTGAAAATAATAATAACCTCCCTCCTTATATTAATACTCAGGCATATAATCAGGTTTCTAACCGCGGGCCTTATTAACCCGTTGAGTATAATAAAGGAATCACTTTTAGTGAAAATACCGGTTAATTTTCATAAAATATTCCTTTGCGCGTTCGAAACGTTCTGTTAAGTCTATTTAATCTGAAGAAGAGAATAATAATAGACGAAAGAGTCTACGGGTAGCGGGCTGTGAAGTTCCAGCTATTAATAATAATAATAATAATAATAATAATAATAATATTAACTATAGCCCGGCTAATAATAATAATAGTAGCTAAAGTACCAGGCTAGAAGTCTAAATACCTTCAGAACCTTTTAAACCGGACTATAAGGATTTAATATCCACTGATAATAGTGTACTATACCTTATAAAACATACCATACTTAGAAACCTATAGTTTTAAGAAAATTCCCTGTTTCTTTTAACTATAAATTCGATTAACGAACCAGCTACCTATAAACAGGCTATGAACTGCCTAGATAAAGATAAATGGATAGACGCGATGGTAGCAGAAATATCAGAACTCGAAAAGAGAAAGACCTGGGACTTAATAAGTATACAAAATACGCCTAATAATTATAATAAAATAAAAGAAGACTACCACGTACTAGGAGGTCGTTAAGTCTTTAGAATTAAATATAATAGCTCTAGCTAAGCTATTTAGTATAAGGCTCGGTGGCTTATTCAGGGGTTTAATCAGGTTCTAGGTCTTAATTACCTAGAAAGCTTTTTAACTACCTGCCGGCCAGAAAGCTATAAACTAGCTTTAATACTAGGCGTATCACACGGCTAGAAATTCAGGCAGTTCGACGTCAAAAACGCGTTCGTTTATACTAATATAGATACCCTGATATACGCTATATAACCTATACGCTTCGAGAAAGAAGATAGCTTAGAAAATAATAATAATATAATACTCTATAAGCTTAATAAAGCTTTATACGGGTTGAAACAAAGTCCTAGACTCTGGTATAATTACCTGGTTAAGATATTATCTAAGCTAGGTTACCGGGTCTCTGAATATAATAACGGACTTTTTACCTTTTATAAATATAATAAAATTAAAAGAATAGAAGAACGAGCTATTCTTTTATGCCATGTTAACGATATAGTGGCTCTAAGCCCTTCTGAGGATACTTTAGACCATTTCTTTAAGGAGATATCTAAAGATATTATACTTAAAGACTTAGGTGAAATAAATACCTTTCTAGGCTATATAATAACCATAAATAAAGATAACAAGACTCTCTCTATAAGTTAGTTGCCTTATACTAAGAAGATACTTAAAAGGTATAATAAACGAAGTCTGAAAAGGGTTGATACCCCTTGTATACATAAAAAGGTCCTAGTACCAAATCCTGAATAAGCGTTAACTAATAATAAAAATAAATACTAACAGGAAATCGGGGCTTTATTATATCTAGCCTTGCATTGAAGACCAGATATAACGTACGCAGTTAACTAGTGTTCTAGCTATATAAGTAATCCCTCGTAAGACCACTTTACTACGTTAAATCGAATCTGGGCTTATATAAATACATATCCTAATATCGGTCTTTTATATAACTGTAATAAAGAAGACCTTGGTATTTACGGTTATTCTGATGCTAGCTTTTCAGATATAATCGAGGATAGAACCTCGACTTCAGGATATATTTACTATATGGGAGTAAATAACCCCGTTAGTTAGACCTTAACTAAACAAAACGTCGTTGCATTATTAATAACAGAGGCCGAATATATAGCTCTTATAGAAGCTTCTAAAGAAGGAATCTATCTTTATAATTTATATAAAGATATACGATAGAATCTAGGTCTAGATTCTAATATAAGAGGTAATAAAAATAATAATAATAATAATAATAATAATAATAATAATAATACTCTCGAGATTCCTACTATCTTAATAGATAGTGAGAGTGCAAAGAAGCTCGCCGAAAACCCTGAATTTCATAAACGGGTAAAGCAAAGCGATAGGCAGTATCACTACTATAGGTAATAGCTATAAAATAATAAAACAAAAATCGTATATATAAATACGAAATTTAATATAGCTGATATAATAACTAAAGGTTTAGTAAAAGAGACTTATAATACTCTTTGCGGTTATATAAACCTAGGTTATAAGGATAATACGTTGCCTGAGTATGATTTGCCGCCTTATAATAATATTAAAGAATTAAAATACTAGGTTTTAATACTTAGTATTCTTAGTTCTTTATAAGGGGAATAACTAGGTTTTTTACCTTCAGGTTTTCCTAGATATCAAAGGTGTTTCTCAATTTTCCTTTGAATAATATACTATAATAATAACAAGGGTTTTTGAATTTTCCCTTGAATTAAAAAGAAGAGGTTTTTTTAAAACTTTCCTCTATGTATTCCAGTCTTAGATAGACTAGTATTACTGCGCTATAATATAACATAATCATAAGTATAACCTGACTAAGCTGCACTTATTATATAAGAGTCAGCTTACGGGGGGGTGTTGATATTATACTTATAATAAGTAATAATTATAATAATAATAATATAAATATACTAGGTATCGTAAATACGATATCTTGGTTATTACTTAAGCAAATAACGTGGCGTGATAACCGTCGCGTAAGCTGTTGACGTAATAGTCGCCACCTAATCTTTCAGGGTCTTTTGCCAGCCCCGAATCCAGGAAGAAATCCCAGAAGTCAGTTCTTTATATATAACTACGCGTTTTGCGTAACAAGCAGTAATCCTACGGATCTACGAATTCAACAGCTATTTTGCTTGATTCCTCTCTTCCGCGCGTACAGCCTACTACTCGTAGCCCAATATATCAAAACTTATATCCTTTATCGGAGACCTTATCGTCGATAGCAGTATTTATAGGGTCCCGGGATCACTCTTAGCGGAAGTTCCTATTTCCGCGCGGTTAATTAGACGCGTTATTAGCTAAGAGCCGTTAACCGTGTTCGTTTATATAGCGGTTTAGCGTTCCTAGGGCTAGCAGGGCGCGGTTATTCTGGCGGAATTATCCTAGTCCTATTAAGCGACGTTCCGGTAATAATAAATAATAATCTAGCGCTAGGGAATATTATTCGGGCCAGAACGAGCCGTATAGAGCCGGGCTACCATGTTAATCCGGGTACCGGGGAAATGGCGAATATACCTAGGAGAATTAGTTTAATATCGATATCCGTTTAATCCGCGGCAGGGCTTATCGGGTAACAAGTACCTTCTAGGCTCTATTAATATAGTCCCGGTACTATCCTAGTATTATACTAGCCAGGCTATTTATAAAGTCGGTCGCTATAGTTTCCGGTCCGGAACAGGGAATAGTGTTTATTAGGTTAGTATTTAAGCGGTCCTATATAAAAGCTAAACACTTACCTCTAGGCTTATTAGCCGCCTTAGCTAGTCTAATTACCTTATCTACGAAGACACGGATATCGCGGTAGGTAACTATATTATGCAGGGTATATCACTCACGTCTTAGCTTATACTCGGCTTCCTCTTAAGGCAGTTAGAACCTTTCTTATAAGGCGGTCTTCTTTTCCGTAACGGTTACTATTATAGTAAGGTATAAGCGTTATCTCTTATTAAGGCTTATAAACTGTACTATAGCCTCGCCTAGTAGATAGCAGGCTAATCCGCGGGGAAGGGACTCGCGGTGCTAGGCACTTAGACCGGTATATTAGTCTATTATATTAGTAAAGCGGGAAACGTCTATATAAATGAATTTAGTTCCTTTAGTCTTAGGATCCTAGTCGGTAGCAAAGTATAAGAGAGGCTTCAAATAGCCTAGGTCGTTAGCCTTAAATCGGTGCGTCCGATTATCGCGTTAGCTAAGGATAGGGAGTAAATCCGATTATCGTATATATAGGTATAGTTCTGGGTAGCTAACGTCTAGTATATTCCTTTAGGGGGGGCTAGGAGGGCCGCGTCTAGGGGCACTATTACACGGAGGGGCTGCCCGGTGCTACTAGCATTCCGGATACCCACTATTCCCTGTTCCGATATCGCCCGTCTAGTCGCGAGGGTAGTATATAATATCGGAGGGTATATAGCTTATACGATTATCGCGGTCGCTTATAGTATCGGCTTATTAACTTTCCTAGTCGGAGCATAGTATACGGTTATTAGGCGTTAGAGTATAGTCGGGTATTGCTTTAAAAGGTTTAGCGTACTTTAAAGAAGGGCTTTCCGCTATATACTCGGCGAAACTCCTAACTAGCCGTTCGACTATACTTATCACGCATTTATGCCCAAATGCCCCGATAGCCTGTTAGGTATATTCGTAGAGCTACGTCACACACTGCTCCGAATACAGCGGTACTTCTATAAGATATATTATTATGCTTTTTCCCCTCTTTTAGGTATATTTAATATCGTGGACTAGTACTCTTTTATAGTTTATAATGAATATAAGTTATACTTTATACGATATTAGTGTCCTGATAGTTATAAGCCCGGCGCTCTGGTGATACGCCTCTATTCCGGTCGATCTAATAAT
This sequence comes from Sodiomyces alcalophilus JCM 7366, assembly GCF_042370955.1. NCBI lineage: Eukaryota > Fungi > Ascomycota > Sordariomycetes > Glomerellales > Plectosphaerellaceae > Sodiomyces > Sodiomyces alcalophilus. The sequence continues at coordinate 7,262,961 of NW_027263532.1, forward strand.
TCTAGGCTCTATGCCTCTCTCTTTTAAAGCCCTCTCTTTAAAGCTCTTAATCGTTACGATTAGAGCCTCTCTTTTTAAGTCTCTACTCTGTTACGGATAAAGTCATCCACTAGCCTGTCCGCCTGCCTATTATCACTAACCCCTTTAACCGCCTCCATCTATTCCTCCTCCTCCTTCTCCTTTTCCTTCTACTTCTTCCACTCTATCTAATTAACTACCCGTCTATACCGTTATAATAACCTTAATTATACTAACCTCCTCTAAGGACTAGCACTAATGGTATCTACGTGTAATAGAAGTCGCCCTCTTTAACGAGGTTACTAAGCTTATAGATCCGGATCTTAATAATACGAAACGCCTATAATACCTTTAAAAGCTTAGCCCTCCTGCTATAAGCAAAGATAACGAAAATTAGGATTAAAGATATAAGCTATGGCTCTTTGCCTATAACCAATATAAGCAGGAAAAAGCCGCGATTAAGACGGTACTGGATTATATCACTACTACTATAGACCAGAGCCTCGTGGAGTCCTTCGCCGGTAAAGACGACCTAAAGGAAATCCTGCGAATCCTAAAGGCACGCCTTAAGCCTACTAACGCCGCCTAGAGGTCACTTATCAAGCGCCGTTAAGACGATTATATATAATCTATTAGGAAGATACCTTATTAACGCTGGCTTAACGACTTCCGTAAGTTATATAAAAAGGTAAAGACGTATTAGGTTCGCGTGATCGATTCGAAGATAGACTAGCTTAACGGATTTTTTAACGCGATCGGATCGATTTCCCTAGACTAGTCGGAAGCCCGGTTTTCTATAATATTAACAGAAGAAGATAAGACTAAATTACCGGATATCGAGACCGTCGTTAACGAATATACTACCTGGTTATATTATAGGCACCCTTTACGTTTAGATAAAAAACCGGGATCGTCGTCGTTCTATATAGCCACGTTCCTAGGAAAGGATAAAGAAGGTTAGTAACCGGATCGTTAATCGGATCGCTAAAAGAATCGTTAACAGGGTCAGGGTACTAAGAGGGAATTTATCTACGATTACCGTATAGCCCGGAAGACCCGAAGCTACTATAAGCTAATTTAGACCTGCCTAAACGTTAACCCGGCCCGAAGAGGGAAGACCTTTAAACTATCTAAGGAAGTAAAGGAACGCTATAACCGGATTATCGCTAATTAGGATAATAATCGTTAAAAAAGCTTCCAGAGTAACCTTAAAAAGGACGCCGAAAATAAGGGAAATAAGGGTTAATAGAAGTCGCCCTTAAAAGACTCTTCTAAGGATTTATCTGATTTCGTGGCCACCAGGGGCGCTGCTTCGGACTCGGATTCGGATAATACAACTGGATTATACGGTATATATAGCTTTTATTAATAACGGCTAGAGCCTTTAAAAATAAGCTATGAGTTGATTCCGGCACTATAAGGCATATCACTAATAAGCGTCACCTTCTAGAAGACTACCGGCCCGCGGAATAGCTCGTAATATTTAATACCGGTGGAGGAGAGTCGGATCCGGTTGCCGGATTCGGGACTATAAGGCTGGAAGTTAAAGATCGGGATCGTTAGCTATATACGCTGATTTTAGAGGATATAGCGTATATCGAGGGATATCCTATAACCCTTATATTAGCCCTCCGCCCACTTCTAACAGGATTGCTTATTACCGGTAGATAGGCGTTAGAAATTAAGGAAAAAGGTAGGACCGTTACCCTGCCTTTAAAGAACGTAGGAGGTTAGTTTACCCTCTAACTAACGGAATAACAGAGTTTTTTTAATAGCTCGAGAGCCCCGATTATAAGCGTCGCCGACGCTCGTTTATAGCATAAGCGGCTAGGCCACGTAAGCGCCGATACCCTTAAATATATCACGATCGCCTGTATAGGCGGTGTCGTCTCTAGAGGGGATTTTCCCCTTATAATAGACTACGAGAGCTACTCTGGTAGTAAGGCCCGGAGGCTAATATTATAAAGGCCGCCTAACCACCGACCCATACACCCTTAGTAGCCTGTAGATATAGACCTGTTCTCTAACGACAAATCCTTTAACGGGCTTATAAAGCTAATGCTATACCACTGCCCTTATACGCACTTTATTATGGGGGACTTCCTAAAGGACCTTAAGTCAGCTTTTTTATCGGTCACCTCCTTTAAGCTACATATAGCATAGTAATATCACTACCCTATTATAGTGATCCGCCTGGATAATAAGCGAGCCTTACAGAGCAACCTTAATAACTAGGCGTATACTAGAGGGATCCTGATCGAGAGGTCGTTACCTAATACGGCCGCTTAGAACGCCGGAGCCGAGCGCCACGGGGCCGTTATATACGCTATCGCCTAAGCCCTCCCTATCGCTTCCGGCTTCTAGAAGGATATATAGCCGACGATCGTGGCTACCACGATATACCTATATAACCTGATTCCACGCCGTGACCTTGGGTAGAAGTCGCCGAAGGGTTATATAGATAAGTGCGTTAATAAGATAGGTATCGAACGTATTACTAATACCCTATTAATCGGTTACCTAAAAAGGTACTGATACCGTGCCTATCTATTAACTACTAACTAGTAACGTAGGCGCCGGAAGAATAAGAAGCTCGCGGAGAGGGCTTATATCGGTTATTTAATCGGATACGAGAGCACTAATATTTATCGGATTTAGGTGCTAAAGCTTAGAAGGGTCCTGCGTATAAGAGACGTTAGCTTTAACGAAAAGATCCTATATAAGGATCGTGACGTGGACCTACCTATAGCGATAGAGCTTTTTAAAGAGCTTAATCTGCCTGACTATGCCGAAAAGGACGCCCTGGAGACCGTTAGCGTGATACCGATATACGATTAATTTATAGTAATATAGTAGAATACGACGATGGAGTCGTTCCAAGATATTAGAAGGCTGAAATAGCTTAAACTAATTAAGAGAGCTATTGAAGTAGTTGAACAGGTTGAATAAGAAGAGGTTAAAGTGGTAGCTGTTAAAGTAATAGAAAATTCGACTCCCTCGCCTAATTCTGGGGGGGTGGATAAGTTATAGCGATCGTAGCCGCCTAAAACGGCAGCTATAGTGGCTACCCGGGTTACTCCTTCCACTATAGTAGCCACGGCTTAGGGCTCTGCCATAACGCCGGCCATAATTACTACTATAATTACCTCTAAAACCTCTTCTAAAACCTCTCCTAAAATAACGCCCTCTTCTTCTTTTTCCCCTCCAATAATAACGCCTCCAGCTTCACGTTAATTAACGCCTATAGCAGCTATTCCACCTACTACTATAACAGCTGCCTACTAGCCGGCTCCTCCGGCCGAGCCTCTAGCTCCTATAACGTTAATAGTAACCGCCGCCGCTGCCTCTAATAATAAGTCCGATAACTCCGATAACGATAATAACTCGGATAAAGATTCTTCCGATTCCGACGACTCTGACGATACTATTACGCCTACCGCCGGCGCCGCCGCTAGCACTACCACGGCTATAGGTTTATTATCCCCTAATTAGTTAGTTCTGGAGGATGAAATAACGACTGCCGCCACGGCTACCGTAACGGCAGCCCCGGGCCCTTCCACCACGCCTATGGCAGCTGCTTAACAGCTGCCTTTAAGGGCTGCCTCTTTAACGCCGGCTGGCCCTCTATCTTCGGACTATCTAGCGCCGGATACCCGTCTATCCTTGTCCACGGCGGGTACCCCATCTTTAGCTGCCTCCACGGCGGGTGCCCTATCTTTAGCTGCTACCACGGCAGGTGCCCTATCTTAAGCCGCCACGCCGGTAGCCTCCTCTTAGCCGTAACGTAACCGCCGGCTACCGTAACGATACGCCGACTCTGCCTTCCTTTATTTTAACCGCTTCGATATACCGAAGAAGCCACTGCTACGCCGTGATATGCCCGAAGAGCCGTTTAATTAGAGCTAGATAATACGGTCACTATATAGAACACAGTGGGTTATAGCCGCCTCTAAAGAGGTGCAGGCCCTTGTTAAGATGGGTATGTTTAAAGCTATCAAGCCGTCGTCTTCTGCCTTTCCGAGCCGCCCTTTAGATCTAATATAGGTATTTAAGTATAAGGTTAATCTATCCGGCTATATTCCTAAATTTAAGGCATGCCTCTGCGTTCGTGGTGATTAATAGCCTTAAAATCACCTTAACGCCTACGCCTCTACCCTGGCCGGCAGGACCTTTAAAACGCTTATAGCTATTACTGCCCACTTCGATCTAGAGACCCGCTAACTTAATACCGTTAATACGTTCACGAATACCCGGCTTAACGAAAAGGTCTATGTTAGAGACCCGCCGGGATAGAATATCCTATAGGCCGCCTCTGCCGCTAACGTTACTAACGATGCCGGATTAGAACCGTTTTTAAGCCTCTCACGCCCCTTAAACCGTGGGATTAACCGGCTACGCCGGGCCCTATATAGGCTACGCCGATCGCCGAAGCTATAGCACCAGGAGCTCTCTTCTATTTTAGGTAAGTATAGTCTTACGTAGTTAAAGGAGGACGATTACGTCTTCCGAAGCGATAAGCTGCTTATATTCTTCTACGTTAACGATATAGTCCTGCTATATCGTAAAGAGCACGTTAACGCTGCCGAAAATCTAATTAAGCAGCTATAGGAGCGGTTCCAGGTCCGGGATTTAGGTCCTATTAAGTGGTTCCTTAGTATCAGGGTTATAAGGGATCGTTAATATCGAAAGCTATAGTTATTACTTAATAACTATATTAACGAGAAGATAAAGGCGTTAAATATCGTTACTAGCCGGAGGGTCACCACGCCGCTCGCCTTTCCTGATACGCTAGAACCTAACGGTTAATAATAGTAGGCGTTAGAAGACTCTATCCACCTATATCTTTAAAAGGTCGGATCGATTAATTACGCCGCCTATTAAATAAGGCCGGATATCGTAAAGGCTGCTTCTAGATTAGCCGAATTCGCCACTAATCTATCCGGTTAGTATCACGAAGCCGTTAACAGGCACCTTAAGTACCTCGACTTAGCGAGGTCCCTCTGCCTATCCTTTAGGCCACGGGATTCCGAAGAAACCCTAGCTAAATACGCCCTTTTTTATATAAGCCACGCCGCCTTTAGAGATGATCGTGAGACTCGGTATAGCTCCTAGGGATATATAACTATGCTTTTCAGAGGGCCTATCGACTAGAAGGCGAATACGTAAATAAGCGTTATTATATCCAGTATAGAGGCAGAGCTTATGGCTCTAAATGCTATCGCCTAGCAGTATATCGTAACGCTACGATTAATAAAGGACCTCACGTTAACCTTTAAGGCTAACCCTATCACTATCTATTACGATAATAATCAGACCCGTTGGCTATTAGAGAGCCCTTAGCCGTAGGTCACTTCGAAGTTAAAGTATCTGGATATCTAGGCCCTATGGATCCGGCAGATTATATAACGCCAGGAGATCGTGATTAATTAGATCGCCACTAACGAGATAGTTGGCGATAGGATAACGAAGGCGTTACCGCCGTAAAAGCACGCTACGTTCGTTAAGATACTTAGGATAGAAAAGAGCCCTGCCGGCTTAGTTTAAGCGGATCGATTACTATCGCCTTAACGGTGGTTTGGATTAGATTACGATCGCGATTAACGATCGTCAGATTAACTATAATTACGTGATAATTATCACGTTGTTTTTAGGGTTAATTTAACCACTGTTTTAGGATCAAAAGGCAGAAGCTATTTAATAAGCCGTTAACCTTTGGATTAATATCTAGGCTCAAAAAGCCTAGATTTTTACGTTGTTTTTAAGCTTTAATTCGATTAGAACCGTCAGGATTAATCCTGCGGCTCTAGGGGGGTGTATCAGGCATTTATGCCCAAATACCCCGATAGCCTGTTGGGTATATTCGCAGAGCCACGTTATACACTGCTCCTAATACGGCGGTACTTCTATTGGATATATCACAGTGCTTTTTCCCCTCTTTTGGGTATATATTTGATATCGTGGACTGGTACTCTTTTATAGTCTGTAGTGAACACAAGTCATACTTCGTACGATATTAGTGTCCTGATAATACTTATAGCGGGGCGGATTGGAAGCGATTTCAATCCCTTAACCTTAATCTTTAGTTCTATTAACAGAGAATTATAGCCGGTAATAGAAGAGGCTAGCTCCTTTCTCTTAGCTACGCTATAGGGCATAAATATAAAGTTATAAAGATCGATATATTCGGGCTCCTTCTTTAGCTAATTATAGAATACCTTTATAAATAAGTTATAATGGGTAACCCACTTAGTAGGATAGGTTAGCTAGGGAGGTAGGATAGTTTTAGAGACTCTTCCTTTAAAGGTCGTGGCGTGGCTAGCTCTATTAGTGCTAAGGAGGTTCCCTGCTTACTTAGCTATAAAAAAGAGTAGCCGATATTCGGGTAAAAGAACCTTTTCGGCTATATCTAAATAGGCGTTCGCTATTACGGCGAGGGGGCGTACGCCTTTTAAGTCCCTTAGTATTAGGGGAGAGTCTAGGAGAACAGGGTAAGGAGCGTCGGTTATTATTAAGCGGGTTCTATAATAATACTATTTAGAGTTCGATAGGTCGTTTTAGATACGGGCCCGTCGGATAATTAGCACTTATAGACTCTTATACTTATCGCTCGCTCGCCTAGTCCTAATAAAGGGGAGGCGCTTTATTTAGTGGATTATAGTTTACTAGTACCGCTTTAGATATGTGTCCGCTTAGGGCGCTATATATCGCTATTTAACTAAATAGAGGTTTAGTATATAGATCTCTACGCGTCACGCTAAAGGGCTAGTAAATATAATAAGGGGTGCGTAGGTAAGCAGTTCCTTATCGGCGCTATTAGGCTATAGCTTAATAATCGCTGCTTATCGCCTAATCCTATTTAAGGGGAGGCACTTTATTAATAACAGATAGTTACTTACCCTAGGATAGTATAACTAGAATAGTCTTTATAGTCGTTTAATAGGATCGGTATATAAACCTTACTAAGATCGAATAATCTTATTCTAGTTACTACTATTTAATATCCACTAACCGTATATTTCTCTAGCTAGCCAGTACTATAGGACCTATAAAAGGTTTTAGATAAGGTAACCTTAGGGTATAGTAAATAATATATAAATAGGGATAGATTCTCTAAAGGAGAGGGCGAGGTTTCTGCTCTATATATCTACGGGGGAACCTCGGACTATCTAAGGCTAGGCGCTATACTAGGTATAGTGCTAGGACGGTGCTAGCACCGGTCTAGCGCTATACGGGTTTAGTGCCAGTATAGGACTAGCACTAATCCAGCGTTATACGGGTTTAGTGCCTGTATAGTGCTGGCACTAATCCGGAGCTATATAGTTTTAGGTCCTAGTATAGTGCCGGATAGTGGTGCGTAGCAGCCATAGGCGGGAAATTACTATCTATTAGTGTTTATAGTATAGATAGGCGGTAGGCACTAATAGTTCCAAAAGTAGGAAAATAACTAGGAGGAAGAATTTAAGACCACCCTAAGTATACTATACGAGGGGAGGGGCTTTTATCCTCACCGGTCTTCCCCCTACCTAAATCAGAGAAGGACTATCGCCTAGAACGTTAGCCTATATAGCTACGTAAAAACAGCGTAGTATATAATAATAATAATAGATAATTAAGGAAATCCTATATACTAGCAATAGAAAAGTATGTAGAGACGTAGTAAAAGAGGCGTTACTAAAGTAGGAAGAATACACCCAAATATGCTAGGAGCCGACGGAGTTCCTATAAGAACTATACGCCTTACATCGTTATAAAGAGAAGTACGCCCTAATGCAAACTAATAATAGCCCCCGCGAATATTATAAAAAGAATAAGAGTTATAAGAAAGGTCGTGAGGGTTAAATAAAAGTTAGGATAGCGGTAGAGCTGCCTACATTAATTAATTTAGAGCGGATAAGCCCCGCCCCTAACTACTAGGTTTAGGCGTCGAGGTTGATATTATTACGACTACCATTATAACTATTATTATTATTAGAGATAATAGGAGACGATATAGCTAATACGACCCTGGCCTACTTATATTTTCTTTCTTAGCAGACTCCATATCCGCTACCTCGACGTCTATACCCCCTATAATAGACTTAACTACCTATACAAACCGGTTAAGCTAATGCAGGCAGTCTACCTTTATAAAAGTAATCGTTATACTAGGAGTAGACGCGATAACAGTAGGAGGCGCTATAAGAAATACAAGTCTACCTAATAATTAAGTAAGTCCTTAGAAGGGGGGGGGGAGGTAATATTAACCGATAAGCTAGGCTTACCGGCGCCCGAGTTAATAGGCATTATAATAAACCTATCTCTCTATGAAGTGCTAGGAATCTCTTTATAAGACCCGGACGCCTTCTAGAAGGCTATATAAGCCGCTATAAGCGCCTTTATTGCCTTAGAACTATAAAAGGTATCGTCGTTAACTACCTTGGCTGCCTTTAGAAGTGCTATTAACTATTAACAGACTAGCTATCCTAAGTAGGGGCGGAAAGTATTTACAACCGCTTTTCAAGTGGTTATAGTATTTAGGGTTAGCTAACCTCGCCCCGGGTCCTGATTAGTTATAGTAGCGCCGCTTATCCTGGCCGGAGGCTATTGCTTTTATATAAATATAATAGAAGTCCTTATAGGCTTTTCTAGGAGGATATTCTATCCTATAATCGCGCTTTATGGGCCTCTTAACTATTATAGAAGTATTACCCGCGGAACGCTTACCCTTAGCCTTAGCGGCTCGGGCTATCTAGGCGCGGCGGCCTATAGCCGAGGCAGGGGTAGTAGACCCTTACTAGCCGGGGCGGGAGTAGGTACCTCCTTACTGGTCTTATTATTATTATTATTATTATTATTAGTCGCCTATTACTATGTATAAGTTAGTAAAAGTCTTACTAAGCTTATAAAGCAGAGTAGGAAAAGGTATCTTAGATACCAGGGAGAATCCTAGGAACTTAAATATCTTCTATTAAAGGTAATAAGAGGGTAGAATAATAGAATAGCGCGAGGTAGAGTTAAAAGCGATAGAAAATATACTGCTATTAATGATATATATTTTTAAAAAAGACAAGAAAAACGGAACTATGGAGGCGATAGCGAAAAACGATCTTATCGATGCGAATAAGTTATGTAGTTAGGGAAAGAACGTTATAAAGACCTTTTATAGAAGGAATAACTTCGTAACCCGGTTATAAATCATAATACTATCCTCGTTTCAAACGCTAATTAATCGTATAATTATAAAGAGGCTCGACTTAGATACTCCTTAATAAACGAATAGAGCTATAAAGGATTATTTAACACGAAAAGAGATTACTTAAAAGTCGCTATTTAATTAATAAAGGGTTATTATTTAATTAGTAAGAACTAATAATAACGCTTTACCGATTAATACCAAAGACTAACGATTTACCTAGGAGGGTAAAGGATTAATATCACGAGTTAATCCCGTGAATATAATCTAGTAGAGCACTGGATGTTCCGACTAATTATATTGCGACCCTAGCGGGTCGCCGCGATATTATATTTAGGTCGCGAGCACCTATAGAGCTTTCTCTTTTTCTTCTGTTTCTCCTTAGCTTTAGATAATTTAATTATTCGGTCTTACTTTATGAATAACTCGTGACCAGCCGCTTATAAAGGCTATAACATAGGGGACAGTATTTCTAATAACTCCCGCACTGTTATAAACTATGAAAATAGGATACTTCTTTAGAAGCTCCGTTAACTTATTTATTTATTTATATCGCTCCTTGCCTATATAGCCGGGTTTAGCTATTATAATACCTTTATAAGATAAACAGGGTGTCTATTACTAGGTTAGCCTAATTAGCTTAAGGTATAATGGCTAGTATCGCTTTAATAGTTATTATAGGAGTAGGAATGTCTATAATACTCCTTACCTTTTCGATAAGCCGTCCGTGGGCTACCTGAACGTCCTTAGCCTACTATTTTAATATCTATAATAGGTTATAGTATCTCTATAACTTAAACTTTAGGTTAATAAATTTATACTTTATCTTATTTATAAGCTATATATTAATATCTTTATTAGTACTATATCCAGAAAATAAATATATCTATATACGGTATAGTACGATATACGAAACCTTCTATAAGTCAGGGACTTTATATCAGGGACATTCTATTCGAGGGGATCGGATAGGACTTAGAGGCGTTAAGGAATATATTAAGAACCCGGAACCGGCCCTAAGGTTAACCGTAGGGATACTTAGGACTGAGTTATGTTTTAGGATTATTAAGCTGGCCTAAGACCTATAGTCTTAGAGCCTTAGGTTATTATATATCAATCCTAGGGAGGATAGTTACTAGTCCTTAAGTAAGGTGTTTTCCGTTAAGTCCTAAGTTAAAAGGGCTTAATAAATAATCTTATAATTATTCCCCCGGTAAGGTTAGCTTCGTGACCCATTCTTATTATAGTCTTAATAACTCTCTTTACTCCTTATATAAAACCTATAATATTTTATTTATTATAACCGTTTACGGGTATAACGACTATTAAGAGTTTAAAAGACTAGTTATTTTATAAATCCTATTATTACCCCTAACTAATACCTAAGATACCCCCTAAGCGTACTACTATTATTCGTACCTAGGATACTTCCCCTGTTACTAAAGGAGCCGAAGCCGGGCTATTAGGCGCCGATTATAAGTAATCCCTTACCCCTAAGTTAGAGTATAAAGATAATAACCCCGAATTCGAGATTCACGGATAAACTAACCCGGACGCTTATAATCCTATAATAGGACTACTACTCGACTAAGGGACCCCCTAAGTTATCCGTGTAGGACCCTAATTCGATATTAAAGACCTTAAGAGCCGCCCCCCGGCACTCTATTATCGGCGGAACTCGATTTCCTAATTAAGCACCACGAGGACCGCTAAGCCCGCGAAAAGAAAGAGAAGCGCCTCCTTACCCTTTAATAAGGGAAGGACCCCGATACCCCTAAGCGTGTCCCTTAAGGGGACTCCTATAAAGGCTAGTATAAGGTCCTATAGAAGCTCCTTAAATAGGATAGGCAGTCCTATAACCAGTTCTAAACGTTTATCGAAAAAATTAAGGAGCGCTTTATACTCGACGAGGTTAAGCCGTCTAAAGCAAAGAAGATCTATCTTACCTCTACTCTACTACTAAAGATTATAAAATCCCGATAGCGTGCCTACTATAAATGCGTTTATAAGAAGACTAAAGGTGCTACCTAGGAGGACCTTAAGACCTTCCTAACTAAGTAGTTAGTTAATAATAAAACCTATAAGATATTTATAACTAAGAAGCTATTCTTAGACTAGACTATATAGAAACCTAATTAGGCCTACGCTAAGTTTACCGATAGGCTAGACTTATTATTTAATAAGGTGTCCTTACCCTTCCCCGATAAGTAGCGTATATAGTTAATCTTAATAAAGCTTAATAAGCCGCTACGTAACTAAATTATAGCCGCCGGTATCCCTACTAATAATAAGGCGTTAGGTATTATAGCCTGATAAGCGAAGATTACTCTTTTACGTAAAACAAAAAAAAACGCCCCGGAATAATCGCCTAAGGTAGCCCCGCGGTAAAAAGCGTAGGCGTAATAGGGCCCTTAATAAGGCCTATACTATAACTATTCGGCCCTTTATACCTCTTTAAAGTTTCGTGGAATTAATTAAAGTAGACGATATAAAAGCCCCTAGCCCCCTAAGAGGCGTAATAATAGCGGCGTTACGTGCTTTAGCTATAATAAAAAGGGTTATTACCGGAACGAATACCCGAAGGAACCCTCTAAGATAGGTTAATTATTAGGATACTCTAATAGTCAGAACCCGAATAACCTACCGGTTAATATAAGGCACCCTATCGTTAAATAGGCCTAGGCCTAGGAAGGGCCGCCGTCTTAGCCGTTCTTCGCTAGTAAGGGTGTGATTAAGGCGAAGTAAGAGTTATAGTTAAGCAGCGGATAGGGCCGCCAGAGCGCTAAGCTTAATAAAGGCGCTAAGGTTAACCTAATCGACTAAAAGGCCCTACCTCCTAGCTATAGTCCCCTAGGACCACTTAAGCGACTTAGATAGGTTATCCCTAGGGTTAATATATAATCTATCGGGTCCTTTAAGATATATATTAAGGTTATAGATAGTTAGGACCGGACCTGGATATATCCGATTAAGTTTAAGGTGCTAGATATAGACCCCGATAAGTCCTAAGTTATCCTTAGTATACCCTAGTTAATAGAATATAACCCCGTTACCTCTTTTTAGTCTAGCTAATAGATATATCGACTCTAGTAAAGGGACCTTTAAGGCGTCCCGGGTTAAAGAGAGTTAAAGAAGGCGAAAGAGTATATATAGCTTATTTTTCGCCTTATAAAGTCCGGTACCCCCCGTATTAGCCGAGTTATCGGTATAAAGTGGAACGCCACCGATAAAGAAAAGGATATATTACCTAATAGTCTTTTAATCCCTATTATCTAATCGGACCCGTTATAACCTATACCCCCTATACCCCCTAACCTAACCTAACTAGATAAAGGGATCCTAGAATATCTTAATCCCGGGCCGTATTAAGAGTTACTAGATAAGGACGAGTTAGGGAATATTATCCCTAAGCACTATTAAGAGTTTTTATATATTTTTAATATTATAAAGGCCGGCCGTTTACCCGCCTATTAGTATTAGGATTATATAATTAAGATAAAGGAAGGTAAGTTACCCTTATTCGGCCTTACCTACCCCTTAGCCGAGTAAGGACTAGCCGTCCTACGAGACTATATTAAGGAGGCTATAGCTAAAGGGTAGATTCGCCTATTAATAAGCTTTACGGGCGCCCCGATCCTGTTTATACTAAAGAATGGTAGATAGCTATGTTTATATATAGACTATTAAGGTTTTAATAAGGTTACCCGTAAAGACTATACCCCACTCCCCTTAATACACGAGAACCTTAACCGTCTTATACCCTTTACGGTTTATACTAAGTTAGATCTTAAGGACGCCTACTATCGCTTAAGAATTCGAGAACGGGATAAGTAGAAAACGGCTTTTAGAACTAAGTATAGATACTTTAAGTACTTAGTGATACCCTTTAGTCTATATAATAACCCCGTTAGTTTATAGTATTATATTAATAAAGCCTTAAAGGGTCTTATCGATACTATCTACGTTATATACCTAGACGATACTCTAATCTATAGTAAGGACCTTAGTACCTATCGCGTACACGTTAAGGAGATCCTTATACGCCTAAGGGAATAGTCCCTATTCGTAAACCCTTAGAAGTACGTGTTCGAGATATAAGAGTCGAGTTCTTAGGCTTTATATATAGCTCTAATAGTGTTTTTATAGGCCCTAAGAGGGTTAAGGCTATTAAGGATTAAGAGGAACCTATTTCCGTTAAGAAGATTTAGGTCTTCCTAGGTTTTACCGGTTTTTACTAATATTTTATCCAAGGCTACTCTAAGGTCGCTACCCCTTTTACGGACCTATTAAGGTTAGGGGGCAGACCAGATACGTTTTAGTTAGGGGACGTGGAGAAGGCCGCTTTTAAGAAGTTATAATTATTATTCTAGTCGGTACCCGTGCTACGGTATTTTAACCTAGCCCTGCCTATTCGTGTAGAACCCAACACGTCTAACTTTATACTAGGCGCTATAATTAGCTAGTATAAGGACCGAACCTAGCGACACGTGGCGTTCCTATCTATGAAGCTAAGGGGACCCGAACTAAACTATCCGATACTAGATACTAAGCTAATAGCGATTATCGAAGTATTCCGGTAATAGCGCTACTATTCAGTATATAGTTAGACCCTAGTAAAGATATTAGTACTATACCCAGAAAATAAATATATCTATATACGGTATAGTATAATATATAAACCCTCCTATAAGTTAGAGACTTCCTAAGTCCCCCAGGGACCTCCTAAGTCCCCTAGGGACCTCCCGAGTCCCCCAGGGACCTCCCGAGTTCCCTAAGGACTTTCTAAGTCCTCCAGGCCCCTCCTAAGTCCCACAGGGACTTCCTAAGCCCCCCAGGGACTTCCTAAGTCCTCCAGGGTCCTCCCAAGTCTCCTAAGGACTTCCTAAGTCCTCTAGGGTTCTCCCGAGTCCCCCGGGACCCTAGGTGGACCTATAGACCCATAGGTAGGCCCACGGACCTCCAGGTAGGCCCACGGACCTTCAGGTAGACCCATAGACCTTTAGGTGGACCCACGGACCTTTAGGACCTTCGGAGTAACCTAGGGACCTTTAGGACCTTCGGAGAAACCCACGGACCCTTACTTATACTTCGAGGGTCTAGATACTAAATCAGTAGCTTAAATAAGCCGTAGGAAAGGGTTATATATACCAGGCTACCCGCCTCCCTTTTCCTTTCCTTTCTCTCTCTCTATATCTTACTTTTATAGTCTTTATAGTCTTCTATAATTCAAACTACCACTTTTCCTCTAGATCTTCCTCTTCCGTTCCATCTCTTTATAACCGTTATAAAGGTTATAAGCCCGGAAAAGCAAAGGAATTTATAGATCCCCTCTTTCTTCCACCTTTAAAGTCCTTTTTAGGTAATCTCTACCCTAAAATCCACCTCTAAGATTCTCTCTAGGCCGCCGGCAACTAGTTCCACCTCTAAAGCCCTCTTTAGGCCACCTCCAAAGCCCTTTCCAGGCCACCCCCTTTTCCCCTTTTCTTTTTCTTTTTTCCAAAAAAACAGAAAAATATTATAACGGGACCTTGTTCCGAATAGTTAAGTCTTAGTATCTATACCCCCTATATACTAGCTATACCGCCCTACTATACCCCTATAAAGGCTATAATATTACGTGGCTTATAAACCCTAGTCTCTACAAAAGGCTAATCTCTCCTTCGTGATATATAAGAAATAGCTCTACTTTTTTAATATCCGTGAACTATACTACTATATAGCCCCACTTTTCCCCGCTTTAGACCCACTTTTCCCCCCTATATCTAACCCCTCGGGTAATTAGAACCAGAAATCGGGTAATTCCACTTCTCCCCTTCTAATACTAATAAAAAGACTACCGTTTTAAAGCTAGGAAGATAACCAGTAAGGATTTTATCCCCACGGTTAAGAACCTATAAGGCAGTGCCGATTTTCCTTACTAGAGGATATCTATACACGCTTATTTTACTTATAAAGGGAAATTCCTAAACGATATAACCAAACCTTTATAGAATCCCTCTTAGAAGCAGAAGGAAGACTCTCTTAAGGCTACTAGTAAAATACTCTCCACCCTTTCTAAAGGACCTCTCGCCTAGGTTTAAGGGCTAGATACGGCTTATAAAGTCTAGGAAAAGCTAAAAAGTCTATACAAAAGGAAAGACTTCTAAGCTGATTTTAATACCCTAGGGACCTTCTTTAATAATTCCCCCTTAGACTATAAAACCCTTAAATACTTCCTATATAAGGTTTAAGAAAATCTGATGGCTCTAAAAGGAAAGGAGATTTCCTTTCCTAATAAGGTGATTTATATATAGATTCTTAATACCCTAGATAAAAGATACGACTCTATTACTAACCAGATTACCTAGTCCCTCCGTCACGATATCCAGAGTTATATACTAGATAAAATCGTTACTAAATTAATAGACGCTTCCCGGAAAATAGAGCGTTCCCTAGTAAATAACACTCTCCTAGTTAAAGGGTCTAAAAAACCCTAGAAAAAGACTAGTTGCTGTCGGCTTGGCTGGCTTGCCTTTCAATTAGTTTTCGGATTGGTTGTATCGGGGCTAGAAGAGCAGCAGCTAGGGCGTTAGTAAGCGTTAGTGACTAGAAAAAGCTCTATAAC
The DNA here is from genome assembly GCF_042370955.1 of Sodiomyces alcalophilus JCM 7366. Classification (NCBI taxonomy): domain Eukaryota; kingdom Fungi; phylum Ascomycota; class Sordariomycetes; order Glomerellales; family Plectosphaerellaceae; genus Sodiomyces; species Sodiomyces alcalophilus. The sequence goes on from NW_027263532.1 coordinate 7,278,755, forward strand.
GATTTAATCGTAGTAGACACTTAGCTTATAAAGGATTAATTAACCATAGCGGCGTATATAATCGTTTAGCGGCTCCTAATGCTACTAGTAACCATTCTGCTATATCCTCTTATTAGAGACTAGGTTATAGACAAAGTCTTTATAGTAGGCTACGTCCTTTAACCGGAACTTTATCGGGCCGGTCGTTCCTTTTATTATAATAATAACGTCTCTATATCTCTGGATCGGCATCGTTATAGTGCCGGCGATTATAACGTTACTAGGGCGGGCCGGTCTATAATCCGTAAATCTGCTTTTATTATAGAAAACGTGGGAGGTGGCACCTAAGTCTAATATAGCGGACTGCCGTAAAGGATATACGGTGGCCGAGAGGGCGGCCGCCAGGGCTTCTAGCCGGCGTAGCTTATAACGGACGGTGTTTAACGCCTTACCTTACCCTTTATAGAATATATTTATAAGCTTTTCTTACTTCGTGGTCTGCTTAATTTTAAAGGAGACCTTATTATTATTATCGGTCACTTTACCGCCGCCACCAACTTTATTATTATTATCGGTTACTTTATAGTCGGTGACGGCAGCTCTTATAGCCGTATATAGTCACGCCTCCTCGAGGACTTCGTTATTATTATCGCCGTTACCGCTGCCGCCACCGACTTTATTATTATTATCGGTGGCTTTAATATTACCACTGACTTTATAGCCGGTAATAGCGCTCCTCTTCTTTTTATTTCGCGACCTAATCTTCTCCACGGCGCCTTATAGGTCCCGGTCTATCCTAAGGGACTTCCCTATAAGCCTTCTAATTAAGTCGTTGCCTTAAAAGCCCTCTAGCGCTAACTCTAGGAATAGTATCTAGTATCCCTATAAATCGTGGCCGCGCCGGTAGTATACCGGGTGTTTATGCTTTTAAAAGAGGGATTATCGGCGCTTAGAGCTTATACGGTTAGTTAACTTACCTTTAGGGTAGGTATTATAGCCCCGCTAGGCTCCGGTCCGGTTAGCCCTCCTAGCCCGTTATAGCCCGTTATTATCGTCACCTTTACCTAGGTTTAGGGCCGGGAAGGCTATAGTTCTATAGCTTCGAGTGGGTAGTACGTTAAGTTATTCCGCCGCCTTCTTCCCTTCCGCGATAAAGGTTATCGCCGATACTATTTTAAGGTTTAGCGTTACTTCCTTTATATCCACCTAGTTACCTAGGGCAGGTCGTATAGCGTTAAAAAGGTTATTAATCTAAATCTCCCGGGGTTCGTTATAAATCCTAACGTCGTGATAGTCCTAAAGCCGGTCCTGCTAATTATCTAGCTAGGCGGCCACCTTTCTTAGGTTAATAGGCGGCTTATTCTTATAAAGATCATAGTTCTTTTAGGAGTCCTTTATATAGGTCGCGATATAGGGTGCGGATCGGCTTATACTACTACGTAGATCTCTTCCGGGGTTATGCCCTTTATTAGCGCCTTCCGTCTCTTCGCTACGATAAACTCTTCTACCCACTAAAGCATACCGTTAATACCCTTCTAATAGGTCTCGTAGTCTTTACGATCTTCTTTATATCGTCGGTAGTCTTCGGTATAGGCGGCCTTGCCTATAACCGTTAGCTCGGAGATATTAGTAGGCTGCCTATTAATGTTAGCGATGGATACGTAGGAGGCAAATTCGGACGGGTGGCTCGCTACGGCCTAGGGGCTGGATCGTTAGGGCGTAGGAAGTCCTAAACTCCGTTACTACGGGCCCTGACTTCGTAGAGGCGTTGCCATAGCTCCTAATCTTCGTGGCTCGTATAGATAGTCGTATTTAAGGTCATGGTTATGGCTATAGGCAGCTCGGCGTAAATAGCTTTAATGGGTTATTAAGCGTAAAAATAAGACTCTTAATTATTATAAACAGTATATAACTTAATTACATAGAAATAAGCGATCGTTCTCTTGATGTAATTGACTCTGTGTAAAATCTCTGATCGTAGTGCTAAGTTCCTGCCCTTATTCCTACGGCAGATCCACTCCCACTTTCGGGCCCGGAATAACCCGTTCCGGACCTGCTTTGGGCCAGCCTATGTGATACTGGTCTCCTTTTAATAGAAGATTTAGAATCTGCCGATCTCTTTTAGATACATTAACTGATTTAGATCCAGTATTTTTATCTTTTTCCTTTAAGACTTTTTGCTATTTTCTTCTACTAGTAGGTTTTTGCTGGGGGTGTAAATTAAAGTAATCGGCGGTATTATAACTAGTTTTATTATAGCAGTCATAGTGCTTTCCCTTAGTCCTTTTCTAAGGTTTCGAGGACCTTTTACGTCCTTTATATAAGAGTAAGGTAGTATCAGAGCGTTCCACTTTATAGGAGCCGTTAATTAATTCGCCTATAAGCCTATTAAAAGAATATCCTTAAATATCATAGCGTAGAGCTTAAGTTATTTAGCTAGTAATAGAATTATATCTATTATTAAGGCTATTTAAGATCTAAGTAAAAATAACCTTATTAGATAGTTCTATATTATAAGTCTATAGCTTAACTATCTTTTCTTATATCTTATATAGAAAGATTTCTAACTTAGAAAAATCTAATACTATAAGGTTAAATAGGCCTCTATGGTATAGTGGTGGTATACCTGGCACACGGTTAGAGGACCGGGTCGGTTCGAATCCGGCTAGAGGCGTATATAAAAAGAGGGAACCCGTTCCTTTTTTTACGTTACTCGGATCCTGTTCTAGGGGGCCCTTATCTGCCTTAGCATATACGATAAGGGTTAAACAGGGGGCCCGTTAGACCCACCTTCCGCCCGGCTTCGCTAGTTAATAATAGGTGCTACGGGGGAGTTAGTCGCCCTACCGTGGAAAATAAGAAGACGGTACCGTGCTATCCCTAAGCGCGTGAGTAAAATACGCGGCGTCTTTTCCACGATACGGAGGCAGCCTCTTACGCTATTACGTAAGCGTTCTGCGTGGGCATATAGACCGCGTTAGCTCCACCTATAGTCATAGAACAGGGAAGCTTAGGAGCTTTAAACCCTAGGAAGCGCATATATAAGTCGCCCGTAGCAGGCCCGTAGGGTTAGCCCTAGGGCACACAGAAGGCGCATAAACTAAACTAAGATAATCACGCGCGCGCTATTAATAGAGCACATAATCGGCTTTAAAGCCACTACGGGCAAAACGCTACCGGCTTCCTAGAATAGAAGCCACGAGTTTCGTATATATATTAAGTTAGTAACGGGGCCCCCGCGGTATCCGTATAAGGCAGTACTTCTAGAGGAGGAGGGCATAGGGGTTTTTATCTAAGTCTTATACTAGTTCCCTAAGTCTTATACTACGGTTTTCCCCCCTATAGGGATCTAAGAAGGACCGTATAGTCAGAATTCTGACTCCTAGCTACTTAAGGTAGGATAAGGATAGCGGAGTAAGAGATAATAAATAAATAAATAAAGGTTAAATAGTAAGCGTAGGACTTTATAATTAGCCTAGAAGCTTTTAACTTTATAGAATTCCTTAAACCTTTCCTATATTTCGTGTTAAGAATTAAGGTTATAAACATGAGTTAAAGGTCTAGCTAATAAGGTAGTTTAGAGGGGCAGACCCGTGTTCCGGGTCTGGACGTTATGGATATCACGTGACCACGTACGCAGTCCCAGGGATCTAGTCTTATTCGGGCTATTCTTCGGAATAGACCCACTATATCTAGCTAGCTTTTCGTATAATCTTTTTATAATCGTCACCTACCACTTATTATAATTATAATTTATATTATCCTTTCTTTTTCGGATATCTAGACGATCTAGAAGAGCCGACCGTAGGCCCGCCTGCCTATCTTAGCTATTTATTCCCCTGATTAGACCACTGCTAACCCTTCTAGAGGCCCGGCGACCGTCTCCTCGGGACCCTTAGCTCTAGATACGGACCCGTGACGAGCCTGACGCTTCCTTACGGCTAGCTTATTGGTTGGTTTGTTTGTTTTGTCCTACGCGGGCTATGCTGTATAGTAACGGCTTCGCCTTTCTTTGATTAGTGCTTAGAGGCGAATATAATCGGTGCCTAGGAGGTTCTTTTGATTTGATTAGGGTAACCGAAAGTATACGAGGGTAGTTCCGGCCTACCTAAACGAACGGCCTATTAACGCGTTATTGGTTAGCGATACGGTCACGGTTTTCTCTATTCTGTTTGAAGCCTTTTAGTTTTCGGTTTAAGTCTTCGGTTTTGAGTCTTCGGTTTTTAAGCTCTTAAGCTTTAAGTTGTAAGGCTTTGAGTTTAGAGTTTCGGATACAATACGATACGTTTCTGGTTAGTCCTTTAATAACGGCGGAAGGGCTTAGGACAAGGCCTGGAAGAATATGGCGTTATATGGGTACTAGAATAAGAAGAGGTCCGAAAGAAGACGATTCTGTTTTGTGTTTTAATTCCGGTTTTAATATAATAATAATAAAAACACTAAAAACACTATATATAAAAACTATAAAAATAATACCCCGGAGCCTGAGTCTCTGGAAAAGCGACCCCGATAGTGCTTTAGAAGAGCAGAGGCTGTCTGCTTATTAGTCATAGCTATAATCAATCCCGACGCAGAGGCTGCCTATATATTAATAGCCGTAACCTATTCCGACGTAGAGACTGCCCCTATATTAATAGTCCCCCGAACCGACACAGAGACTGCCTATATATCAACAGTCGAATATAAAGAGGAAGATATTATAACGGCGATATCGTGGAAAAAGAAGGATATATACCGGTAGTTAGAGTTAGAGCCGGGCGTAGGATATATTCTTATTCCTTTTAATCGGGTTAACCTATTATTTTAAGGTCCTCGTAAGAGTTATACTTCGTGGCTATAAAAGAGCCTTAGAAGAGCTTTACGCTCTAAGGTTTAGTCGCGATATCTCTTTACCGTTATTTACTTCCTATTCGTCTAATTAGATTAACGGTGCCGTTATTGCCCGTGGGTAGCCTACTATTCCGGGTAGCCTATATAGTCGTAGCTGAAGTAATAGTCGGAAGAGCCGCCGCCGTGGTAATAGTATGACTCCACGGAAGAGTCCTATTCGGTAGCCGAGTCCTCCTACTATTCGGTAAAAGAGTTAGGAAGAGAGTCCCGCCGCCTAGCACGCTTTTATTTCCCTGATTAGGTATTATTCCTACGGTTATAATCGCTATTATAGGTATACGTGCCCGAAGAAGAGCCCCGTTAGCTCTGTGATCCGGAAGAGCCCCCGTAATAGCTCCGCGCTTTACAAGAATTAGCGTATTAGTTGTATTAATCCCGTAGTAAAGAGCTCCTATACTAGCTCCCCTGCCTTTATCGATTCCGTGGCACTAGTTCTAAAGAGTCCCTCCGTCATGGACTCTATGATAAAGAAACCTGCTATTATAGCTACTACCGCGCGTCCTGTTCCTTTAGTTTAGAGTCCTCCCGTGGACTCTACCGGTCCTGTTATTCTGCTATAAAGCTCTTATATTAGCTTTACCGCACTAGTAAAGTAGAGCCCTATTAGCTCTATAATCCCGAAGAGTCTGCTTACCGCCAATTAGACTATCGGTATTATCGGCTTTATAACGGTAAACCGGGTAGTTAAATCTATTCCTACCGATTAGCCTATCCCTATTCCTGTTCCTACTAATCGGGTAGATAAGTTCAGTCTTATTAATCGGCGTGATCCGCTTACCGACCTGCTTTCATTTTTACCTCTTAACTTCGCAATTAGTTACCCTAAACAGTACGTATATTACCTTAATCTATATTTCCGGGAAGATATTAAAGAGATCTTCGGAGACTCCGTTAAAGCTGTGTTTAAAGAGGTGTATACGTAGATCGATAAGTAGACAATAGAGGCGATCGAAAGGCATAAAGTTAGAGTCTTTATAACGGGCATTAAGGTCTTTTTTTAGGTAGATTTACGTTTAGGGCTAAGGGATTTCTGATCCTGTTTCTCCTTACTGTTTTCTTCCCTCCTCCTCCCTCTTTTCCTTTATCCTTTCTCGCCTTTCCTTTTACCTAATTAGGATAATAGAATTATTTTCGGAAGCAGAAGTTATGTACGTGGAGTCTATAGGAGCTTTTATAGTTCCTAACGGGGGCCGTGTTTATAGACTCGTATCTAGGGCCGCATCTTTTTTAACTATACCCTGGAGCCGGATTTCTTTTCCCTGAAGCTTTGTCAACCTAATCAGGACCTTTTTATTATTTTTAGGGTTATTTAAAAAGCTACCCTCGAGGGGGACCTCTTCGTATAGCTTTAGGGCCGATAGATATAGTCCTGCCCTCCCCTAATTCCACCCTGCCCGCCTTTTTTTTCTTCTACGCGAATTCCCTAATCGCGAGGTTATCCTTTTCTTTTTATATAGAACGCTATACGCGTAGGAGCTTCTTTATATAGATTTAGGGCCGATAGATAACTAGGCCTAGGGCCTAGCCTATAAGTCTATAGGAGCCGCTTACTGATTTTTTAGCTTTTTCCACCTAGCACTTTACCTCTTCCTTAGACTATAACTTTTATAATTCTTTACCTGTTCTTTTTCTTATAACCGCGTTAGCCTAAGTAGAAAAAGAGAAATCGAATGGTTCCGATTTTAATTAATTTAGCCTGCTAGTTATTAAGTTATTATCGGTTAGTTTAGTGGTATATATTAGATATCTTCATTATATTTAAAGGAGACTATATGCTATTAATCCCGCTTACTCTTTTCAGATCTTAATCCTGCCTGCCGTTTTCTGCCAGCAGAGTCACTATAAGCTTTTCCCCTTTTCCTCTTTTTCCTACTCTTTTTACTACTCTTCTTTTTCTCAATATCTTCGTTCCTCTAATCGGCCCGAGCCTGATCCGCCTGCCTATAGTTAATTTAATTAATCCTATTAATCCTGCTGCTTCCTTTTCCTGTTCCTTTAAGCCCGGCCACGATACTACCGCCTTAAAGATCCTGCTACGATTCCTACTATAAGACCTAATAAACCGACCTGCCACGCCGCCGAAAAGATCCGACCTGCGTGCTTTACGCTTATAAACCGAGAAATAGACTATCTGCCTAATAGATAGTGGAAAGAGATAGATATACTCTACGCCGTTACCTAGTTCTGCGTTCTGCGTCGTTAACCTTTTATTAGAGCCGCCGCGTTGCCTTATTCCTTATGCTATAGAACCGAAGAAGCCGCCGCCTGCCCTGTGTGTGCGTTTGTCACGTCCTACGTCACGGTCTTCTCGAAGACTACGCTAGGGCCGCCGCCTATTTACTGCCGCCCGTTACCGCCTGGCCTGCGTACGAAGGACCTACGAGGTCACCTCTATATCTTCGAGGTCACCGTTGTTCGAGCCTGTGTCTTTAAGAGACGTCTTTAGGAATACGTGCGCGAGGAAAGAAGGACTATTTATGGATACCCTGATTAGGGCAATAGAGATATATTTAGGACGGTTATGCTTTTCTTTTCTTTTTTTTTCTTTTAAAATTATAAAGACCACGAGGCATGGCTTAATAATTTAGGGCTGATTATAAAGGGGTAGACCCGTGTTCCGGGTCTAGATATTATGGATATCACGTCACTATATACGCGGTCCTAGGGATCTGGTCTTATTCCGGCTATTCTTCGGAATAGACCCACTATATCTAGCTATCTTTTTGTCCGATCTTTTTATAATCATCACCTATTATCTATTATAATTATAATTTATATTATCCTTCCTTTCTCGAATATATAGACAATCCAGAAGAGCTGACCGTAGGCCCGCCTGCCTATCTTAGCTATTTATTCCCCTAATTAGACCTGTCAGGACACTAATATCGTACGAAATGTGACTTGTTTTCATTATAGACTATAAAAGAGTACCAGTCTACGATATCAAATATATAGGCAAAAGAGGGGGAAAAGCACTATGATATATCCAATAGAAGTACCGCCGTTTTCGGAGCAGTATGTAACGTGACTCAGCGAATATGCCTAACAGGCTTATCGGGCCTTTCGGGGTCTTTGGGCATAAATGCCTGACACCCCCCCCTAGAGCCGTAAGATTAATCCCAATCGTTCTGATCGAATTAAAGCTTAAAAATAACGTAAAAATCTAGGGTTTTTTTAAGCCTAGATATTAATCTAAAGGTTAACGGCTTATTAAATAGCTCGTACCTTGTTATGATCCTAATATAGTAGTTAAATTAACCCTAAAAATAATATAATAAATATTATATAATTATAGTTAATCTAACGATCGCGTTAATCACGATCGTAATTCCAATCCAAACTATCATCAAGGCGATAGTAATCGATCCGCTTAAACTAAGCCGGCAGGGCTCTGTTCTATCCCAAGCATCTTAACGAACGTAGCATGCTTTTAGGGCGGTAATGCCTTCGTTATCCTATCGCTGACTATCTTATTAGTAGCGATCCAATTAATCTTAATCGCACCTTATTAGACGATCTGCCAGATCCACAGGGCCTGGATAGCGAGATACTTTAATTTCGACGTCACCTATAGGCGAGGCCTTTCTAATAGCTAACGGGTCTGGTTATTATCGTAGTAGATAGTAATAGGGTTAACCTTAAAGGCTAACGTTAAGTCCTTTATTAGCCGTACCGTCGCGATATACTACTAAGCGACAGCACTTAAAGCCATAAGCTCTGCCTCTATACTAGATATAATAACGCTCGTTTACTTATTCGCCTTCTAGTCGATAGGCAGAGCATTAAAGAAAAATTACAAATTACAAATTACATTACAACTTACATGCAATGTAATGTAATTTATCTGGAAAAAATTACATTATATGTAATGTAATTTGTAATGTAATTTTGTAATGTTAGGGGAAAAATTACAGTTTTTTATATAGAGATTAAGACAGTATTCTAGACTATATACTATATATAATACTATATATAAGTATATAAATAGTTAAATTTCTATATATATAGTGATAATATAGTATTTTAGGAGTTAATGTATTAATATATATCGTATTTAGTATAGTTAAAGAGGATATTAAAAGCCTGGTAAGGGTATATGACTAATATATTTACTCTAGTCTTACTTTCTATATGGTTATATTCTTAATACCTTTAAAAGCTCAAGTTATACTACGTTTAAGTATTAAAATACTAGTATTATAATATCGACTCGTATATATAAGTAGTCTATAGTGCAGCTTTAGTATACTAGTTTTGGATAATTTATAGAGCATAACTAATTTACTTAAGTTTAATTAGCTATTATATACTATATATATTAAAACTAACTTACTCTGGTAAAATACTCTCTCTAATAGTATAAGAAGCTATTATTTAATTAACTTTATTTCGAGACTACTATAATAGGCTTATATAAGCCTAGACCTAAGATAAGGTAATATTCTCTTACTATGATATAATATATTAGACCTAACATAAAATCTATAAGTTTAATAGGAACCCGTAGATTTGAAAAAGTAACTATAATATATACTAAAGTGATTACAGGTAAGGTAAATCGTATAGGGTACTATTCTATAGTATTTAATAGTAATTATAGAAGATAATAGCTACCTAAGGGAAGAAGAAAGATGAAGGGAGAGATTTAGTAGTTATATATAGATATAATAGATAAGGAGAAGGCTATATTAAAGAAGTAGTAGTAAGCTTCTTCCTATTAGATAGTAGACTTAGTAAAACCTTCTTTGTATTATATAGTAGACTCTTTATTATGTAATACCTTGTTTATTACGTTATAGATTATTATATTTTATAATATACTATTATCTCTTCTTATATCTTATATCTTTATATTATTCACTGTATATATTAATAATTAAAGCATAGCTATATTATTAAGTCATTAATATAAACAAATTCGTATTAAGCTCTATATAGATTTATATTCGTGATTCTTCTACCTCTATCCATATAATAGTTATTACTATCAGGTGTTAGTATAATATAGAGTATATATTCACAATAAATATAATTAAGTATAGATATAAATATATAAAATACTATATATTCTAAGCCTAGTAATATATTCAGATTATATATTAAGAAACTTAATAGTTATTATCTCAAATATAAAAGCATTTAGTAAGCTATTAGAGTTTTAAATATTATAGACTCGGTATATAAAATCTTATTACTACGTTGAATCTAGTAGTTTAAGTATTTAAGATGCTATTCTCGAAGACTTAGTAGACTACATATTAAAGATCTATATAGCTAGCTAGAAATAGAAACCTATTATTAGTTATAAGCTATAGTTAATTACACCAGGGGACTTAGTTACTCTAACCTGGGCAGTATTAATAAGACTGAATACCAGAAACTACTACTTATACCTATATATATATCTATATACTTCTAGATATTCTACTTACTACATCATATATAAAGTAAATATTAACTAGTAATAGAAGTAAAATACTAAACTGATACTAGTAGCGATATACTTATATATATATCTATATAAGAGGATATATAAGAAATTATCTAAGCCCTAGGAGTATTACTATATTTAGAAGAGGTAAATATACTAGGTAGAGAAATACTATATTATAATGTAACTTATTATATATAATAAAAGAATAGAATATCGTTTTATATATTTTTATCTTAATAGGCTAAGATAGTATGAAAATTAATATATATATTAAAACTACTTATTAATTTATCTTGATATACTGGTTATTTTATATCTATAAATATACAATTTATTCTTATTTCTTTCGAGCTCTAATTGCCTTAGTATAGATAATATTATTAGAAGATATTATACTGCGTGAATATAGGTATTATAGAACTATTAGAATTACAGCTAAGCGGATATTATGTAAGTCAGAATCAAGATATAGTATTAAATAGAAAATAGTAATAAGACTAATTCTAAGCTAGGCTACATAAGTTATTATTTTAGGATACTTAAGTTATACTATAGACTTTAAGACGCTAATGATTCTAATTCGGGAATATATAACCTGATTATACAAATAAATTTACTATATCTATAGTAATAGTGATTTATAAAAGGAAGCTACTCTATAGTAGTTCTAGGCCAAAGGCAACTGCTATAATACTAAAGATACGTCTTTCTATATATATAATCGTAACGAGACGATCGTAGAGCCGTGGCTATATAATCAGACTAATAGCTACGTATAGGCTACTAATTCAAACCTATCTTACTATAGATATTAAGAGACTTGGTTTAATCACTTAAATTAAAATCTTACTTTAGAGTCAGCGTTTATTTAACGATAATATAGCGACAGCTCTAAGATTATAACCTATTAAGCCTATCCTACAATATCCTTTCCTTACCTAAAGTCCACGGACTTTCCTTTTATTATAATAAGTTTATTAATTCATAAGGCTTTATTTAATAAAGGAGGTAGTTCTATAAAGTAGACCTAGGCTCTAGCTTATTAACTAGACCTATATGCGTTATAACTATATTATCTTTATTATAAGATTACTATTATATATTGATTAATTTAGATAATTTATTTACATTAGTAAACACTTAATAAAGTATAGTACCCTAGAATATATAGTATAGCTTATATTAAAAGCGGCTTTAATAGCCCGGCTAAGTTTATAGCTTTATATTAACTATTTGTAGTATCTAGCATAAAAGCAGCTAGTTATAAGAGTATTTGAATCTATATTATATAGAATAAAGAGTATTATAAAGCATATATATCTATATATCTAATCGTAAATATATATATTATATTATAGCCGCTCTAGAATACAGAGTATATACTAAGTTAACCAAAATATATCGTTTAATATATAGAAAAACTACACTAAAAAAGTGTTATTTTTCCCCTTATATTACAAAATTACATTATAAATTACATGTAATATAATGTAATGTAATGTAATTTATTTCAAAAAAATTACATTACAAATTACATGTAATGTAATGTAATTTGTAATGTAATTTTTTTTAATGCTCTGTCGATAGGGCCTCCAAAAAGCATAGTTATATATCCCTAGGAGCTATACCGAGTCTCACGATTATCTCTAAAGGCGGCGTCGCTTATATAAAAGAGGGCGTATTTAGCTAGGTTTTTATCGGAATCCCGTGGCCTAAAGGATAAGCAGAGGGACATTATTAAGTCGAGGTACTTAAGGCACCTATTAGCGGCTTTATAATACTAACCGGATAGATCAGTGGCTATTACGGGTTAACCCCGTGGAAGTGATCCGGTAAAGCACCGGACCTTCCGACTAATCATATCGTGTTTCTAGTGGGTCGCCGCGATATTATATTTAGGTTGTAAGCGCCTATAGAGATTTCTCCTTTTCCTCCTTTTCTTCTTAGCATTAGATAATTTAATTATTCGGCCTTATCTTATAAATAACTTATAACTAGCCGCTTATATATCTAAAACTTCGCGAAGCCCACACGCTACGCTAATAAAGATACACTATTACTTTAATCCACCTCCTAGCGCTCCGTCACGCCTAGCAGGCGAGTCGCCTAAGGCTATAGAGTAAAGCAGGGAGATTATTAACCCTCTATAGACTTAGGTCGTAACCTTAACCACCTAGATCTAAGAATAATAGAATACTATTACTTAGCTACTATAAACGATATGAAACTAATAATATACGGCTATGCCTTATCTCGCTACCTTATCGGAAAAGGCTATATAAGGCTTATAACCGTTTACCCCGACGCCTACGCCTAACCTAACGCCCGCTTCGAACCTTAGGACTAAGGCACTCCCGCTACTATAAAAGTTTAATAATAAAGGCTTAGAGTACACGAGCTAATCGTCTAAGATTCGCGAAAAGCTCCTACTCGATTAATATCTATTCTAAAGCCCCCGCGAGAAGTAGTACTTTATTAACGCCTATCTTAATGAAGCCCCCCGCCGCGTTATCGCCTCTTTTTAGGCTATAGGCGGAACCGATAATTAATATAACCCCGAAGACTTTCTTAATTACCTTAACCGTATCTATAAGGATATTAACGAATAACCTTATATACAGTGGCTCAGCAATAATTTCGACGGATTTCTACCTTTCACACGTATACTAATAGTAGGGAGTTGTTAAGAATCCGTCGGAATTTTTGCCCAGTGACTGTAGCTAGCGCCCTATAAACGCTATAGCAGCGCGAAGACTATACGTTCGGAAGTTTTATACCTGGGTTCGAATAATAACTTATTATCGCCGGCGGAGGTTAATAGGTTAATACTATGAAGATCACGTTCCTAAAAGGAGCTCTTAGTAATCGCCTTTATACCGCGCTTATTACTATAAAACTCCTAAATAACTACCACGCTTAGGTAATAAAGGTGCAGAGTATCGCTTAAAGACTTAAAGCTTTTACTATAAGGCCACGCTTTAGCTAAGCACCCCGTAATAGTAATAATAATAACCTCGCTTACGATTATAACGGCGATATAAAGATAAGAGGAGTTAATCGCGTATAGACTAAGAGAAAAAAGATAAGAGAGTATTATAACTATAAAAAGAAGGGACACCTTACTAGGAAATACCGCTAAAAGAAAAAGGACGCCGAAGATTAGAAAGAGAGCCGTATAGCTATAGTCTTAGCGGCCTCGGATAATAAGGTAACCTATATAGGGGTCACGGATAATAATAAAGACTCAGAAACAGAATAGCTCTAGTACGAAAACAGGCACTAGAGCCTATTATAAAGAAATAAAGGGATTAGAAAGAGTTTATATCATAGTCGCGTAGTAGTTATTTCGCTCTTATATAAACGCGGATAAATAAAAAGTTAATTAGCGCTCTCGTAGATACTATATATTGTTGTAAATTAGGCTACGAGTAGTAGGCTGTACGCGCGGAAGAGAGGAAAATCAAGCAAATACCTGTTGAATTCGTAGATCCGTAGGATTACTGCTTATTACGCGAACGTGTAAAGAACTAACTTCTAGGATTTCTTCCTGGATCCGGGGCTGGCCAAAGACCCTAAAAGATTAGGTGGCGACTATTACGTCAACAGCTTACGCGACGGTTATCACGCCACGTTATTAGCTTAAGTAATAACCAAGATATCGTAGTTACGATACCTAGTGTATTTATATAATATATATCATAAGCCAAGTATATATACACGTATAATACGTATAGTATTTTAGTATAGGTTAAGCTTATTATAAAGTAAACGTCTGGTTATATAGCTATAACCACATACTGTTTATTTTAACTTAGATATTATACTTATTATTATTATAATTATTACTTATTATAAGTATAATATCAACACCCCCCCGTAAGCTAACTCTTATATAGTAAGTGCAGCTTAGTCAGGTTATAGTTATAGTTATATTATAGCGCAGTAATCCTAGTCTATCTAGACTAGAATACATAGAGGAAAAATTTAAAAAAACCTCTTCTTTTTAATTCAAGGGAAAATTCAAAAACTCTTATTATTATTATAGTATATTATAAGTCAAAGGAAAATTCATAAAAACCTTTAATATCCAGGAAAACCCGAAGGTAAAAAACCTAGTTCTATCCCCTTATAAAGAACTAAGAATACTAAGTATTAAAACCTAGTATTTTAATTCTTTAATATTATTATAAGGTGGCAAATCATACTCAGGCAACGTATCGTTCTTATAACCTAGGTTCATATAACCGCAAAGAGTATTATAAGTCTCTTTTGCTAAACCTTTAGTCATTATATCAGCTATATTAAATTTCGTATTTATATATACGATTTTTATTTTATCATTATATAGCTCTTGCCTATAGTAGTGATACTGCCTGTCGATATGCTTTACCCGTTTTTAAAATTCAGAGTTTTCGGCCAGCTTCTTTATACTCTTACTATCTATTAAGATAATAGGAATCTCAAGAGTATTATTCTTATTATTATTATTATTATTATTATTATTATTATTATTATTATTATTATTATTATTATTATTATTATTATTATTATTATTATTATTATTATTATTATTATTATTATTATTATTATTGCCTCTTATATTAGAATCTAGACCTAGATCCTGTAGTATATCTTTATATAGATTATAAAGATAGATTCCTTCTTTAGAAGCTTCTATGAGAGCCATATATTCGGCCTCTGTTATTAATAAAGCAACGACCTTTTGTTTAGTTAAGGTCTAACTAACGGGGTTATTTACTCCCACGCAGTAAATATATCCTGAAGTCGAGGTTCTATCCTGGATTATATCTGAAAAGCTGGCATCAGAATAACCGTAAATACCAAGGTCTTCTTTATTATAGTTATATAAAAGACCGATATTAGCATATATATTTATATAAGCCCAGATTCGATTTAACGCAGTAAAGTGGTCTTATAAGGGATTGCTTATATAGCGAGAATACTAGTTAACTGCGTAAGTTATATCTGGTCTTAAATATAAGGCTAGATATAATAAAGCCCCGATTTCCTGTTGGTATTTATTTATATTATTGATTATTGGTTATTCAGATTTAGTACTAGGACCTTCTTATGTATACAAGGGGTATCAACCCTTTTCAGACTTCGTTTATTATACCTTTTAAGTATCTTATTAGTATAAGGCAACTGACTTACAGAAAGAGTCTTGTTTTCTTTATTTATATTTATTATATAGCCTAGAAAGGTATTTATTTCACCTAAGTCTTTAAGTATAATATCTTTAGACATCTCTTCAAAGAAATAGTCTAAAGTATTCTTAGACGGGCGCAGAGCTACTATATCGTGAACATGGCATAAAAGAATAGCTCGTTCTGCTATTCTTTTCATTTTATTATATTTATAAAAGGCAAAAAGTCCGTTATCATATTCAGAGACTTAGCAACCTAGTTTAGATAATATCTTAACCAGGTAATTATACTAGAGTCTAGGACTTTGTCTTAACCCGTATAAAGCTCTATTAAGGTTATAAAGGCTTATATTATTATTTTCTAAACCGTCTTATTTCTTAAAGCCTACAAGTTATATAGCATATATCAGGGTATTAATATTGGCATAAACAAACGCGTTTTTAATATCGAATTACCTGAATTCCTAGCCGTGTAATACGCCTAGTATGAAAGCTAGTTTATAGCTTTCTAGCCGGCAGGTAGTTAAAAAGGTTTCTAGATAATTAAGACCTAGAACCTGATTAAACCCCTGAATAACCCACTAAGCTTTATATTAAATAGCTTCGCTGAAGCTGTTATATTCGATTCTGAAGACCCAACGACCTCCTAATACGTGGTAGTCTTCTTTTAATTTATTATAATTATTAGGCGTATTTGTTATACTTATTATGTCTCAGGCCTTCCTGTTTCGAGTTCTGATATTTGTGCTACTATCGCGTCTATCCATTTACCTTTATCTAGGCAGTTTATAGCCTATTTATAGGTAGCTGGCTCGTTAATCGAATTTATAGTTAAAAGAAATAAGGAATTTTCTTAAAACAATAGGTTTCTAAGTATAATATCTTTTATATAATATAGTAAGTACACACTATTATTATAGGATATTAAATCCTTATGTCCGGTTTTAATAGTTCTAAAGGTATTTAGACTTCTAGCCTAGTACTTTAGCTACCATTATTATTAGCCAGGCTATAGTTAATATTATTATTATTATTATTATTATCAATAGCTGGAACTTCATAGCCCGCTGCCCGTAGACTCTTTCGTCTATTATTATTCTCTTTTTTGAGTTAAATAGACTTAAGAGAACGTTTCGAAACACGCGAAGGAATATTTTATAAAATTAACCGGTATTTTCACTAAAAGTGATTCCTTTATTATACTTAATGGGTTAATAAGGCCCGCGGTTAGAAACCTAATTATATACCTATATCTTTAATATGGGGAGGGAGGTTATTATTATTATTTTTAGGCGTATAGTTATTATAATAATTATTTATAACGGTCACGAAGAGATAGAACGGAAGAGGAAGATCTAGAGGAAAAGAGGCTGTTTGAATTGTGGAAGACTGTGAAGACTGCAGAAGTAAGATGCAGAGAGAGAGAGAAAAAGGAAAGTAAGAGGGAGGCGGGCAGCCTGGTATATATAACCCTTTCCTACGGCTTATTTAAGCTACTGATTTGGTATCCAGACCCTCGAAGTATAGGTAAGGGTCCGTGGGTTTCTCCGAAGGTCCTGAAGGTCCCTGGGTTACTCCGAAGGTCCTAAAGGTCCGTGGGTCTACCTGAAGGTCTATGAGTCTACCTGAAGGTCCGTGGGCCTACCTGGAGGCCCGTGGGCCTACCTAAGGGTCCGTGGGTCTACCTAGGGTCCCGGGGGACTCGGGAGGACTATAGAGGACTCAGGAAGTCCCTAGGGGACTCGGGAGGTCCCTGAGGGACTTAGGAAGTCTTTGACTTATAGGAGGTTTCGTATATCGTACTATACCGTATATAGATATATTTATTTTCTGGGTATAGTACTAACACCCCCCCGGAAGCTAACTCCTATATAATAGGTGCAGCTTAGCTAGTTATTTTTATAGTCTATATATTTTTAAGGAGAGGAAAAAAAAAAGGAAAACCTCTATCTTCGTTATAGTATAGTATAGGGAAAAATTGAAAAAACCCTCCTTAGTTTTATCCTAGGATAACCTGTCTGTAGGTAAAAAACCTAGTATTTAAGTTCTTTTATTTCTTTATAAGGTGGTAGGTTATATTCGGGTAGTGTATCGTCTTTATAACCTAAGTTTATATAGCCGCAGAGTGTGTTATAAGTCTCTTTTAGTAACCCTTTAGTTATTATATCGGATATATTATATTTAGTGTTTAAATATACTACCTTTATATTATTTTCCTGTAGTTATTATCTATAGAAGGGAAACTGTTTATGGATATGCTTTACTCTTTTATAAAATTCCGGGTTTTTAGCGACCTTTTTAGCACTCTCACTGTCTATAAGAATAGTAGGAATCCTTGGTTTATTATTACTGAATTTTATATTAAGGTTATCTGTTAGTTTAGTATATAGGTTATGTATATAGATTCCTTTTTTCGCAGCCTCGGTTAGAGCCATATATTCGGCTTCTGTTATTAATAAAGCAACGACTTTTTGCTTCGATAAGGTCTAGCTAATAGGATTATTTATTCCTACGCAGTATATATATCCTGAGGTAGACGTTCTATCCTTAAGAATATCTGAAAAGCTGGTATCTGAGTAACCGTATATATGTAGGTTATCTCTTTTATAGTTATAGAGAAGACCTATATTAGGACATGCGTTTATATAGGCCTAGACTCTATTTAGTGCTATAAAGTGTTCCTTCGAGGGGTTACTTATATATCGGGCATACTTATTAACAGTATAGGTTATATCGGGCCTAGAGTGAAGAGCTAGATATAGTAAAGCTCCTACTTCTTGTTGATATTTCTTTATGTCTTCTTTTGACGCCTATTCAGGGTTTAGTATTAGGACCTGTTTATGAATATATGGGGTATCTACCTTTTTAAGAGCTCGTTTATTATACCTTTCTAGTATTTTATTCGTATATGGTAGTTGGCTTATAGAGAGTGTCTTTTTAGTTGTATTTATATTTATTTTATTGCCTAAAAAGGTATATACTTTACCTAAGTTTTTTAGTGAAATATCTTTAGATATCTCTTTATAAAAGTGATCCATTATAGTATCTGAAGGACTTATAACCACGATGTTATCTACGTGGCAGAGGAATATAGCTCGGTCTCCTTTATTATGATATGTAAAGAGTCCTTTATTAAACTCGGTGACTATATAGCCTAGTTTAGTTAGGATTTTAACTAGGAAGTTATACCAGAGTCTAAAGCTCTGTTTTAGGCCGTATAAAGCTTTATTTAGCTTATAGATAGTTATATTATTCCCTTCTTGTTTTTTAAAACCCGTTAGTTAAACGGTGTATATTAGAGTATCTATATTAGCATATACGAAGGCGTTTGTTACGTCGAACTGCCTGAATTTCCAGCCTAAGTAAACGCCTAATAGGAAGGTAAGTCTATATATTTCGGGTCTGCAGGTTGTGGAAAAGGTTTCTAAGTAATCGATTCCGAGTACTTGATTAAAGCCTTGTATAACCTATCTTGCTTTGTATTTTATTGGTTCTCCTTTATTATTTAGTTTTATTTTGTAGACCTATCGTCCGCCTAGGACGTTGTATTTTTCTTTTATTTTATTAAGGGGCGTATCTTTTATAGTTATTAAATGCCAGGTCTTTCTTTTTTCTAGTTCTGTTATTTCTGCTACTATAGCGTCTATCCATTGTGAGTTATCTAAGCTTTGTATGGCCTTTTTATAGGTAGCTGGTTCTGATAGAGAGTTTATAGTTACGAGGTAGTAAGCCTTTATTTGGAACTGTAGGTTTCCGAGAGTGGTATCTTCTATTAAGTATAATAAGCGCTTATTATTTTTATTATTAACTGATATATAGTCTTTAAAAGCTGACTTCGGTTTCGAAGGTATTTTAACTTGTATACTAGAGTGGCCGGTGTTTTTAGGTCTATGATAAGTGTTCATATCTGGGTTATCGTAGCCTGATACTGCTCGTAGACTCCTTGGTCTATTTTATGGGTTATTATTATTTTCTTCTTTAGTTTGGATAGACTCGAAAGGTTGTTTTAAGACCTGTTGTTATTATATAGTTTTTTCTAGAAGCTGATAAGGCTTTAGGTTAGAAACCTGTTCTTCTTGGAGAGAGATATTACTGGTATTTAGGTCTAAAACAAAAGAGTGTATGAACTGATTTTCAAGTACATATACGTCTCTAAACTAACCGATCCTTTATGAGACTGGGTTGTATATCTTATAGTTATAATCGTTAAAGCCCATAAGGGCACCACGAATAGCTCTGCTATCTAGTTTCTTTTAATTCGGGTCGTTGTTTTTATAGTAGGCTATAAAGCCCTAGACCCGAATATGGTTTATATTAGGCTTTTTCTTTTTAACTATCTTAAACGGGTTCTTGAAACCTATAGCTGAATTTGGGGTCCTGTTGTATGTATATACTACTGAATATACAGTATCTCCCTAAAGGTATCTAGGTAGTCCTAAGTGGAAAAGCAGGCTACGAATCTTTTCTATTATAGTTCCAATAGCTTGTTTGATCGAGCCTTGGGTCTTATGGGTATATGGTAGTTTTATATTATGTTTTACGCCTTAAAAAAGACGTTTAAAGGAGGCGTTTGTGAACTCCTTTCCACCGTTAGTATCTACTTCTTTTATTCTTATCTCGTAGTTATTATTTTCTACTGGTATTTTCTACTCTTTTATAGCTAGAACGACGGTTGCTTCTGATTTATTAGGCAGTAATTCTGCCTAGAGGAACCGGGTGGAACGGTCTATAATTAGTAGAATCCAGCGCTTCTTATTATAAGTTATTGGTTTTATTAGGCCGTAGAGATCTATATATACCTTTTCTAGGTAGGAGAAGTCTTTGTATTTATTAACTGAATCTTGATTAGCTAGTATAATAGCCTAGCTGCGGCCTAGTAGAGTCCTCTAAAGAGCCTAGCTCTTATATATATATAAAGAGACTCTTTTACTATTTCGTTTTTAAAAAGAATAAGCTGTTTATTACCTAATAAACCTCTGACTTTACTATCGAGGTTTAGGAGACTTATTATATTGGTTCCTAGTTTAGGAATATAAAGGTATTCTTTTAGAAACAGTGTTTTTCTAGTATCTTTAAACTTTATAATATAGTTTCCTACGCCTATTATCTTTATTATATTTGCTTTTCCCTAACTAGCGAGCCTAGTAGTAGTTTTATATATAGAAAAGGGAGATTTATTTATTATTATATAGGAGGTAGCTCCGCCATCTATACAAAAATTTAAGTCTAAACTAAACCTATTCTCTGCCTAAATCCTAAAAATCCTTTTAACTATCCCACCTATATTTAGGTTAGTATTCAGAGTATTCTAGGGATTTTAGGTTATTATACTTACTTCCTTAACGTCTATTATATCCTTAGCTTCCGGGTTCGGGAGGATATCTTTAAACGTGATTAATTTATCTTCTTCTTCTTCTTCGGGTTCTTTAGGCTACTTTTTAAGGATTATATTCACAGAATCCTTATTGTTTATAAGAGTGTAAAGTAGTTAGTTCTTTAAAAGAGCCATAATAGCGTCCTCCCTTTTCTTATACTAGGGATTTAGGGACCTGGAGCTGCCCCTAGAAGAGGAGGAGGAGGAGGAGGACTTAGTGCTCTTAGAGACCCGATTCTACTACTTTTTTCCGGTATTTTCCTTTATAACCTAGCTTTTAGGAGCCTTATCTGGGTGGAGGAAATAGCAGTTAGAGGAGATATGGCCGGGTTTCTTATAGTTCTTATAAAATAGTCCCTTAGTCTTTTTCCAGGGTTTTTTAGACCCTTTAACGAGGAGAGTGTTATTTACTAGGGAATACTCTATTTTCCAGGAGGCGTCTATTAATTTAGTAACGATTTTATCTAGTATATAACTCTGGATATCGTGACGGAGGGACTAGGTAATCTAGTTAGTGATAGAGTCGTATCTCTTATTAAGGGCGTTAAGAATCCACGCGTAAATGACCTTATTAGGAAAGGAAATCTCCTTTCCTTCTAGAGCCAGTAGATTTTCTTAAACCTTATATAGAAAGGATTCGAGGGTTTTATAGTCTAAGGGGGGGATTATTGAAAAGGGTTCCTAGGGTATTAAAATCAGCTTAGAAGCCTTTTCTTGCGTATAGGCCTTTTAGCTTTTCCTAGACTTTATGGGCCGTATCTAGACCTTAAACCTGGGCGAGAGGTCCTTTAGAAAGGGTAGAGAGTATTTTACTAGCAGCTTTTAGAGAGTCTTCCTTCTGCTTTTAAGAGGGATTCTATAAAGGTTTCGTTATTTTATTTAGGAATTTGCTTTTATAGGTAAAATAAGCGTGTATAGATATCCTCTAGAAAGGAAAATCGGCACCACCTTATAGTTTCTTAACCGTAGGGATAAAATCCTTACTAGTTATCTTCCTAGCTTTAAAATAGTGGTCTTTTTACTAGTATTAGAAGGGGGGAAGTGGAATTACCCGATTTCTAGTTATAATTACCCGAGGGGTTAGATATAGGGGTGAAAGGTGGGTCTAAAGCGGGGAAAAGTGGGGCCACGTAATAGTATAGTTCACGGATATTAAAAAAGTAGAGCCGTTTTATATATATTATAAAGGAGAGATTAGCTTTTTTTAGAGACTAGGGTTTATAAGCCACGTAATATTATAGCCTTTATAGGGGTATAGTGGGGCGGTATAGCTACTATGCAGGGGGTATGGATACTAAGACTTAACTATTCGGAACGGGGTCCCGTTATAATATTTTTCCGTTTTTTCAGAAAAAGGAAAAAGGAAAAAGGAAAAAGGGGTTAGCCTAAAGAGGGCTTTAGAGGTGGAACTAGTTAACGGCGGTGATATACACTAACCGTATATATCTCTGGCTAGCTAGTATTATAGGACCTATAAGAGGATTTAAGTTAGGTAACCTTAGGGTATAGTAAATAATATATAAATAGGATAGATTCTCTAAAGGAGAGGGCGAGGTTCCCGCTTTATATAGCCACGGGGAAACCGCGGTCTATCTAGGTCTTAGCTAGTGCTAGCACTATTCTAGCACTATACGGGCTTTGGTGTTAGTATAGTGCTGGTACTATTCTAGCGCTATACGGGCTTTAGTGCTAGTATAGTGCTGGCACTAATCTAGCGCTATACGGGCTTTAGTGCTAGTATAGTGCTAGCACTAATTCGGCGCTATACGGGCTTTAGTGCTAGTATAGTGTTGGATAGTGGTGTATAGTATATGCCCCGGGAAGGATAAAGCCCTGCGTCCCGCGGGCTTCTAACTATATTTAAGTCTATATAGTCTAGCTTAGACTCGGCTAGGCCGATTATTATACTAGTAATATATTATAGATATAGGCACTCTCTCTCTTTACTATTAAAAAAAAATTTACTATATAAGATAGCGCCTTCTCTAACGCGATTCACTAACTCCGTGGGTTCTATATCTAATATTAGTAAGTATATCTAGCCACCTATCCCCCCGTTATAGAATTACTAACCCGGGACTTATAGGAAAAGAAAAGCAAAAATTAAGAAGAAAAGAGCGAACGATAGGAGAGCCGAGGGTAACGATAATGGGTATTAGTAGGTCGTATAAGATATAGGACGACCTATCCCGATTTACCTAAGCGTCCTTCGCTAACTAGTATAGTTAGGCGGTTAGATAATAGTAATAACGGGTTTATCCGGCTTATTGGTTAGGATACCCTATATATCCAGGTCCAGCCCTAGAATATTGGCCGCGTCCTTTAGAGTGATTACCTGTTTCTTAGCTATAAGCTCGGCGGTGTTTAGGTCGTATAATACGAGGATAGCCCTATACTATTAGGCGTTACTATATTTCTAGACGGCGGCGGTATAGTATATAAGGGATACGGCTATATCGGGGTCTTTAATAAATCTCTACGCTATAGTGTTCCGTTTATCGGTATCTAGACTACCGTCTAGTTCTAGCCTGGCTATCTACACGTATAGTTCTATACGCTAAAATCTAATTAGTAGCGGTAAGTCTGCTATATTCTAGACTAGGTTATTAGCGATATAGGAGCTAATAAATTATATAGCGAATTTCCTAACCGGTAATAGTAGCACTATACCGTGGTCGCGCTATTAGAATATAGTGAATATCCAGCCCGCCTAGTTAAACTCTTCTATCTATGCTTAGGCTCCGGTATCGTGGAGCCGTGATACGAAACTTTTAGTTACTTAGATCTATACCTTCTCCTTACCGGTACGGTATATAAATAAGCGTTTAGCGGTGGGCTAATAAGTATTATCTGCTATAGGTTATTTCGTCCCCGCTACGCGGGATAGTATAGGTTAGTTAGAGCCTATAGCCGTGACCGCCTACGAGCCCTAACTAATAGACGTGGTCGCTAGAATATCCGTTACGGATCTAATTAGCGGGGTGTATTATATAGCTATACTCTCTAAATAGGCCTTAATCGTATCGGCCCGCGGCTATAGGGCGTTATAGAATAGCATTATAGCTATTAGGAAGCTTATTTAGTCTATTATTCTATCCTATAGGTGCTTAATAATAGAGATTATTTCTAGGCTAAGCTTATTAGCTTAATCGACTATCTCGACTATACTCTTATCGAAGTTCGTTGCCTATAGGTTAGTGGTTTACTAGCGGGGGTTTATAATACCCGATAGTCGCGGTATAAGAGAACCCGTGGCGGTCATGGAGCTAGGCGTCGCTTTAGCGGCGCTCCTATAAAGGAATTACCTATTAGGGCCCCGCGGGGCGTTATACCTGGCTATAACCAGGTACTCCTCGAAACTCTACGCGGCTTATAGCTAATCGGCGATAACTCGATTATAGTTAAGGAGGAACTATGGTTAAGGATAGCTTAGGACGATATTCTTAGTAGTGTCTTCGTCTACTACTTAGTTCGCGAGGTGGCTAGGAGCGAAAATAGTGCGATCGGTTCCCCGATCTTTAGGGTAATCGTATCCTGCTTATATAGCCTTACGCCTATACCTAGCGATAATACCGCTATTATTATTTTTCTACTTAGCGAAGGCCGGGCCGAGCGCTTATAGCTATGTTTTAACTCTATTCTTATCTCTAAATAGCGAAATAACTCTAAAGTAGCCGTCGTATAGCAGGCCTTAGCCTTTATAGCCGTTTTGGAAGTATCTATTAAATAAGTCCTAGAGCGTTTAGTCTTTTAGCCGATATACGTTAATTGGATATAGGGTAATAAAGAAATTAGTGGTAGGGGGTATTAGTTTATTTAGCTTAGGGTTTTAGTTTATAGGCTATAATAGCGGGCGCGGGTATAGGCGATAGTAGAATCGTGATAGGGAATAGTGCTAGGGAATACTAGGATTATAAAGGGAATTATTAAACGAACTTATAGTCGAGGTGACTATTATAATCGTTTAACTATGGGTATAGAATAAAGGGGAATAGTAAAGCTATAGGCGGCTAGGAGAAATCTTTTATTTTCGAGCTAGCTATACTAATTTATATATACGCCGGGGCTATATAGCCGGTAAGGCTTTTATTCTTATTAGTTCGAGATTAGATAGTGTTATTCTTTCTATATCGGTTATACCTTCTAAAGGAGTATTCGTTATTAAGGGGAATAGTTCTTTAGCTCTAGCCTAGCTCCGCCGCGAGGCTAAATAGGTCCCTTTAGTTCTTTAGAGCTCGCCGGGCTCTGGTCTTTTAACCTCTTTTATCCCCTTTAATACTAAATAAAGCACTTCTAAAGCTCTTTAACGTTTCTCGAATTCCTCTACTAAATCCGGAGCTTCTATTACGTCTACGGGCATCCAGATATTCCACTAGTCTAGCTAGTCCTTTTATCGAATAAGGTACTCGGTGCGTGGCTTGCCTTTTCCTTTACGGGTAATCCGTTTATCTAGGATAGCTTTAATCTCGTAGTGCTTGTATAGGTCCCGCTATTACTCTTAGTCCCTATCTTATACGTCGACGGGTCCCCTAGTCTCGGGTATCTCCGCGAATCTAACTATTTAGAGTTAAGTGATACTAATAACGGGATACACGTTAAGAGTCTTAGGCAGATCTAATCGGTATACTAGCGGCGATACTTACTTAAGGACCTTAAAGGGGCCTATCCGTTAAGCGCCGAGCTTAGGGCTAGCCTTACCTAGGAGCGAGTATCCGCGGCTAAGGCGGATATATACGCGGTCGCCGGGCTAGAACCGAATATTACGTTATTTCTTATCGTATAGGCGCTTTATATATATCTAAGCTATTATAATAATAAGTTTCGCGTCCTTCTAGAATATCTTATATATAAATTTAGGATTAATATTACCGATTAAGTTAAGCGGACTATTTGTTTTAGTACCGTATAGTATCTTATTTAGTATATAGCCGAGCGTCTTATTAAATGCGTTATTTAGGTTAAACTATAAAGGTATAATTACCTTCGGCTATAGGGCGTTTAGGTTATCCGCTAAGTATATACGTATCCTAATCTTAACGGTTTAGTTTTTCCTCTCGGAAATATTATCGGTTTAAGGATACTAGGCCGTTAAGAACTTTAGCTTAGTTCCGGCTACCTTTTATAGAGTTATCTAGAAGTCTAATAAGAACTTAGGATCACGATCCGAGATAATAGCGCGGGGGATACCCTAGTTACCTATCTAAAGGGCTTAAAAGAGCATGGACGCCTAGTTATCCGCGGTATAGGTGCTATAGCTAAGGATAAGCAGGGAGGCCTTTAAGAACTTATCCGTGACGGTTAGGAGGGTATCGAATAAAAGGAAGCCTTCGCGCTACTATAGTGTCCCTATAAAAGGCATTTTAGGTAGCCTAATAATAAAGTCTATAGCGATAGTATAGAAAGGGATAGGGGGCGTTAGGATAGGCTATATCTCGCTAAGGGGAGCCTGCTAATCCGTTTAGTGGGTACGATATATCTTATATTAAGCGATATATAAGTCGACCTCTTTATAGAGTTATAGGATTATAAAGCGGCTAACTAAATCGTACTATATCCGTTTAGCTCCGAAATAATGCTAGTCGTCGTGGGCGGCCTAAAGGAATTCCTTATATAGGGAGAAGGGGATATAAAGGCGTCTTCTCCTATTTAAATCCACCTAGTATAGGAGACTATTATATACCTCGAAAAGGATCTTAACTAATAAGTTATAGTTAGTAGTTTAGGTAAGGATAGGTGCCTACTTTGAATCGTTAACGTCTCCTTTAATAATCCTTTATCGTATATTATCCTTTATTTAGATTTCGCTAATATAGTATATAGCCTAGTCTTCCTAAATCCGGTCTAATTCGCCTAGGCTTTTAGCTAGGGGGCCGTTAGTAGTGGGTAGCTAAGATAAAGTATCGGCTACTATATTCGTCTTACCGGGGATATATCGGCAGTCTAACTATAATTAGCTAAGAAACTCGGAGGAGAGGGTAAGCTTTATATTTAGCCTGGTTTTATTAATACTAAATAAGACTATTAACTTTATAATACCGACGGTAGTAGCGTGGTCTATAAGGACTATAATCGGGTTACGATAAGCGGACTAAATAATAGTACGGGTCTTATAAACGGCCTATACTAGGCAAGTAACCTTAAGTTCCGTAGGCTAGTATTTTTCTTTAGCGGCGTTAAGCCCCTTACTAATATAAAGCACTAGTTAAACGTCGGTCTTCTTAAAGGTTCCCTTAGTAAGCTATTTAGTCTTATCGACTAACTAGAAGAGTATAGTAGAGAACCCGTGCTCTTTAAAGGTGTCTAGCTAGATAAAAAGGATCTTAGTAAGGATATAGTAGAATAGGTAAGTATCCGAGGTAAAAGCGCCGGTGATATTATAGAACGTAGCTAACTCTTTAGTAATAGCCTTAAATATTATACGTCTAGTATACGCCTTATAGGCCTATCCCTTATCTTTCCTGATTTAATAAGCCTTAACGAGAAGGGTTATTTTCCGTTACTAGAGGGGAGCGATTCGGTAAGGGAATCGGGGAATAAGATAGCGAAGCCACCCTATTATCCCGATCTAACGTTCTAAGGACTAAAGAGAAGTCGGAGGGCGAATCTTTTATAAAGCCTCGGTACGTTCTTTAGTATTCGATAGTCTAAGGGCGTTAACCTTAAATCCTAGTAGTTAAACTAACGGATATCCGATAAAGGACTTATTAGGAGAGATACTAATCCTCTTTTTATTAAATAAAGAGAGTACTATATTTAAGTGCTTAGTATAGTCGTCCTCGGTATCCGATATAATAATAATATTATCGATAAAGGCGGAGATAAAGTCCTTATATAAGTAAAGGAGCTAGTCTATATAACGTTAAACGTGCGCGGGCGAATTACGGAAGCCTATTAGGGCGACCTTTAGTCGTTCCTATCCCTATTAAGAAATAATAGTAAACCGCTCGCGGTGCGGTTCGTATACCGGGAATTAGTAGAAGAAAGCCCGGGCGTTAATAACGGAGATAAACTTCTTTACTCGGAGTCGCTTAATAACTTCGTCCTAAAGCGGTATCGGGTATATATCTAGGATAATAACCTTATTCAGGGCATAAAGGTCTACTATTATACGGCCTTTACGTTTACCTTTTACCTCTCGCTATATAATAAAAACCGGAGCACTAAAGGGCGTTAGTATTAACGTCTATTCTATACGGTCCTAGTTATAAAGTCTAGCTAGGGTCTAGTCTAAAAAGGTTCGGTCCTTACGGCTAAGCGGATATAGCTTCTAACTAATCCTTTAGGTATACTACCCATTAATTAGGGGAACGCTTATATAGTTCTTCTTATCTATATCGATAACGCCTTAGTCCGTCTAAACCTTAGGGTAGTTACCGATAATCCTAGTAAAGCGTTATATAAAGCGGGCTTTATAATCGTAGATAGTCACGCCTTCTAGAGTCGTTTTAGTCAGGGTATCTAGGCTCTTAGCGATTCCGAGCTTCCCGCTTATAGGTAAATACCCTCTAAAGATATCGCCTTATCCTTCCGGACTCAGGGACTTCTTAGCGGCCTCTAGTCGTTTTATTAGAATATCACGGGGTTTATCTTACTCTATATTAAAATATCCGTTAGTATAAAAGGGATTTATATACCCTAGCTTACTACCCCGGGAAATAAATAGTGGCCGGTTATTAGCGTTATAGATTAGGATAGATATTCCTTCGCTAAGGATATAGTTTAGTAAACCCTTAATATCCGGTTAGAATTCTATAGAGTCTAAGGTTACGTTCCGTTCCTTAAATAGGACGAATCTATACTAGTACGGCGGAATAGTGACCTTCTTAGCGGCTTTTAATCGGCGCCTAATTAGTAAACGTTTAGCGAAGATACGCGCCGGGACGATAAGACCTTTATAGGACCTAATCTAGATAGCGTCCCGCGAATTAAGGATATCGACCTTATTCGGGTAGTTAAATTCCTGCCCGAGGAGCAGACCGGCTTCTAGCTTAGGGACCACCTAAGCCTTTACGTATAGCCGTCCGACTCGGGGCTAGTTATCCACCATGCCTCGTACTAGCAGGGTAAATAAAGCCTATCTAATAGTATCCGAAGTGCCTATACCGCGGAGCGTAGATCTCTTAGACGCGTCGACTTCTATATCGGGGAGGTAAGGGAGGAGGTACTAGCTTATAACGTATTACGAGGCACCTAAATTAATATAAGCTTTAAAAGGAGCGCTATCTAGGGTTACTCGGACTTAGACCCTTATATATATATAACCGCACAGGCCGGCTACTAGGTCTATTATTTCTTATAAGGCGCCTTCGATTAGCGGGGAGTCCTAACCGCCTTATTCCTTTATTAGGAATAAGTAGGAATATAACCTTTTATAGCGGAGGGCCTTATTATTAGATCTTATTAGTTATTTATACCTAGTATATTATCGTCGTACTTAGTAGAGATTACGGTACTTAGGTATTAATCCGGGTTTATTGGCGACCTAGTATAGTTAATCACTGCCTTTATCGGTCTCGGCTTTATTATCTATGAGGTCCTCGAAACTATTAGACTCCTCTTCGAAATAGTATAGGTCCTCTGGTTCCTTATTATTCTTATATCCTTTATCGGAGACCTTATTATCGACTATAGTATTTACTAGATCCCTGGATTATTCCCGGCGAAAGTTCCGGTTACCGCGCGCTAGTTAATCGGATATATTATTAGCTAAGAGCCGTTAGCCGTGTTTATTTATCTAGCGGTTTAGTATTCCTGGGGCTAGTAGGGCGCGGTCGTTCCGGCGGAATTATCCTAGTCCTGGTCCTGGTCCTAGTCCTAGCGAGCGATATTCCGGGAATAGTAGACGACGATCCGGCGCTAGGGAACGTTATTCGGGCTACGGCGAGCGGCATAAAGCCGGGCCACCGCGTTAATCCGGGTACCGGGGATATACCTAGGAAGATTAGTTTAAAGTCGATATCCGTTCAATCCTTAGTAGGGTTTATCGGGTAATAACTACCTTTTAGGCTCCGTTAGTATAATTCCGGTACTATCCTAGTATTATACTAGCTAGGCTATTTATAAAGTTAGTTATTATAGTTTCCGGTCCGGGGTAAGGAATAGTGTTTACTATATTAGCGTCTAAGGGATCCTATATAAAAGCTAAATACTTACCTTTAGGTTTATTAGCCGCCTTTACTAATCGGATTCCCTTATCTATAAAGACACGGATATCGCGGCGGGTAACTATATTATTTAGGGTATATCGCTTATATCTTAGCTTATACTCGGCTTCCTCTTAAGGTAATCGGAACCTTTCCTATAAGGCGGTCTTCTATTCGGTAATAGTGGCTATTATAGTAAGGTATAAATATCGTCCCTTATCGAGGCTTATAAACTATACGGATACCTCGCCTAATAAATAGCAGGCTAGTCCGCGGGGAAGGGACTCGCGGTGCTAGGCACTTAGGCCGGTATACTAGTCTATTATATTAGTAAAGCGGAAGACGTCTATATAAATTAGTTTAGTTCCTTCGGTCTTAAGATCCTAGTTAGTAGTAAAGTATAAGGGAGGCTTAAAGTAGCCTAGGTTATCGGCCTTAAACCGGTATATCCGATTATCGCGCTGGCTAAGGATAGTAAGTAAATCCGATTATCGTACGTATAGGTATAGTTCCGGGTAGTTAGCGTCCGGCGTGTTTCCTAGAGGAGGGCCTATACCGGGAGGGCCGCGTTTAGGGGGACTATTACCCGGAGGGTCTACCCGGTGCTATTAGCGTTCCAGATTCCTACTATTCCCGGATCCGATATCCTTTATTTTATTATAAGGGTAGTATATAATATCGGAGGGCGTAGGGCTTATATAATTATCGCGGTGGCTGATAGTGTCTGCTTAAAGACTTTCCTAGTCAGAGAATAGTATATAGTTATTAGGCGTTAGGGTATAGTCGGGTATTCCTTTAAAAGGTTTAGCGTACTTTAGAGAAGGGCTTTCCGCTATATCTTCGGGGAAACTTCTAACCGGCTATTTAACTATACTTATAGCGGGGCGGATTAAAAGCGATTCCGATCCCTTAACCTTAATGTTTAGTTCTATTAGCGGAGAATCATAGCCGGCGGTAAAGGGGGCTAGCTCCTTTCCCTTTACTACGCTATTATAGGGTATAACTATAGACTTATAAAGGTCGATATATTCGGGCTCCTTTTTTAGCTAATTATAGAATACCTTTATAAAAGAGTCGTGATAAGTAACCTACTTAGTAGGATAGGTTAGCTAAAGAGGCAGGATAGCTTTAGAGACTCTTCCTCTAGAGGTTATAGCCTAACTAGCTCTACTAGTACTAGGGAGGTTCCCTGCTTACTCGGCTATAAAAAGGAGTAGGCGATATTCGGGTATAAAAACCTTTTTAGCTATATCTAGATAGGCGTTCGCTATTATAGCGAGGGGACGTACGCCTTTTATATCCCTTAGCGTAGGGGGAGAGTCTAGGAGAATAGGGTAAGGAGCTTCGGTTATTATTAAGCGGGTTCTATAATAATACTATTTAGTATTCGATAGGTTATTTTAGATATAGGCCCGTCGGATAACTAATACTCGTGGACTCTTATACTTATCGCTTACTCGCCTAGTCCTAATAAAGGGAAGGCGCTTTACTTAGTGGATTACGGTTAACCGGTACCGCTTTAGCTATATATCCGCTTAGTGCGCTATATATAGCTATTTAACTAAATAGGGGTTTAGTACGTAGACCTCTACGCTTTACGCTAAAGGGCTAGTGAACGTAGTAAGGGGCGCGTGGGTAAGCAGTTCCTTATCGGTACTATTAGGCTATGGCTTAATAGTCGCTGCTTATCGCCTAGTCCTATTTAAGGGGAGGCACTTTATTAATAACGGATAGTTACTTACCCTAGGATCGTGTAACTAGAATAGTCTCCACGGTTATTTAATAGGGTCGGTACGCGAACCTTACTAAGATCGAATAATCTTATTTTAGTGATTACTATTTAATATACACTAACCGTATATATCTCTGGCCAGCCAGTACTATAGGACCTATAAGAGGATTTAAGTTAGGTAACCTTAGGGTATAGTAAATAATATATAAATAGGATAGATTCTCTAAAGGAGAGGGCGAGGTTCCCGCTCTATATAGCCACGGGAAAACCTCGGTCTATCTAGGACTTAGCTAGTGCTAGTATTATTCTAGCACTATACGGGCTTTAGTGCTAGTATAGTGCTAGTACTATTCTAGCGCTATACGGGCTTTAGTGCTAGTATAGTGCTAGCACTAATCTAGCGCTATACGGGCTTTAGTGCTAGTATAGTGCTGGCACTAATTCGGCGCTATACGGGCTTTAGTGCTGGTATGGTGTTGGATGGTGGTGCGTAGCAGGCGGCCTAAAGAGGGTTTTAGGGGTGGAATTAGTTAATAGCGGCCTAAAAAGGGCTTTAGAGGTGGCCTAAAAGGGCTTTAGAGGTGGACTTTAGGGTAGAAATTACCTAAAAAGGACTTTAAGGGTAGAAGGAAGAGGGGATCTAGAAATTCCTTTGCTTTCCCGGGCTTATAACCTTTATAATAGTTATAAAGAGATAGAACGGAAGAGGAAGATCTAGAGGAAAAGAGGCAGTTTGAATTATAGAAGACTATAAAGACTATAAAAGTAAGATACAGAGAGAGAGAGAAAAAGGAAAGGAAGAGGGAGGCGGGTAGCCTGGTATATATAACCCTTTCCTATAGCTCATTTAAGCTACTGATTTAGTATCCAGACCCTGAAAGTATAGGTAAGGGTCCGTGGGTTTCTCCGAAGGTCCTAAAGGTCCCTGGGTTACTCCGAAGGTCCTAAAGGTCCGTGGGTCCACCTAAAGGTCTATGGGTCCACCTAAAGGTCCGTGGGCCTACCTAGAGGTCCGTGGGCCTACCTAAGGGTCCGTGGGTCTACCTAGGGTCCCGGGGGACTCGGGAGGACCCTAGAGGACTCAGGAAGTCCCTGGGGGACTCGGGAGGACCCTGGAGGACTCAGGAAGTCCTTAGGGGACTCGGGAGGACTCGGGAAGTCCCTAGGGGACTCGGGAGGTCCCTGGGGGACTTACGAAGTGTTTGACTTATAGGAGGTTTCGTATATCGTACTATACTGTATATAGATATATTTACTTTCTGGGTATAGTACTAATAAATTATATAAAAAAGAGTAAAGAAACTTATTTTCTAAGATATAAATATCTCTAAACCAACCATTCTTTCTAGTTACTAGGTTATAAACCTTATAGTTATAGTCGTTAAAACCTATTAAAGCACCTTATAGTGCCCTTATATATAATTTCGTTATATTCGGGTCGTTATCTTTATAATAAATAATAAAACGCTAAACCCGTATATTATTAATAATAGGTTTCTAACCTTATAAAAGCTTATAGGGACTCTTAGAATTAAGAGCTAAATCAGGTAATCTATTATATATATAAATAGCTAAGAGAACAGCTTTACCCTAAAGGTATCTAGGTAGCCCTAAGTGGAAAAGAAGAGCTTAAACCTTTTCTATTATAGTTTTTATAACTCTTTTAATAAAGTCTTAAGCTTTATAAACGTACGGTGGCTTTATATTATGCTTTATACCTGCAAAAAGCCGTTAGAAAGAGGCGTTATTAAATTATTTTCTACCGTTAGTGTCTACTTCTTTAACAAACAAGTGATATTTATTATTATTATTATTATGATTATTATTATTTTCTACCTAAGCTTTCCACTCTTTCATAGCTATTACTACCGGTTTCAGACTTGTCTAAGAGCAGTTATGCCCATAGAAACCGGGTAGACCGGTCTAGTATAAACAAAATCCAACGCTTTTTATTATAAGAAAGAGGTTCCATAAGACCATAAAGATCTATATAAACCTCTTCTATATAAGAAAAGTCTATATATTTATTAACCGAACCTTTATTCGTAAGTGTAATAGACTTACTTCTCTTACAGGCATCATAGCTCTATATTTCAGTTAACTCTTCGTTAATTATATTATAATGTTTTTAAAGAGTATTAGTGTATAGCCTTGTTAAGGTAATAGGGTTAATATAACCTAACCTATTATACCATAGCGTTATGTTTTTAGTGATAGAAGTAGTCCTTTAATGGTTATTACGGTCTCTTTATTTATAACGCTCTTCTTAAGGTTAAAGAGGTTAAGGTTTCTTTATTATATTATTTCGTTATTAAGGTTTAACTAACCCCTTGATTATATTTCTTTATTTATTTAGTTTCTTTAAAACCTATTCTTTAAACCTTTAAAACCTCTTTATTCTAGTTAAGTCTTAAGACTATTCTTTAGGTAAAATAGTTCTTTATAACAGTTTCTTTATATTTTTTCTAGTATTTATCATATTTATTTTCTAAGACTTAACCCCCCCGTGTAATAATACCCGTGTTATAGCCTAGTATAACCCGTGATAAAGCAGAGCCGTTATATAAAGAAAGAGGGGCTCTTTATTATTAAATAATAGGAGCTTTTTGTTTCTAGTAAGACCGCGAGCTTCACTATTAAGACGGGAGAGACTAATAATATCAGTGCCTATTTCCGGTATACAAAGGCACTCTCTGAAAAGCAAAGGCTTTCTAGTATCCCTGAATTTTAATACATAGTCCCCTTTACTTTATATCTTTATTTCCTTTACCTAACGCTAACGAACAGTTCTCTTTTTAGTATTATAAGTAGAAAAGAGTCTTTTATTTATAATAATATACGCCATAGCCCGGCTATCTACACAGCAATTTAGATCTAATTTAATACCATTTTCTGCCTATATTTTATAAATCCTTTCCACTAACTAATCTATATTAAGGTTAGTATTTTTATTCTCTTTCTTATTAAGTTTAGAAGAGATTACAAATACCTGATCTATATCTATTAGATCCTTTATAAAAGGATTCGGACCGTTTAAAAGAGGAAACGGAGGAGGGAGGGCGTTTTTAAAAATAACGCCGGCCTCTTTATCTTTATTATCATCTTCCTATTCTTTTTCTTTTCCTTTTTCCTCCAGCTAATCCTACGGTTAATTCTATGAATCTATAATTATATTAACCATAGCAGTCTCATCGTTCTCCTCTTCTAAAGACTTATCTAAGGCGTGCTGTTCCTTAGCTTTTAGTACGAGGTTTATTATACGTTTCTCTCTTCGAGAGAGACTCGTCTTTCCTCCTTTCGTTTCCTTTAACTAAGACTTACTTACCCCATTCTGGGTAGTTTTTCTTGATGCTGAATTATCCTTTATTACCTAGTTCTTAAGTGCTTTTTCAGGATAGAGAAAATAACAGTTAGTCGGCGTATAGCCAGGCTTCTTATAGTTCTTATAGAATAAACCCTTTGTTTTCTTCTAGAGCTTTATATTCTTCTATGATTTTAAATCTTATATAAGGAGAGTATTCGAGGGGTAATCGACCTTTCTTAAAGCGTCTATTAATTCCCCTATTAAGTTATTTAGTATATAACTAATAATATCGTAACAGAGAGCTTAAGTTATTTACCCTACTATTAATTCATACCTCTTATCGAGACTATTAAGAATCTAGGTAAAGACTACCTTATCAGAAAAGGATATACTTTTTTAATTCAAGGTAAGCAGTCTCTCTTATATTTTATATAAATACGCTTGGAGATTAGGGAATTCTAAAGGCGAGTGATTAAAAAAAAAGTCAGGACGATATAGTCGGCCTAGAATCCTTTTACCTTATATAAATCCTTTAATTTATGCTATACTTTAGAAACTTCGTTTATTCCTTAAACCTGGGTTAAGGGACCGTCTAAAGGAGCAGAGAGTATATCTCTAGCTACCTTTAGAGACTCTTCCTTCTGTTTTATGGAAGGATTTACTGGAAGGGGCTTTATAACGTCTTCTAAATATTTTTCTTTATAAGCGAAGTAAGCGTGTATTCCTATAGTCTAGCTTTAATAGTCTATACTGCCCTGGAGCTTCCGGATACAGATTTCTTTAACAGCCTCTTATTAAGCTATTTTCAAGTAGCAGAACGATATTTTTTATTATTTATTTAGGTCAGAATTAACTAAGTTATTTAACGATTTATTTTTATTATTTTTATTCGTTTTCCTTCATTCCTTTTTCTATTACGTTATCGATAAAGGACAGAAATAAAGAATACTAAGCTAAAAGTCTAATTCTGATTAGCCTAGCTTCGAAAAGTGGGTCTGAAAGTGGATGCGAACGGTGAAGCTATTTATAGATCTCGTGGCACTAAGAAAAGCGATGCTCGTACTAAGCGAATAATAGGATTTCTATAGGCGGACTTTTTACTAAAGCCTTATATACCACGTTACGATATCCTATTATTATAGGTAGCGCGGTAGGTTAAGTGGCTTAATTATCATAGGTATTATTCCTAGAGCTATAATAACTATAAAAGCAGCTACGTTTAATCCACGTATTCGTTATTTTTGTTCTTTTTTAAAACGTCCCTTTATAAATAAAGGAATAGTATATCCTGTTGATATTATACTCATAACAAGTAATAATCATAAATAATAATAAGTATAATATCTATGTTAAAATAAGCAGTATATGGTTATAGCTATATAACTAGACGTCTACTTTATAACCAGCTTAACCTATACTATAATACTATACGTATTATACGTATATATATACTTGGCTTATGATGTATATTATATAAATACCCTACGTATCGTAAATACGATATCTTGGTTTTTACTTAAGCTAATAACGTGGCGTGACAACCATCGCGTAGGCTGTTGACGTAATAGTCGCCACCTAATCTTCCAGGGTCTTTTGCTAGCCCCGGATCCAGAAAGAAATCCTAGAAGTCAGTTCTTTATACACGTTTTTACACGTTTACGTAATAAGCAGTAATCCTACGGATCTACGAATTCAATAGCTATTTACTTGATTTTTCTCTTTTCCGCGCGTATAGGCTACTACTCGTAGCCTAATCTATTAAAAGGTTATAAGCCCGGGTTAGCAAAGAAGGAAATCTACTCTTTTCTACCCTATTATTCTACTCGAAATATTGAAATGACTCCCGCCTTTTTAGGCCACGCAAAATACTAAAAGACTCCTACCTGCCTTTTTAGGCCGTCCCTTTATCCTCCCCCGGTCATAGATCCTTATCTCCGACTATATAAAATTCCTTTATCTCCCGAAGATAGCTAGTCGAATCGAACCGTTCGTTCCGATACCACGGTTTAAAGCTCTTTATTCTTCCTAATAGGGTCGCTAAGAGTTATGCTAAGAGGTAAGCTGTTTATTCCTGTTCCGGAAGAAGTATATAATCGGAATAAGACTCTTTATCACGATCTGATATACTATTCCTTTGTTTTACGAAGGGCTTTTTAAAAACGAAGAAAAATAACGAATACGTGGATTAAACGTAGCTGCTTTTATAGTTATTATAGCTCCACGAATAATAGCTATACTAATTAAGCCACTTAACCTACCGCGCTGCCTGTAATAATAGGATATCTTAACGTGGTATATAAGCTTTTAGCGAAAAGTCCGCCCGTGGAAATCCTGTTATTCGCTAAGTACGAGTATCGCTTTTCTTCGCGCTACGAGATCTATAAATAGCTTTACCGTTTAGACCCACTTTAAGACCCACTTTTTAAAGCTAAGCTAATTAGAATTATACCTTTGGCTTAGTATTCTTTGTTTCTGTCCTTTATCGATAACGTAATAAAGAAAAAGGAATAAAGCAAAACGAATAAAAATAATAAAAACAAATCGTTAAATAACTCAGTTAATTCTAACTTAAATAAATAATAAAAAATATTGTTCTGCTACTTAAAAAAGCCTTTATAAGAGACTATTAAAGACGTCTCTGTCCGGAAGTCATAGGGCAGTTCTGGAATTAATAATAAAGATAATAATAATAATACTAACCTTAATATTAACTGGTTAGTAGAAAAGATTTATAAAATATAAGCAGAAAATAGTATTAAGCTTAATCTGAATTCCTGTGTTAATAGCGGGGCTACGGCGTATATGATAATAAATAAAAGATACTTTTTTACTTATAATATAAAAGAAAGAACCGTTTGTTAGGGTTAGGTAAACGAAATAAATATATAAGGTAAAGGAGACTATGTGATAATATTCAGGGACACTAGAAAGCTTTTACTTTTAAAAAGAGTGTCTTTATATACCGGAAATAGGCACGAATATTATTAGTCTCTCTCGTCTTAATAGTAAAGCTCGCGGTCTTACTAGAAACAAAAAGTTCTTATTATTTAATAATAAAGGGCCCCTCTTTCTTTATATAACGGCTCTGCTTTATAACGGGCTATATTAGGCTGTAGCACGGGCATTGTCCTACGGGGGGGCTAAGTCTCTAAAAATAAATATAATAAATACAAGGAAAATACTAAAGAAACAGCCAGGAGACTTAACTAGAATAAAGACGTTTTAAAGGCTTAAAGAATAGGTGTTAAAGAAACTAAATAAACAAAGAAAGGGGTTGGTTAAACCTTAACAAAGAAATAATATAACAAAGAAACCTTAACTTCTTTAACCTCTTTAACCTTAAAAAGAGCTTCGTAAACAAAGAGACCGTAATAACCGTCGAAGGACTACCTCTATAACTAAAAGTATAATGCTATGGCATAACAGGATGGGTTATATTAACCCTATTGCCTTAAAAAGTCTCTATACTAATACTCTTTAAAAAGAATATAATATAACTAATAAAGAGGTAACTAAAATATAGAGCTATAATGCCTATAAGAAGAGTAAGTCTATTACACTTACGAATAAAGATTCAGTTAATAAATACAAGGACTTTTCCTATTTAGAAAAGGTTTATATAGATCTTTACGGACCGATAGAACCTCTTTCTTATAATAAATACCGTTGGATTTTGTTTATACTAGACCGTTTAACCCGGTTCCTATAGGCATAACTGCTCTAGGTAAGTCTAAAACAACGGTAGTTATAGCTATAAAAGAGTGGAAAACTCAGGTAGAAAATAATAATAATAATAAATATCACTTCTTTATTAAAGAAGTAGATACTAATGGTGGAAAAGAATTTAATAACGCCTCTTTTTAACGCCTCTTTAAAGGTGTAAAGCATAATATAAAGCCACCGTATACTTATAAAGCTTAAGGCTTTATTAAAAGAGTTATAAGAATTATAATAGAAAAGGTTCAAGCTTTTCTTTTGCACTCAGGGCTGCCTTGATACCTTTAGGGTGAAGCTATTCTCTCAGCTATTTATATATACAACAGATCACCCAATTCAGCTCTTAATTATAAGAGTCCCTATAAGCTTTTATAAGGTCAGAAACCTAATATTAATAATATACGGGTTTAGGGTTCCATTATTCATTACAAAAACAACGACCCGAATATAAAGAAACTAGATATAAGAGCACTACGAGGTGCTTTAATAGGTTTCAATGACTATAACTATAAGGTTTATAACCCAGTAACTACAAAGACTAATTGGTTTCGAGACGTTTATATCTTAGAAAATCAGTTTCTTTACTCTTCTTTAGATAACTATAATAATAACTATACGCCTAAAAACGAACATAACAATAACCTGCCTCCTTATATTAATACTCAGGCATATAATCAGGTTTCTAACCGCGGGCCTTATCAACCCGTTAAGTAAAATAAAGGAAT